>NW_021621338.1:16345262-16422762 GCF_004785775.1 Grammomys surdaster | reverse complement strand
TGTGAGCTAAGTATCTCCCCCATCATTCATAGTGTGAAGGTAGCCTACAATATGTTAGCACACTCACCAATGAGTCCACAGAAAAGTTCCTGAATGTAAATCACATAGGGCTCTCTCTACAGAGCACATGAGGAGAATGTGAGAAACTGGGCTTTGTCCAGTACAGAGAACAATACTGTGTTGGGTGTCTGCTTGGGAGTAACTGACAGGGTGTTTGGAGAGGGGTTCGAAGAAGCCTGGCCTGTAGGCTGAGGCACTAACTCTGCCAAGGATGCTATGAAGGTCATGCGAGGATGGTGCTTCAGTTCACTCACTTTCTCTGGTCAGCTTTCTCCACCATTTCTCTTTCCCTCCATTCTTCCTGCTTACTTGTACTCTGCTTTCTGTAATAGATATGTACTGTTTCTGAGTCAATGCTGTTCTAAAGATGGAAGATATTTCCTCAAATACTACAGGAACCTGATGACCGTCAACTCTATTTTTTTCTTGAAACCAGGACTATGTAGCTTGGAGGGAGAAGGGATATTGGAGAAAATATTCTTTATATTTCTGAAAAAATGTATCAAGAGTGTGATGGGGGGCTGGTGAGATGGCTCAGTTAAGAACACTGACTGCTCTTCCAGAGGTCATGAGTTCAAATCCCAGCAACCACATGGTGGCTCACAACCATCCACAATGAGATCTGATGCCCTCTTACAGATTGTTTGAAGACAGTTACAGTGTGCGTACATGTAATAAATAATAAAAAAAAACCTTTAAAAAAAAGTGTGTGATAGGGAGGAGGAAAAACTGACCTCAGAATCATGAATCATGTCCCTGTGTGTGCCTGTGGTATGTTTGTGTTGACACACATGTGTACGCATGTACAGGCACTCCCCTCTCTCTCTCTGTATGTGTGTATATGTGTGTGTGTATGTGTGTTTTCAAGAGGCATCTTCCTCAATCACTCTTCTTATTTTTTTTGAGACAGCTTTTCACATTGAACTTGGAGCTCACCCAAATGATTAAACTAGCTGACCAGTAAGCTTCAGGAGTCCACCTGCCTCTGCTTGCCCAGTATTGGGATTACAGAAGAGTGTTGCTGCATGTAAGAGTTTCTATTGAGCCATAGTCTGCCAAATTATCATTTAAGATGCTTACAACACAAGCAATCAAACTCATGCTTGCATAGTAAGTACTTAATTGATAAATCTATTTCCTTGACAGCTTTTTTTTTTCTGACGTGGTTTGAGCATTCAGCCCAGGTTGACTTTGAACTTGTATTATAGCCATATGATAAGATACTAAGTGAAGTAAGAGAAACCTGGCTGGACTGACTAGTGATGGCTGAGTACAGACTAAGTGTTAAGTAGCTTGTATCCTTCCTCACAAGTGTCTCACACTTCAATCCCTTTGAAGAATAGCCTGGTTTCAACAATATGATGTGTAACTTCTACAAGTCTGAGGCACGGGTGATGTTCAGGAAGTGGTGTCAAACTTGTGAGCAGCCTTTGAAAGGCATCACAGGCAGCCACTGACCACATGATGTGGGCTCTGCTATTCTTCAAGGATGCCCACTTCCTGTCCTGGTTGTTACTTTAGACTTTTTGCAGGCTTCTTTTCAACTGGCCCCAATTGCTGGCTATCACTTGGCAGGGGACCTCTTCCCTAGACTTCCAGGCCATGTATGCAATCTTGAGTTTTCAAGGAAGTGGAGGAAAGCTTCCTAGTCACTTGAAGGTCATGGAGAATGACAGCCAGGCGACACATGACACCTACAGAGCATTTGACAAAGAGCCCAGCTTCTTCTGCTGTCTAGACTCTTCCCTCTTCATAATTACATGCCCTGCTTCTCTGCAAAGGATCACATCTTAAAAGATAATTTAGCAGGCGGTGGCTTCACAGAAAACCAGTCATTAGCAGTCCTTTCGGTTAAAAAAAAATCAATGCTTTGTTCTGTAAAGCGAAACCACATTTTCCTATTCTTTTTGCTCTGCCAGAAGCCACTCAACTGGCCACCCCTGCAAACCTTCACAGAATGAAGGCTGAACATACTCCATTTTGGAGAGTTATTACTTCAGCCAACCTGACATCACTTTTGACCTGATCTAGGCACTTGCTTAAACCTCATGAAAGTGGCTGTCCACACAGGTGAGAGGGGGCACTCCTGGAGGCCTCTGGCAGGAACAAAGATCCCATAAGACCTCTCCAAGCACAAAGCCCATCATGCTGTGTCCAGATTTTAACTGTTTTGGGTGAGTCTGCTTAGAGGGAGTGAGGAATTATTCTCTTGATGGTTTAAATGGAGATGAAGTGACTGTAGCTGAAGAAGCCTATGGGAACTGTCAGCACCATATTCTTTAATCGCTGTTAGCAGGCGCCTCCCAGGGCCTTCCACACAGTTCTCTTTTGGGTTCTGCTTAATTCACTTCTGCACTTCTAGTGATCCAAAACTGAGCCTTGTACATGCCAGGCAAGTGATGTGTCCCAGGGTTATATTCATCTCTTCTGTTCTATTGTTGTCTCTTGAAATGAGTGTACACATATCTCAGATTGGGAAAGAGACACTTACCCAGAGTGCTTCATGTTTTGAGGCTTATCCATTCGGACAGCAAGTTTGATTTTGAGGTCTTGATCGGGGCAGTTTTTGGAGACTGTCATTTTGTGCCACTCAGATTGTTTGGGGCTGTTTGGGGTGGGATGGAGGATAACCTGTAAGGACAAAGCATATGTTTTCGTGAGAAGACAGAGGCAGTTTTTTAGAATTCAGCCGATTGATGTGAAGCCCATGTTCCATTGCTGAGACTCCTCTACGAACTGTGAGTGGTTGAGATCACACAGTCACATCTACAGGACAAAATGCCCTCTGGCTTCCTTCTTTCCCTTACTGGCTAACTTTGTAGGGGCAAACAGAATGACATCATGGTGACATCATGGTCATACTTCGTTTTTTTTCTAAGATTCAGAACTAGTAGGATAACATAAGAGAGAGAACATTGTCCATCTCTTATTAACCGTGTCAGCTACTCGAGAAGAGATGTATGTTTATAATAGACAGCTCTTAACTACCCCTTCTCTTTCTGTTTTCTCCAACTTTCCCATTACAAGAAGGGAAATACCTCAGAGCCTGTGTTGGGGGTTCTGGGGGAGAACAGAATAGTGGGAAATGAGAGACTTAGACAGGGGAGGAGTTTATATCAAGTCCCACATGGGTCAGGGGTCAGTAGCATCTGGACTGGGATTTTTCTCTTCCAGCTCCTCATTGTGCTTTGGATGGACGAAGCTCCAAGCAACCTCTACTCTGGAAAATGCCTCTTGGCAGCAAATCAGACAGGCTTTTCTGTGGCCCCATGCTGCCTTAAATCTCTAGGGTTTGGAGGGTGGGGGCAAGGCTAGGAGGCTACTGAGGGATCCATCATACTCCACTGCTGGAAAGTAATTTTGATCAAATAGCCTGATAACAGAGAGTTTTACGTTATATTTGTTACTTGATCTATGAGGAACCTACAGGTGATTTAAAGATTCTGAGAAGACTTGTGAAGGCAGTGCCAATGTACATAAGGGATAGAGCACCTGGGGTTTGGAATCTGCAGGACCTCCTGGTAGCAGCTCCAGAGGTTGCTCGGTGACTGTGGCACTAGCAGTGGTGTTACTCAGCTGTCTTTCGGGACAGATGCTGTACTGGAGAGTTAGAGGGCCCCATTACCCCATGCCTGACATTCTGACTGACAGCTTGTTCTCTGTCTGTGACATCTGCATGGCTTTGAACTGAAGGCACAATGTTACTAGGGCAGTGCATGGTCCCAGCATTTCCTTGCTATTTTCCAGGACTTGGCTTGCTAATGAAATCTACAAGCTACTTCTGAGAGTGGCATCTAGAGAATTCTTTGAAACATTTTAAAAATTATATTTATTTATTATTTATTTACGTGAGTGTGTGAATATGTGATTGTGTTCTACAATATGTGTAGTGTCTGTTTAGTGTGCGTATGTGTGTTCAGTATGTGTGTATGTGTGTGTAATGTGTGTATGTGTGTGTAATGTGTGTGTGTGTGGTATGTATGTATGAGTATATAGTCTGTATGTGTGTGTATATGTGTGTATATGGTGTCTGTATGTATAGTGTCTGTATGTATAGTGTATGTATATGTGTGTGTGTGGTGTGTATATATATAGTGTATGTATGTGTGTGTATGTATATTTATGTATGTGTGTATAGTGTGTGTAGTATGTGTAATATGTGTGTAGTGTGTGTATGTGCGTATGTATGTGCATACATAGGTCAGAGAAAAAGTGCAGAAGTCAGTTCTCTCCTCCCACTCTATGGGTTCTGAAGATTGATCTCGGGTTGTCAGGCTTGGTGGCAAGTGCCTTTGCCTGCTGAGCCATCCTACTGGTCTTTGCCCCTGGAAGTTTTGCAACTCTAACTCCATCTTTGCCCTTGTTTGGAGACAGAAGGAAGGGAGCTATCCATCCATCTGTGTCCCCAGTCAGACTGGTGGGAGAGAGGATCAGGAGGAGCATGTTGGCAAGCACAAAGGGAGGGCTGGTAAGAACATCATGATCAGGCCATTGGTAAGAAAGGCCTTGGCTTCCTTCTGTTCCTGCTTGCTTAGTAACGTCAGAGCAGGAGCAGCACCCTGTACACAGGGAGCTTGTGAACAGCCCTGGACCACATAGGTCCTGGGTATAGTTTTCACTGGCAATATGGTGTCCATTCAAAATGCAAATGGCCACTTCATCACTGGCCACTCCACAAAGCCTTTTACTGGGTTCCCTTGTATTCGCTCTCTGGTGAAGCCTCTTCAGTGTGGATGGAGAGATGGGGTTCGTCTGTCTCCACCCATAGCTTGCCATGTTCAAGATGGGATAGGGTCCCCCTCCTGTGTGTCAGCACCTTGGGAGAGCCTTTTGGGATGTGTGGGAGCCACAGGGTGACCTGTCATCTCACCTGGGCATCCCAGGCTGCTGACTGAGCATTCTTGTTTTCTTAGCTGAAGCCACATATGCTGTGCTTTGATGTGCGGATGTGAGCTGGCAGCCACAACCCACCCCCACAGGAGGCTGCACATCTACCATCAGGGCTTCTCCTCCTGGTGTGGGTACAGAGGCAGCCTGCTGGGGCTCCCATGCCCTGACTTTTTACTAGGCACATCTCTGGCCTGGGCCTAGCTTCCTCTCCCTACCTGTCTGCATCTCCTGAGAAAGGCATCCCCACTTCACCAAGAATCAACCCCTTGCTGTGTGCTTTCCTCCCAGGACTCAGGCAAAGCACTTCACACACTGTGCTGTAACTCCTGGCTTTTATGCCTGTGCCCTGCAATGTTGCAGGTTAAAGATTTCTGCCTGAGTTTACTTCTGTTTACCCTGTGTAGAACACTAATAATCAAATCTAGCAGACCTGCTGCTCTGTGTGTTCTATTAAGAGAGGGAATATATCATATATACCATGATCTGAGTCTTCTGTCCACTTAGATAGGGTTCATTTAGTTAAAACTGTGAGAAAATGTGTAAATCCCTCCCACACAGGTACACTGGAGGCTGGAGCTAAGAGGGAGGGCAGTCCTGGGTGGTGGCAACCTCTCCCTACCCTCAAGGAATTCTTTCTTCTTCTTCTTCCTCTTCCTCTTCCTCTTCCTCTTCCTCTTCCTCTTCTCCTTCTCCTTCTCCTCCTCCTCCTCCTCCCCCCTCCCCCTCCCCCTCCCCCCTCCCCCTCCTCCTCTCCCCTCCCCCTCCCTCTCCCTCTTCTTTTCCCTCTTCTTCTCCCTCCTCCTCTTCTTCCTCCTCCTCTTCTTCTTCTCCTCCTCCTCCTTCTTTTTTAAAGAGTATATTTAAAAAGATTCGTTCATTTTAAAATTTGATGTACATGAGACATAAACCAGATGAATAAATGAAATCTGGTTGAAGGAATAGAGCTAACCCCAGGACCTGGAGGAAGGTTCTGCTCAGCATGGTAGAAATGGCTCATTAGAGCGTTCTGTATGTTCTACTGAATGGCTGAACTTGAAAAAGATGGTTCTGCCAAGTCCCCCAGTTGCCACCTTCAGAGCTACCTCCTGCAGAGGACACCAGCCCAACAGAACATGGCCAGTCAGCAGAGGCCCAGGCTGGCCTGCCCTAAGGAGTAGAGAGTTCTTGAAGCAGGAAGGAGGAAAAAATTACAGTGTAGGCACCTAGATGCAAGTATCTGCGTGGAAAGCAGCAAGTCCCAGGCCTCCTTCACCTCAGCAGAGCCCTGCTCCATTTATTTCTCCACAGGGGCAATGCAGTGCAAAAATGACTGGTGAACTGTCCACATTCCTTTTCTGGCAAGTTACTTTATCCCTGTGGGCTCTGTGAGTATCTGCCTTGGGGACACTTATGAAATCCCTGAAGGGCTGAGCCTAATAAGATCTTTAGGTCAGCATTCCAGGGGCTGGTAATTGGGATTGCTGGGCTCTCTGTGCCTCAGCAACAGAATGGATGGGGTGGGTATGTTCAGTACTGCATAAGGAGGGAGGGCCCTTCTGGACAGGAGCACCCTATAGCCTGACTCTGTTATCTCTTCCTGATATATATATATATATATATATATATATATATATATATATATATATGAACAAAAAACAAAACAACCTGTTCACAGTCAACTCTCTGTCTACACCCAACTATGTGTGACATCTTAGAGCACAGTGTTGTGGGCATGTTTCTAGGGCAGTAAGGAGGACTTTACTTGGAGCTGTTTAATGGATTAGTCAGTTGGTTCACTGATACCCAGGCTTGTGGGTCGGCCATCCAGAGTACCTACCCAACAGCAGGTCTCGAGCCTGCCATTTACATAATGTTCTTTCTCCATATTGGGGTAATCAGAACACTTCAATTATTTATATTTTGAATGTCCCCATTAAAACATGGATTAATTTCTTTTTGTTCCTCTTTTATCTCATTATGTTGATTTGAACATTGCCAGGAGGGTAGGTAGTTCAATACCAATGAATTTCACATTAAGCTAGTCAGCGGCAATGCACATCTTTACTATAAATAATGCCCCAGTGTGGCTGAGGAGTCTTCCCAGCCTGTCTTCTGTATCACACTTGTTGTCCAGAGTTTATGGAAGACTCTGTGGCTCAGAGAGGCTGAGAGACTGGCTCAAGGTCTTCCAGCTAACAGAGCATAGTCCAGCATATAGCCCCAAATGTCGACCTCTCAGCACTTGCAGGGCTGTTTCGTAATGACTTTGGGGAAGTCACCACAGATACTGTTCTGTGTTCTGTCACGTAGCCCTTGCCATGGGGAGCACTCACCCGCCCGAGTTCCTTGTCTTCCAAGGCCAGGACACCAGTGCTCTCTGTGAATAGCTTTACTTTAACAGCTGGCAGCGCGTGGGTTGTGGAGAAGTCGCCTTGAGTGCCCCATCTGTGGAGAGAATGTTAGAGTCAGTGTAGACCCGCACCCCTCAGCAACGGGTAGCTCTTCCTTGTCTCCCCAGGAAGAGCAAACGCAAGGTTAACCCAAGGCAGCGCAGACTGTCACACCCACTCCCAGTGCCCCCAAAGCTGCCAGAGCAACAGAAAGTGTTGATTAACTTGTGAGATGAAAACGAGGCAGATGCTCTCGAAGCTGCCATGGGCCTTCCCAGAGTGCCTTGCAGTCAGCACTGGAGGAAATCAGAGTTTCCCGCTGCCACTCCCTTCTCAGCAGACAGCAACACACATTCACCAGCCTTTCAACTCGGCCCTGGAATGACTACCTCATGGACAATGGAAGTTTGGGCCGTGACTAGGCTAACTCCTGGCCTTACAGAGAGACTTTGGCAGCCCTGGGTCACAGGTTGGAGCTACTCTCCAGGAAAAGTGGAAAACAGGGCTGAGTGGAGCTCAGCCACCAAGAAGGTCTGCAAGATGGAAGGCCAGAAATATGGGGGTGCTCTTCCCTGGTAGCTAGGTCTCAGTCCCAGAAGAGAATCTGGATTACCCAGAATGTGGGGGGAGCGAAGGGTGTGGCTTGCACTGGGGAGTGGCCTCTCAGTGGTGGTTTTCTTCTCACCTGTCATCATGCTCAGAGACCACACCCCCTGTCTCCATTCTTTATGTAGCTGCAAATACCTTGAGTACCTTGTGGACCTGCCGTCATACGCACTGCCTCACCCTTCAATGCCACTCCAAGGCATAGTCCTGACCCTTCCCTGGGCCGTCCCTCTCATCGGCTCCCTTCATGGGCCTTCTGCTTTTGCTACCTCTGGCCTGCCTGTTGCCTGCCCGGTTTTTCTCTGGTGGCAATGTTACTTTCTTCACGTCTTTTCAGGGATTGGCCAAAATGTCACCTTCAGGAAGAGCATGCCTTCTGTCTCACAGTCTAAGCTGGATCCAGGTATCAACCTGTCTTCAGTACAGCAGGCATTCCCCCCCCCCCCCCAATGATGTGAGGTTAACTGACTCAGCCCTGCTTGCTTGAGACTTGTCTTTCCTTCTTTCAGCTCTGTGAGCATGGGGACTCTGCTGCTCGTTTATATCGCAGCCCTTACAACTTAGCATGGCTCTTCATACATAGGAGGCATGGAATACATATTTTTGAAGGAATAAATAATATCAAATATATGTTCTTTTACAGGGGCCAGGAAATAGTACAGACAACATCTTTCATCTACAGATTGTTTTTGCATTATGTAACCAGTTTCCCATACTGTCAGATACTTGTTAAAATCTTATTTTAATGACTGCAGTGTTACATTGTATAAATACATTGAAGCTTATGTAACTATTAGTCTATTATAGCAACCAAGTTGGATAGAGGGTACTTATAGAATTTGCCTCTGATTATTTCCTAGGGATAAAGCCCTAGATGGGAGATGTTTCTTCCTCAGGAAACACCTCTATCACTTAAGTATGGTGGTGAACATACTCAAGGTTTGTGATACCTACTCCTCAGGCATTTCATTTGAAGACAGCAACTATTCTACATCTGGAGTTGAGTGTAAACCAAGGGCGTCGTTCTTACTTTACACAGGACATTGCTTATATGATCTATTTGGTCATTATTGTCTTATAAATATTCTTTAAAAAGATTTATATATTTTTTAATGTGTATGAGTAATTTGTCTGCATGTAAGCAAGTGTACCACAGAGGTGCTGTCTAGCAGAGACTGACTCTGAGCTGACCACTGCTGCTACCCAAGGATGCCCTGCCTAAAGGCCTGCCCCCTCCTCCTCTTGTCCCCATCCCCTCCTCCTCTTCTTGGTTTTTTCTGGACTGGGGATTGAACTAGGGTCTCACACATGCTGAGTGAATATTCTACTACTGAACTAGATACCAAGTTGTCTCTTTACTTTTAATTTTGACACAGATTTCCCACTAATTTTCTCTGTCTGACAATGAATTCATTTGTGGCCAAAGCGGCCTTTGGCCTGGAGAAGCTTTTCCTGCTTTAGCCTTACCAAGAGCTGGATATCAGGCCTGTACCAACTGCCCAGCTGGCCCTGCGTGGGCCTTAGGGATATCCTGGGCTGTTTAGTAGAAAGCAACTTGGTTTGCCTAGACTCTTGAAAGATCCCCAAGGGTGTCTTGGTCATTGGTCTGTAAAATGACTCCAACTGAGGGGCAGTATGGATTTCGAGATCCAGAAGCTGAATAACTGGATGGAATTCAAGCCATTAGAGTCGACTGCTTTCCTACTGGGAATTTTGGCTCACACCAAGTAGTCAGGTCACAGATGAACCCCAATTTATCTCTCAGACTTTAAAAATAGTAACCTGGTTCAGCGAAGCAGGCAAAATAAGAGATTCTATTCTAATCAAGACAAGCTACATGATCTTCACGGAGAAGTCACTCTCCCTTCCCCTCCCTCCCTCCCTTCTTCCCTCTGTCTCTGTCTGTCTCTGTCTCTGTCTCTCTGTCTCTCTGTCTCTCTCTCTCTCTCACACACACACACACACACACACACACACAGAGAGAGACAGAGACAGAGAGAGACATACACAGACAGAGACATATACACACATGAACACATAGGCACACACATAGACACATACACACACAGACACGCAGACATGCATAGGCACACATTCATACCAACTCACAGACACACATACATAAATGTATTTAAAATGGTGTGAAAACATCAGGGATTTTTCTTTTCCTCAGTACTTCCTCTGCTCCATTCCCTTTGGGGACTTCATTACATAAGTACCTTCAGGGACAAAATCACCACGACCTGCAAGATAATATACAAACATAACTCATAACGCTTCTAAATAGATATTGTGCCTAGCATGGAGCAGCCTCAGTACCAATTATGACAAAGGAGCCAGTTCTCACCCGAGCTGAAGAAAGACAAAGAGTAGACATTTTCATACTCCTGCCCCTGCAGGACAGAGGTGCAGGAAGGGTCTGAGAATTAAGCCTTCTTGACAGGAGAGAGCTGGCAGTAGCCTTCGCTGACTAACGTAACTGACCTTCACTGAGCTGTAGCTTTGGATTTATTGTGCATGTTTAATGTACTTCTCGACAACGCTACATTTGACACATGTATAAATTAGCTGGTGGGGATGCAGCATGAACTTTTGTGTTTTGATGGACCAGGCATCAATAAATGAATCTATTCCTCTTTGTTGTGTTTTCTCTGCCCTTTTCTCCTGCTGTGCAATTGACTGTGGCTGCTAAGATGAAAACCTCCTTCTAAAAGCTTCCCAGAATGGAAACACCACTGCAGTATTATTTGGAAAGACCAGAGGCTCATAATATTTACCAAGCCAAGGTTGGGAAGGTTAACCAATTGACTTCCATCTGCACACAAGGTAGATAAATTCCAATGAGTAAGGTGTCCTTTCTCTGTGATTCTATCACCAATGACACTATTAGTCACCTGTTCAGTTAGCTTCCAAGAAAAAAAAAAAGATAAACAAAGCCACCAATTATAAAGGACTTATGTTTGCCAAAACCTTCTGCTTAGTACTTTGTATGGATCAGCTCATGTAAGCCTCCTGACAGCTCACCCCAGTTGTATCATGATTTTATAGATGGAGAAAGTTACACTTGAGGAGGTTATGTAACTGGGCCGGGATCTCAGGCCACTTCCAATAGGTGATTTAAACTCTTGCGTTTTTGATCTCAAATTCAAAATATTGAACCCAGAGGCCTCTATCTCTCAGGCACTCCTATTGCAGTAATGTCCCATGTTCTGACAGGTACTTCTGTGTAACTGTCTTTCTCTCCACACTGCAGTGTTAGGGGGCAAATGACATTTCCAGTGGATCCAGCTGCCTGCACCAAGAACAGTACTAAGTCAACTATGACAAATAAATCCTTGATTATTAACTAGAAAGGGAGGGGCAGTGGGCTTGGAACCATCATGTTGTAGTTTCGGGGACTGTGGCGATGAGACAGGAGATAACCTGTAGTAACCTCCTTCACCTGGCTCTTCATCTCCTGTAGGAGATGACAGTGTTTTGGAGCCAGTGACTCTGCCTGTGTAGTAACCTCCTTCACCTGGCTCTTCATCTCCTGTAGGAGATGACAGTGTTTTGGAGCCAGTGACTCTGCCTGTGATGTCAGGGAGCATGCAGAGCAGAGCCTGTGACAGCTCTCTGGGGAGCCAGGCATGGATGCTTGTAGGTCAAACAATGGTTGGCTCACAAAGCTAAGGGCTGGAAGGGACGTGGATGCCAGAAACAACAAGGTTAGAAAGTGCCACCAGCACATAATAAAGACTATAGAAAAGTCATCAATTGTAGTTGTACCTCCAAATATGTATGCATGCGTGATGGGACACCTATTTAAGTCCTTTTGTAAGGAAGTGCAAGAGTCTAACTTGGAGGACAACCAAGTTGAGTAATTCCTAAGCTCCACAGCTTAGAGTTGGTGCCTGATTAACCCTTCTTCTGGAAGTGATTTCTAAGTATCCACTGCAGTCAAATCACCACATCAGGGGCTGCTATGTCCAACACTAGTAGGCTATTTCCCTAGGGTGCCACACTCTTCTTGAGGAGAGCCCGGATGCAGATGTGATTAAGATTCCATTTTATCACAGACAGAAGGGTATCAGCATCGGCAAAGAACAGCAGTCACCGATGATTGGGGGATAGAGGACACCTGTACACTGTTGCTTACAATGTAAGTCAGTATAGACCCCAGAGAAACCAATGCTGGGCTTTCTCCAAACAAACATCATGTGACCCAGTATGGCATAGCTGGGTATAAACCAGAAGGACCCAAGCCCTTAATGCAGAGATTTTCACATATCCATGTTTACTACTGTAATGTTCAGAGTATCCAAGATGTGGAACCAGCCTAGATGCCTGTTAGCAAAATAGAGAAAATACCTATACACATAGTGGATTTCTAGGTCAGCCATAAAAAAGAATAAAATTATGTCACTTGGAGGAAAATGGATAGAATAAGATTATCAAGTAAAGCAAAATAATCCAAAGCCATAAGGATGAATATCATATTTTTCTTATATGCATAATATGTATACCCGTGTGTATGTATGTATGTATGTGTGTGTGTGTGTTTGTGTGTGTGTGTATGTGTGTGTGTGTGTGTGAGAGAGAGAGAGAGAGAGAGAGTTATGAAAAAAGTAGAAGATGGGAGGAGAGGTAAGAATCTGAAAGATGGAAGGGGAACAAGAGAAGCTAAGGTGGGAGAGGAGGCCCTTGGTTCTGTGGAGATTTGATGCTCTGGTGTAGGAGTGCAGGAGGCTGCTGGAGTGGTGGAGTGGATGAGAATGGGTGGGTAGGGGAGCACCCTCATAGAGGCAAAGGGGATGGGCGAGAGGGCAGATGTAGAATGAAATGTTTGTGGAGGGGTAACCAGGAAGTGGGAGATAATTTGAGATGTAAACGAATGGAATAATTAATAAAAAATGAAAGAGAGAGGCTAAGGGAGAAAATACAATATAGCACGCATATATTTACAGGAACTGTTACATATATACATATATGATATCTCTATAATATGTAGATACGATATAAATGTATGTATAAAACAAGTTGGCATGGTTATAGGTGGATATAAGCAAAGTACATTTATTTATATGTATGATAAATTAAAAAATAATAATACAAAGAGCAGCAGTACTGACCCCAGAAGGTTAGTGGAGAAGGTTATTGGCAGGAGAGAGCGGTTGCACACACTGTGTCTAAGTCAACTGTGTGCATGCAGACTGCACAAAGCCTTCACTTGAGGGATGCAGAACAAGAATTGCTAAGCCATGGCTGAGGACCAGTTTCAGCTGTCGACCTGCTTATGTGTATATAGCTCATGAGCCAAAAACGGTGCTCACATGTTCAAGATGTCTTCTGTGTGTGCATATGAGTGTACTCATACCTGTGTGTTCATGTGTGATGGCTAGAGGAAGATGAAGGTCCGGCTGTCTTCCCATCTACACCCCCTTCTCACATTGCAGGAACTTATTACAGGTATATGTGGTTAGGAGACATGCTCAGCTTTTTACCTGGATCCAAACTCTGGTCCTCATGCTTCCCCAGCTGGTGGTCTTACCAAGCCCAGTTTTCGCATTTGTGAGTGATTGAAAACAATGAAGTAAGAATACTACTTTGCGAAACATGAGGACTCCATTGAAATTCAAGTTGTGAATCACAACAGCAGTTTTATTTGCAAGTGCCTATGCTTATTCACTACAAGATGTCCAAGGCTGCTGTATGTACAATAGTTAAGTAGCTACGACTCAGATCACATGGCCCATGAGCCTGAATTGCATCCTCTTGGACCTTACAGAAAAGCCAAGCCCTGTTAGAAGGGGTGGAGTTGCCTACTCATCCATGGAATCACGTTTATTCTCATTAGTAAGGTAAAGGTGTGCTTACCTAGCACACCCGGAAGATCAACTCTAAATGAACACTTGCCAGGACAGCTCAGCCCGTGTCGAGCTAATCTACTATTCTGCATTCCTCATGGAGCTCTTTGCAGGACTTGGAGTGCACAGGAAGGTCAGGCTCTGGGACTCAGTGTGAGCTGGGGAAGCATGAGGACCAGGATTCGGATCCAGGTAAAAACCTGAGCATGCCCCCTAACCACATATACCTGTAGTAAGCTTCAGCAATGTGAGGGGGGTGGGTGGGTGGATATGGAAGACAGCTGCAACTTGCTGGCCAGCCAGTCTAGCAGAAAAACATCCAGCCAGTTTAGTAAGAGATTCTGCCTCACGGGAACACGGCAGAGAGTAATGGAGCAGGACACCCTTCATCTTCCTCTACTCACAACACAGGCACGCATGCGCACACAGCACATTGCCGACACATGGGACCAAAACGCTGCTGCAGACCGACTTGAACCTGCCGACTCACTTGGTCACACTACATTATTACTAATATCTAGTAAGAAGCACGAGTAGCAGACAATTCATATTTCAGGGGGCAAGGGTGACTCTAAAGTCACAGTACATTACTTCTGCAAATGTACTGCATGGTGCCACTGCTTTGAAAATGGACACTTTGATCTAGGAAGAAAGGCAGTGCAGGGTGGGGAGGGCTCCCCAGTAAAGCAACCTCGTGCTGTGTGTTTGCCAAGAGCATCTGCTCTGTCTCAGCCACATCTCTGTTTACTATTTAAAGCCTCTTATTTGCAGAAGCCTCTTTGGACCATATGTTATCAACAAATGTTGCTAATCAAATACACACAGTAATTTTCATTAGAATTCCCCCCCCCATGAACAACAACAACAAAAAACCCCACATTTGCCACAAAGGGAATATACCTCCCCCAAATGACAGCAAACATCCACCACAAACCTTTGACAACAGCAATATTTATGAATGCACATGTAAGCCAAGAACATACCCACGTCAGGCATATAAAAACCCTTGGGGAACTGGATTTTTGTGCAGGTTGGTGTGGGGGCTGGGAGTGGGGGTGGGGTGATGTCATTAGTTGCCATGGTGACGCTCAGCATAAGGCCATAATTCATGCCACAGAGATTGGATTTCATTTATTCAAGGTATATGGCTCATGTGGGCTGAGTGTTAAATCAGTGTAGTTCATAAAATTAACAAGAGAGGAGGCTCATTTTGAGGAATAAAAGTACCCAGGTCCTGTTGCTAAGAGGGAATGTTAATAACTGCCCGGAGGCAACTGCATTAAAATCTTTTGGCCTGCCTTTCAGCTGATTGTGTGATAACTTACCCCAAGCAAATCAATTGTGCCATCACAGTGTGGACTAATTGATAGATGCGATTTGGGACCTTTGGAGTACTAGGCAAGCTAAGCTACCTCTTAATCTACATAGAGAAGGTGGAGTTCTGTAGAAACCAGGATGTCGGGAGAGGCGGAAAGATGAAAGCTTTTGTTGGCCTCCTTGGCATTTCCCTTGCAGGCTCTCTTCTCTCAGGATCTGAGATGCACCGCACCATATCGAAGAATCAGCGTGAACTTGGTTCCCTCACCTCTGTTCTAAGACTTTCCCCAGCTTAGCCAATCAGACTGTGCCACCCACCATACGTCTTTCTACTTTCCTCCCTCAGACCTCCTGCGTACAGCTCAAGTCTGCTCATTGCTAGGAAGAGGAAAGCGGGAAAAGGGGAGGTTGAGAGTGCTGGGTGTGGGCGGGGCAGCAGAAGCCTCAACAGGACTGTCTACCAGCAGGGTTTCATTCTGGCTCCGTTTCTCTTGGCCTTTTTTGGCTGGACTGAAGAGTGGGAAGGGTGAGGTCTCTGTCTGGGTCCTTCACCTCTGAATTCCCAGCACTTAGCACAGTGCCTCTCAGGCAGGCGTACTCAGAGTTCCTCTCTCCAAATTCACTACCATAGCTTCAACTCCTGGCAGGCAGTTCATTATGAGCACAAGAAAATTAAGTTTATTCTTCCCATCAATCATCCAAGAAAACTCACAGAACCGTGGCCATTAGTCTCATCACTTTAAACAGAGGATGATAATTTTTTTTTACCCATTATGATCATTTGTACATTTTTGTGAATTTTTGCATCATTAAAAATTCAGTTGTGTCTACCATGAGAATTCAGAGCTGTTTGGGCAGACTTTTCCTGCCTCCTTCTGCTTGTGTCAGGCACAATGTTAATGATGTTTAGGGTGCTGACAGAGTCTTCTCCTCTTTTACAGAGGGTGGCATAAAATAATGCTCTATCTGGGAGTGAGAGAATGAGAAAGATATTCCAAAAAAAAAAAAATCTGATGAGTGGGCCAAGGGTCTGACTGATGTGTACTTTAGCCCTTCTGTGGCAGTGGAATAGAGGGACAGTCTAAAAGTTGGACTTGTAGTCACTCTTTTCCATAGAGAATCATATTGCCATTTAGAGGTCATGTCTAAGGCCTTGTCTTGATAGCTCTATAGTGATGGATCATGTTACAGTATGTCTGAGATATGATTCTACATTTGTGCATAACTTTAACAAAAACTATGTCCTATAGACACAATCCAGCACTATACACATCACCTTTTTGACTCCTTGTAACAGTTTTGTGTTGTAGGTCTGCCTGTTTCTTTACAGGCTAACATTTCTCAGTGTCATAGTATAGTTTATCATAATGCATGGTCTGCATATTGTTATGATGCTTAAATTTTATTAAAATGGAGTAAAATTGGCCTCATTTGATAAAAAATGGGTGTTTTACTTAAATGTCCCTTTAACATTAAAACAGTAAAATATTACAGAAAAAAAGTGAGGCAGTAAGTAGCATTTCTCCATGGCTTCTATTTACTGGGTTGTAGGCCAGGCTAGAGGAAGGTCTCAAGGACAGGAAAAACCCAGGCTGCTCCAGGGTCAACATGGAGGTCAGAAGAGGGACAAGAATTTGCTCCAGGCTGGGTTCTCTACTCAACCATGGTGTTTCCTGGCATTTTCAGTCTGTAATTTAACTCTTTCTTTTCTTTTTCTGAAATGGCGCTTTCCATGCAGTTTACATCAGAACTCAGGTCTTTTCCCACTCTTTTCTGTATCCAATCCTTTATTGATTTTATATATTTTATGATATTATGATACCCTTGTAATCCCAGGAAAAGATCCTTAGTAAACATGTTATAGCCTTAGTAAACATGACTGGATAGTCTACTGTGTATAAGCCACAGGATGAAGTTAAGAGGCAGTGTATTATATCTACCTTGCAGTTTCTCTCCTAGTTCATTTGAGAAACCAAGTAATCAGCTGAACAATTAAATCACTGCACAGAGAACCTAGACAGTTTAATATAGTTTCAGCAATGTCCCAAGGGTGCCTCCAATGAGCTGATAGATGAATGGTAGAGATAATGAGCACTGTCGTTCAGAGGAGAGCAAGAGAGAAGCAGTGGTGGATAGTGTGGGAATCCATCACTATGATGCAACTCCTGTGGGTGGAAAGGACGGATCCAAGGGAAGCAATGAATACAGAAAGGAAAAATTCACCAGATGCATAATAGAAGTGTCCCAGGAACCCCTGAGCATCCTTCAGGATTCGCCTTTTGCTCTTAGGATGAATCTCAAGCTTTGCACTCAGTTTTTGAACCAGTAAACATGTATCAAGTACCTCCTATGCTTAGAGTTATTATAAACATGGTTACTGCTCTCATAAAACATATAGGCTGGTACAGAACCTTTGGAGTGAACTAAGCATGCACCATCAGCTCTATAATAGGAAAGAAGAGGAACTATGGGAACATAGAGTGTCAATGTATACATGAGGGGGAAACTCAACATTCTTAGCCATTAGGAAAACCAAATCAAAACCACATTGAGATTCCATCTCACTCTAGCAGAATGGCCACCATCAAAGAAACAAACCAAGAAGCCAAGAATGGGGTAGGGTGTGGGAAGGAACCCTAATATAGCAGTGGTAGGAATGTTGTTCTAGAGCCAGCATGGAAATTAGTGTAGTTCTTTAAAAGACTAAAATCAGAACTACTGCTCCCACATAAAGACCAGCATGGTTCTTAGTCAACATAAGACAGAAGTAGGCTGGAGAGATGGCACAGCAGTTAAGAGCACTGACTGCTTTTCTAGAGGACCCAGGTTCAAGTCCCAGCACCTGCATGGAAGCTCACATAATACAGAAGTATCCAAATCTCCATGACTGCTACATTGGTGTTCACAATAACCATTATATGGACTCAATCTAGGTGTCCATCAGACACACACACACACACACACTTGCACATACACACCACACACAAATGAACACACACAAATGAACAAATGCACACACTTGTACATACATACTACACATATACACACACACACTTACACATACACACCACACACAAATGAACACACACAAATGAAGAAATGCACACACTTGCACATACATACTACACACACACATCACACATGAACACACACAAATGACCAAATGCACACACTTGCACATACACCACACACACACACACACACACACACACACACACACACCACATCAGGAGGAGAAAGTACACTGGCAGCAAGACAGGGACAGTGAGACAAGGGAGGTTCATGGATGGAGGTGTCAATATGAGCAAAATATATAGTATACATTTATGAAAACGTCATAATGAAATCTCTCACTCTGTACAATGAATTTGTGCTGTATTACGAAAGAAATGTATAATGTGGGAGCCTACGAGATATCAGAATGCAAGGAAAGCCTGCTCAGAATCCCTATGTTAGCACTGACATCTGGTGTCAGCTGTCCTCTCAGAAATGTTGGTGGCTATGTTGGGAGGCCAGCTTAGGAGATACATACAGGGTAAAGATCTAGGTCTGTGAGGATGAATGAGCCACAGTTGGCCCAGGGGAACTTGACGAAGTGTTCATGGACGTCTGATGCTGCCTGCACCCAGTGTTTCCTTGGGAATCACCCCCTCCTTACTTTGCTCTATGTGTGTTTTAGGTAAAGATGATCTCATTCCTGCATTGAAAGCTGGATATTTTTGACATTGCATTTCCTAGGTTTCTAATTAGGTTCACTCAGTAAGATCAGCTACAGGATGTCTATAACCAGGGGTAGGAGACTATTTCTGTTCGAGTCACTATATCATCAGATGTGATCCACGAAGAGCTAACAGTGTGGGTCTTGCTTCTGAAGGGAAGGGGGACAACACAGAGAACAAAGCTGAGAGGGGAGACAGAAAGCTTCCATGACATTATTGGTACACCAGTGATTCCAGCCTTCCTAGCTACCCTTTAATACAGATCCACGTGTTGTGGTGAACCTCCCTCACCTACAGATTATTTCACTGCTACTTCATTTGCTACCATTGTGAATTGTAATGTAACTATCTGATGTGTTGGTTACCTGATGCATGGCCCATGTGAAAAGGTTGTCTGACTTCAAAGGGGTCGTGACCCACAGGTTGAGAACATCTTGTGTACACTGTTCCAGCTATGCCTGTAGCCCTATGGCAGCCAATTCCATGACTGATGGGGACACCCAGGTCGAGCAGGCCAGGACGGTAGATAAGTTAGCTGTGAGAGAAGAAGTTTCAGCAAGGTAGAGCTCTGTTTCTTCATTCTTGCTCTCACCCTTTCGTTAAGGTGACACTGTCACATGCACATACAGCACAGCCGGAATTTCTGAATTATTTGGACATTGCTTTCTTTTTAAAAAAGTGTGTGTGTGTATGTGTGTGTTCATGCGCATGTTTGTGTGTGTGTGCATGTGCATTTGTGTGTGTGTGTGTGTGTGTGTGTGTGTATGCCACAGTGAGTGTGTGCCATCAGAGGACAACTTTTGTGAGTTGGTGCTCTCCTTCCACTATGGTTACAGATACTGATCTCAGGTCATCAGGTTTGTGTGGCTCACATGTCTCTCCCAAGCCATCTTACCAACCCTGAAATTTTCTTAAAAATTCTTAAGCATTTTCTCTCCCAGTTTCTTTTAGGCTCAACATAGAGCAAAAACTACTTGGAAAATGTGAATTTTAATTCTCTAGTATTTAATTACCTCAATTATTGGTACCCAACCAATTACCACACCAATGTGATTACTTCAGAGTTTACAGAGGAAGGGTCCCTACTTGCATCAGGTGATATCCTACACTGATGTGCAAGACTCTAAGATTCTGAAATGTTGATGACCGAGCATGGCTTAACCTGAGAACTAGCAAACCAAGGATTTTGGGCAAAAATCTATATTATTGCCTGTTTTTGTTAAATACAAGTTTCCCGTAGTGTCTCCACACCTGTTCACTTATATCCCCCTCTGCACATACTGTCACACTGCCACAG
Organism: Grammomys surdaster; assembly: GCF_004785775.1. NCBI lineage: Eukaryota > Metazoa > Chordata > Mammalia > Rodentia > Muridae > Grammomys > Grammomys surdaster. The sequence continues at coordinate 16,402,658 of NW_021621338.1, read as the reverse complement.
TAGAGCTCAGTGCTTATGACAAGCAAGATTTGATCTACAAAACTGAAAGCCTCTTCAACCTTCCCTTTTACAGAAAGTCTGCTGGCACTCCCCTCTACCGACTCCATAGTTTATGTAAGATCTGTATTTCTACATGAAGGTATGTGCTGTGTAAGTTAAATCTCACATTTTGGTTCTTTTCTTAATGATGGGGCTGAATAAAGGGTGAGCTTGAATTCTCAAGAGCCTAATGGCTCCTGGAAAATTCCACCCACTAGAGTACTTATCAGAAGCAACTTATTAGAGAAAATCCTACACGTCGTTCCAAGCCACAAGTAATGTTAATGTTTTAGAATGTGTCAGTTGATAAGCAGACCAGAGAGGAAGATGCTTCTGGATGAATCTGAGTCCTATCAGCATTTCAGAATGCCCAGAATTAGACTTGTCTCCTGTTGGTGGAAAGGCAGAATAGTGGCCAATATGAAAATCAGTATGGAGGCTCCTTAAAATTCTAACCAGAGCTACCATGTGATCCAGAACCATCAGGACCGCTCCTGGGTCTATCAGATGAAATCAAATTATCAGCATACTACAGGACTACCTTGGCAAGTACCCGGGTATGGAGCCTGCCTATGCTCACAGACATGGATGAACAAAGAAATGAAATGCACAGACGCAATGATATTTGGGCCAGCCATCAGGGTGGACAAAATTTTACCACTTTCAGGAAAATAGATGGAATAAAACATCATAAGTGAAATGACCAGATCCAAAATGATGGATATTATAGGAGCACACACACGCGCGTGCACACACACACACACACACACAGAGAGAGACAGAGAGAGAGAGAGAGAGAGAGAGAGAGAGAGAGAGAGAGAGAGAGAGGGAGAGAGAGAGAGAGAGAGAGAGAGAGAGAGAGAGAAATTATGCCATTTGCTGGAAGATGTATGCAACTGGAGATCACAGTGTTAAGCAAAATAAACCAGACTCAGAAGACAAATAGCGCATGTTTTCTCTCATTTACTGAATTTAAAATTTAAAAAAACAGGCAGGAAAGAGAAGCAGCCCATTGTGGGGAACTGGGATGGGGACAAAGGAGTAAAAGAAGGCTGAGTGTCGAGGAGGCGCATCGTATATATCCACAGTACCACAGTGTAAGCCTAGTCTTTCATGTGATTCATGTTAATGCTAACTAAGAAAAAGAAATAACGGATCTTTCCTGTGATACATTCCAAGCCAGAACTTTCCCTAATACCTACCGTCCTCTGCCTACCATCAAAGAGAGGACCTGCTATGGTTTGATTGTCTCTCCAAGAGTCATGTGCTGGAACTGTAATTCCCAAACATGTCTTAACCGTACTTGGAGGTAGGGTTTTGTGAGATGGTTGGAATTTGATAAGACAATGAGGTGGGGCTCCTATTGTGATAATAGTGGTAGCTTTTTGTTTGTTTGTTTGTTTGAGACAGGTCTCCCCGTGTAGGCCAGGTGCCCTCAAACTTGCAGCTCTGCCCAGGCTTATGTCACCCTGGCTGGCATATTAAGAGGCTTTCTAAGAAGAGGGACCGAGACTAGAGCTAGCATGTTTATTTGCTGCTGTCACATGATGCGCTCTGCTGTGTTGCCTTCAGGGCTGAGAGCCTTGCAGGTTCCACCTCTTTCTTAATCACCTGAAACCAGACACTTTTTAAAGACAGCAACAGAACACAAATGAACACAGCAGAGTTAGTGAGGTCTGTTGTTCCTATGTGATTTTTGGTCCTAGCATCCAGTAGGTCTAACTTGCACAGTTTATAAGAGCCGTAAAAGCATTTTTGATGTGCACCTCATTGATGTTTTTGTTTCCCTATTCATAGTCAACACTTTCCTTTCCCAAGTCAATATCTGTGTTTCATGTCCTTCTCTTTGGTTCTCTTTTTTTGAGGGGCTTTGCAGAACCCATGAGCACGTCACCGTCATAAGAGACTGCTGAAGGGTGCACCTCCTGGTTTGAAGTGGAGAATATGGGTTATTCTCTTGGCTTTGTTTGCTTAGTGTTCAGTGGCAGAAAGACTATGCTGTGTAGTCAGAACACTGCATTTATTTTCTGTGTAAAAAGAGTATTTATTTTTTGCCGGGGTTAGTGAGTTCTTTTAACTCTTGAGGGAACGGAGATGTGTTCCTATTACTATGCTTTATTTAACCCCACTGGAAAGAAAACCACTTAACCAGATAAATCCATACCCCTCTTTTGACAGGACAAAATATCAAATTGGGAATGAAAGGCTTTCATCATCTAGAGGCTGCTTAAGAACACAGATGGAGGTTCGTGTGTTGGTGCTTATTAATTCAGTCTTAATAAACCAGTGTTGGAAGGTGGAGCTTTTACTCCTGTCGTGGAGACACTGAGATTTGGAGTCCAAATAACTTGGCCAAGGCTATTCACTTAAACAACTAAGACAATGATTATGATATCATCGTACTTTTTCAGTGGTCAGCACGCTAGGAACCATTTTAAATATTTCACTATATTGTCCAACTGTGCCAGCAAACGTACAGAGCAGAAATTGATACTACTCCCACATTATAGAACTGAAGAGTAAGGTTCAAAGAAGTTAAACCATGCCTCAGTGGGGTTGAAGTACAAGCCCACGGTAATGTAGTTCTACCTAATTCTTGGAGGTTGATCTTGCATTTTGCAAATGCAGCTTGCTCTGAAACACACATCTCTGGAGCTCCAGTTAGAGCTGGCTGCCATCATCTGCTTTTGGATTGATGTCTCAGCTGTGGGCTTGGCTGGAATCCTTCACCTACTGCAGGAATTCCAGACCAGGAGAGAAACTCCCCTCCCTTTGTCTCTTTCAGGACGCAGGCAGTGGACTGGAGGAAGCACTTGGCTGAGAACGAGGAGGCTCCAGTTCTATCCTCATTTCTATTTCTGTAACGCTGAGTAAGTCTGCTCCTCCTCTGGTCTGTCACTGAATCTGTAAAGTGCCGAGTATGGACCAGATGAATGAACATGCCCTTCTCATCCCAGCAGCTTCACTCTGGTCACTTAATCTCTGTCCACGGAATGGCAGATTTTCTTACGCAGTATGGATGAATGAATGGTCAAGGCAAATCCACAGAGGTGGGAAAGTCAGAGATGCCTCCCAGAAGTGAGCTCTCAGTGGTGCATTCTGGGAGCTGCCTCTTCTTGTTATCTAAGTGGAGGGATGAAGGATGGAGAGAGGAGTACGAGGAGGTAGTTGGGCAAACAACTGCTCACAGGAAGCAGAGTTGTAGGTGCCACAGAGTCCTCCCAGAACACTAATCTCTAAGCATGGAGGTGCTCCCCCAAACTCTCCCTTATGGTCTGAGTGGTGACATCATCTCTGGATGCCAAGTCCTGCTCCTCATTCGTAATGGTTCTCCACTTTTAAGTAAGTCCAACACCCCCACACAGTGCATCTTTCTGGAAAATTCCAGCCTTTATTCATCTCGATCTGGCAGTTATCTGTGTCACGCGGTTACTTCTCCCTTGCCTAGAATTGGTTCCCTGGTGCCGCCTTGGCCTGTCACGAGGACTGTATCTCCAGGGAATGTGGCTTTGTCCAGGAGACCCTCCCCATATCTCAGAGGACTTGGGGCATGAAAGGAAGACAGAGTAAAATGCTTTTTGAATACCCTGAAATGGGAGTATCAGACTACCACTTCCCCTCCGCCTCCTTAAGTCCTGTTAAAAGAAAATCAAGCCCCTATGCATAGACAGGTAGAATTATTTTCTATAACATGATGCTTACAAGCCTTCCTGCTTCAGCTAGAATTTTAAAAATAGATAGTGGGCATTGATCAAAATTTTAAATGCATTGAAGTATCTTCCAAAGGATCAGTCACTAGGTACTGGTATTTTTTTAAATGGATTCTGGTTTCTTCTTATATGATTTTTCAATATATAAACCGTAACAAAGGATGTATAAGTGCTATGACATATGAATGATTTCATCTTTGTAAGAGAGTGTGAGACATATATAAAAATTGGTGAAATGCAGAAAAACCAAACAAAAACAAAGAAAAAAATGGAAACCAAGGAGTTATGACAGGACTTAGCCACTAGATGGCAGTCCTGGGCTATAAATTCTCCAGTTTTGTCCTTGGTCAACTTCCAGAGAGTGCTTCAATTCAGCTACAGTGCATTTGAGTTCTACACACCCAAGTATATTTCCATTTACTGCAGCGACATTTTAGCTAAGAAAAAAATCCAGCCCTTTAGAAATCTTTAAGGACACAGCAAGTCTTCTGCATCCTTAGCTACCATTTGAATCCAGTGAGTAAATTGACTTATATAGGGGAATTGTACTTAAAATTCACTGGACTTTTGATCTGTTTATTTAGAGCAGAACAGAATATAGAAAGCACATGTCCTCTGGAGGAGAGCCCCACCACAAAGGGGGGTGTTGTGAAGTTGTTTCTGAGGCTGCACCTACGTGATATGGCTCTGTCCCAGGTTCATGTCTCTGAACCCACAGGGACAGACACTAGGTGGAAACAGGGCCACCCCAGGTCTTGTTCTCCAGCACCTGGGCAGTTAGGCAAGAGGCAGGGCATAGGGCTCTGAGAAGGAACTTACTTTTCCTTTATAGGTGGCTGATAACTCCTTCATGTTTAATGAATATTGAGACTCAATACAGTGTTTTTTGGATTGAAGGAATTTAATCAGTTTCTATTCTTGGATGCCCTCAGAATGAATTCATTTGTCCCCTTAAGAAAATAGAAGCAGACAATCATCCAAGTTTGATTGGTCGTGGCTCACTAGACCCCTTGCTCCTGCTGAGACTCACCAGAGATTGATTGGTTGTGTCTCACTAGACCCTTTGCTCCTAGCTGTACCTCACTTTCCATCTTTTTAAAATTTTTTTTGAGATTTTTTATGTGTACAGGCATTTGCATGACTGTATGTATATATGTGCACCATGGGGGCCAGAAAAGGACATTGGACTCCCTGGGATGTTGTGAGCTGTCATGAGAGTGCTTGGAACTGGACCTCTGTTGTCCGGGAAAATATCCAGACACACGCACGCACGCACGCACACACATGCATATCACACATTCCCCCTTTAAAATGTTGTTGCTGCTGTTTTTGAAGAGTAAAACGGCATCAGTACTAAAGTGATGGTTTTCTGAGTCACCCCTCAGGCATCCAGATCTGATAACACAGGGGTAAAGACAAGGAACACATACTCTAATTTCTCATGCAGCCATTTTCTGAGCTACTGTTTTTTCAGAAATATACAAATGCCTTGAGATAGCAGATAACATGAATTATTGGCTAAATCAATGGTTTTCCAAGGAGGATAACTTTGTCCTTCTCTCTCTGGGGACATTTAGTGTGTCTGTTGACACGTTCAGGTTGTCACCACTGGCTATATGTGTTATTGGCATCCACTTAGCCTATATTTAGGACTCATTTTTCTTCTGTCTTTCTTCAAGAGTGTTTTGGAATTTGTGAGACTTTGAAGGTGATGCTAACCTCCTTACAATCAACAATTAACCGTCCCCAAAACGTGAGTCTTGAAGAGCCTGAGAAACCTGGTCACCTCTTCCAACTTCATCGACAGAGCTCCGGACAGAACTAGGAGCTGTTGGTCTCTGCCGAGCTGCTAGGATATCATGTCTGGCCCTGCATCTCTGCAGCCTTGCTCCCAAACCCCCCCTCCCCTCTGTACTGGCAGACTCATCCCAGCTCCAGATGTTGGAAGATTGCATCAGGCCATCCATCTGTCTTTGAATGGGGGGAGTAATGACTTTCCCTTGCTAACACAGCTTTTCATAGAACTATTTAAGACAGGCCTGTTAAGATTTCTTTAAAAACCCATCCTAAAGCATCTCTAACCTCTGGAAGAGTCTGCTTTAGAGACTCAGCTGCCTTTTCAAATGCACTTGCTTCCTGCTTTGCTCAGACCTTTGGATTCCAATGCACAGACTTGTCTTTTCTCAATACACTCTTATTTCTTTTCCCTTCTCCAGAGTAGGTTAGCTATGGTCCTGACTCCGTAGTCCTGATCCCCTCACCCATCCCCAAGGAAATGTGGATCATAGTAACTCTGTAGTTCATCTTTACTGTCAACTCAGTGGGATTCAGGGTCACAGTGGAAACAAATCTCTGCAAAAGTCTAGGATGGATTTTCAGATTTTCTAGATTAGGTTAATTGAGGTGCCCTCTGTGTGGTGGCACCTTCTTGCGGGGCTGGAGTGCCAGACTGGATGGATAGGAGGGAGGAAGAGAAGTGGAGAGGGTGCCAAGAAGCAATGTCCATCTCTTCCTGCCTCCTGACTGGATGTGACTAGCTGCCTGAGGCTCCTCCAGCTGCCGTGACTTTTCCACAGTAATGAGTCGTGCCCTTGGACTATGACTAAACCTTTCCTTCTTCAGACTGTCGATTATAGCAAAAAGAAAATGAACGAATTCCACTGCTGTTGTTAACTGCTGTGTGTAGAGGTTATGCACCCCATGAATCAGGGCAATCCCTTCTCTGTATCCTACCCCAATGCTCTGATACACTGGTGTGGGCTGGCCCCCATTCATCAGAGTGTCAGATGTGAGTTTGCCATCCTGACCATACCTGTCTAACTCAGAGATGAGAACCTGACAAAGGACAAGCTAGTCTGGTTCTGACTTTAGAAAAAGGTGACAACAGGAGCTGGGTCCTTGTCTTACAGAAATAGGATGCCAATGGGACCAGGTCATAATCCTGCCATGAAGGGGCTTGCTGTCCCTAGGTAGAATGTGGCCTCCTCTAAACAGATTTGATGAAGTTTCTTCTCTGAGTTTCATTCCCAAGGTTCTGGATTTCCCTCCAAGATGCATTATACATTTATAGAGATGTTTTTTTTTCTTCTCTTCCTCCTCTCACACCTTTTTGGAACTCCTGTTTCCTGCACAGACCTGTGCTCCAGAGGCAGGAAGTAGCTGATGCTGTGGGAATGCCCTTTCTGCCCACTCTCTGGTTGCATGGCTTTCCTAACTCACTGCAGGGGCATTTCCAAGCACCTCCACCTGCTGTCTGTATTCTTCCTTTCCCCACACACAGAAAATTCTGCAGTTTTCCTCAGAATGAAACGCTTACTATTTTAGATTTAGGAAGAATGCATAGGTTCCCCACCCTGATGAATATTCACATATCCTAAGAGCTTTCCTTGTCATCTGAGTTCACTTTCCTATGGAGTCATGATTTATATATACACCAGAGAAACTTCTCTGGAATTGATCAAGCTACTAATTTTTTTTTAAAATCTGTGCCTCAGGACTGGTGATGTAGTTCAGTTGGTAAAGTACTTGCTTAGCATTCACAAAGCCCTTTGATATTCGTACTGTACAAATGGATATGGTGGCACATTCTTGGAATCTCAGTATGGGGGAGGTGACGAAGTGGGTCAGCAAGGTCATTCTGGGCTATACAGCAAGTTCAAGGCCAGTCTGGGCCCAAAACTCTGGCTTGTTAAATATTTGATAGTGATCATCTGATGTTCCCAAGGCTGTAATAAAATGCTCATGTACACACAACTAAAACTCTTCCTTTGGCCTTCCCATCAGGAAGGAGCCCTTGCATCTGCTGTTTTGTTCACATAACTGAAGGTGAAGCCTACCATGGAAGAAAAGTTTCCTATCTTTTCTCATGAGTTCCATATCCCATGGTTACTGCCTATGTCCTACTCATCTACCTCACTGTATGAGCTGTCCTATGAAGAGCTACCAAGAAGAAAGCAAGTCATAGAACTTTCTACACAATAGCTATCTAAGAGAATGAGTGTAAACCACAGACATCTGGAGTATAGTTAAGTACTGTACTTGACAGAATACACTCTTAGAAGGGACTTTGGGTAGCACAAAGATGGTACCAAAAGGTCCCAGGGGGGCTTTGTCTTCTTTATTGAAATTCTTCAGAGAATCTCAGTGTGTGTGATGAGCACTAAATGTGAGTTTTTGTTTGCTTGTTTACAAAGAGAAACAAAGGTTTTTCTGGAGTTGAGAGAAGAGAACAGCTTCAATGTAGAGTTCGCTAATACTGTTTCTTACTGAAATTACTTTATGGTTACTTTATTTGCCATTGGCTAGATCTTTAATATCTAACTTAGGAATGACAACAAGCTGGGCCAGGCTGATAATTCCAGCTTCAAGGAGGCTGAGGCAGTAGGATGTCAAACTTCAGACTGGGCTGAAGACTGGCTGTTTGTTTTAAAACAAAATGTTAAAAAAAAGCAGGGGACCAAGACATAACTTAGGCTCTAGACATATAGTTCAATCCTAGTATGCTACACTACATTACATACACACACACACACACACACACACACACACACACACACACAAGAACACATACCACATACATACCACCACCACCACCACCATCACTGTCACCAACAACAAAGACAAAGAAAATTGTAAAATATTTAACAATGCAAAGCAGTGGTACTTAGAGATGAAGGGGTGATGGTCCAAAATAACAGGCATTTTGGGGAAATATAGTCAGTACATTTGTCTGCAGGGAATGTTAAAGATCTGTCGGATTTGAAAAGGGAGGGTTCTTTCCAGCAGATCTCTCCTAATCCTGCTCAGAGCTGTATTTGGAATAGATTTTTCTATGAAATCTCATCATTAATATGTATATCTGAGGATTAATTCTTACATAATATTAAGTTCTTAATTCCTCTGAATCATTTCCATTTTCCTTTCTGTGCAGTGTGCGCGCGCGCGCGCGTGTGTGTGTGTGTGTGTGTGTGTGTGTGTGTGTGTGTGAGAGAGAGAGAGAGAGAGAGAGAGAGAGAGAGAGAGCGAGCATGTATGGGTGTGCATGTATATGTGTATGTACATCTTAGTTTCAACATTACCTGTCATATCTCAATTCTGACAAGTTACGCAAACTTCTACCTAATCCAATTATTCTGTATAATTAAAACACTTAAGTTTCAAATTACAACTGAGCATACTTTTAAGGGGAAAAATAAATCTCTCATCTCTCTTTTCAATTTTCTAGTACTTTAGCTTTATCCAGCTTTGCAAACTGTGCTTATGGTCTGTCTATAAAAATAAACTTAAATGTAAATTATGATTTAAATCCCCTTGGGCAAGCTGTTCTGCTTTATTTGTTAGAAAGCAAATAAGACCTACTTTATAGTCTGTTTACTAAACTGAAATTTTAGAGTTGTGGCTGTAAAACATTAACTCTATTGTTACTGTAAACACAGAAACCAAAAAATAGAGCAAAGCTCTCAGGACAGCATGTGCACCTTTAAAACAAACTGTTATTTGATGCTTTTATTTCAAGCTGTAAGTTGATACAGGATTAAATGAGTGTTTGTGTGCAATTACATATGTTCATCACCCAAGGACTTGTTAAACAATCTCTCAGGTCAGGTGACATCCGTTTGTGAGCCTGGTGGGTAATTAGATCTCAATCACTGGAGATCATTTGAGCATGTGTTCTTGTCCACACTCTCTTACCTAAATTAAATCACTATTCACACTTCCAGAAGCAATGGAAGTAAAACGGATCCTCTGCCCCCAAGAACCTGTTCTATTTAAGATCTCAAACATAGTCACCTCAAAATGCCATACGAATTTAACTGAGAAGCCCAGGATAAGCAAGAAGCTCAGATGAACCCTGCCCTGCGCTGCTCTAAGGGAGATCTTCAGATATGAAGTTTTATGATTGTAATGTCAAAACATTTAGTTTTTCTCTATTGCAGGTGAAGTAGCTTGCTTTTCTTTCTCTGTTGAGATTCACAAATTAGGAAAAACTTTAGAAGGATGTTTAATAGAGACATTTGCTCCCATGTGCACAACCAGATTGGAAAGAAACACTCCCAGATACGAATGGATGCCTAAGGTATCTCTGTAGCTTCAGCCCCCGGCTCAGAGTCATAGCACAGGTACTACACATGAAGATTAGATATGATTGTATCTATGAGCCATTGCGATTGTCATCCAGCTACAGAAAATGCTTGGAATGTAATGGAAGAATTAGAAAGATTTTCAATAGGCATAATGCTTAAGCTTAAATGTTCAACCTCTCTCTGTCTCTGTCTCTCTGTCTCTGTCTCTCTCTGTGTCTCTCTCTGTGTCTCTGTCTCTGTCTCTGTCTCTGTTTCTCTCTCTCTCTCTCTCTCTCTCTCTCTCTCTCTCTCTCCCCCTCCCTCCCTCCCTCCTTCTTCTTTTCGCTTTTTGGTGTGTAAAATCGAACATGTAATTATTAGCGCTATTCATAGTCACGTGACTATGACTTAGGCACTGGCTTTACAACTAGCTGTTGGCCCCAGGATGTTAACCCTGGTTTCCCCCTGGTTTTGTGGCTCAGTCATTTCCATGCACCTGCACACACCTCACACTCAGTTGCCAGGCCCTTGTGTCACTCTCCAAACCTCATCTACTCTCTGCAGCCATTCCCCTCTGAACCACGATCACGTCTAGCTCAGGTGACACTAGTGGGCTCTCATGCCCTTCATTTCCTCTTTTAGGAACACAATCCACGTAGGACTTCCCCTTCAAGAGTTTTAAAACAGCCTTTTACAGGGATATAATTAATGCCATAAACCCTTCAGTCCTAAGTCTATAACACAATGCTGTTTTGGTATGTTTACGGTAGTATGCAGCCTCTGTTCTGCTCCAGTACTGGAACATGACCTCACCCCCCCCCCCCCTTTCAAATGTGTAGTGCACTTGTCTGAAGGCAAATCCCACTTGCCATTCCAAACAACCAGACAACTATTGTCTCCATGGACTTGCTTGCTCTGGGGGTTTATAAAAGCACCCAGCAGGTGGCATTACGTCTGGCTGCTCTTGCTTGGCGATGTGTTAGAAGCTTATCTGTGCAGTTGCATGTCTCAGAACAGATCCTGTGGGTTTGTTTTCTAAAAGCACACTGAATGCTATCACCAAACTCTGAGTTAGAATACTGAAAAACTGCTCAGTGCTCTGCTTCTCCCCCAACCTGTGGCCTGCAAAACATGTAGCACTTGGTTTCCATATGGTCTTCAGAACATCACTAAGAAGAAAACCAAGCCCCAGCCCCTTCATGATACACAGGCTTGTATGATGTGGCTTGTTCCTTCTTCTTTCATTTCCTTCTTGCTCACAGACTCAATACAGTCACCCTTTTTGTCACACGGCTGACTCCACTCTGGGCCTGAGAGTTTGCTCCTTTCTCTTGCTAGGCCATGTTTTCTCTTTAGCATCAGACCTCGACAACTTAAAGTCACAACTCATGGGGCCTGTCCCTGACAAGTCAGTCTCAAGGGAGACCCTCCTCCATGTACTTTCAGCATCCTATCACTCTGGTTATTGCTCTGGAACCATATATGCTCTTATTTAACGATCTTTCCTTACAGACTAGTGGCATATCTCTTCTCACTGGAGTACAGGGCAGCTGGGATGAGGGCCCATCATAGGTTTACAGTCAAGTCTGACTAACTACCTCCTGTCTTCTTGCATGTTTATGAGAGTTTGCATGCATGTTCCTGAGTGTGTGTGGGTGCACATGTGTGTGGAGTGTAGTTGTACATACACACAGATGTGTATTGTGCATGGAGGCCAGAGGTTGAGACCTTTCTCATGTGCCCTCTACCTACGTACTGAAGCAGGGTCTTTTGCTCAACCCAAAGCTCCCACAGATTCAGCTAGTCTATGTATCCAGCTTACTCGGGATCCCCTGTCTCCTCCTCCTCATTCTAGGATAGCATGTGGGCTGCCACCCTCACCAGTCAGTCTGCACCTCTTCAGTACCTTTCTATTTAGGGTGTCTGAAGAGTCAAAATATTTCTCTTATAGGCCAGATGCTCTTCTTAGTATATTAAAAGAAAACAAAATAAAAAGCCAAAAGAAAAAAGAAATTTACACACACACACACACACACACACACACACATATACTCAATACATACATTTATGGACATAACACATTTTTTTCTCTACCTACAAAATGCATATGAGGGTGAGGAAAGTTGAGGTGGTGGGTGATGAACTTGGTAGGTGATCTTTTATAACTGTAATTAAAATTAATTGAATTAATCTTAGTACTAGGACTCGTTTGGCAAACCTATTTCACCTGACACAATGGGTGCAATCTAGATTTAGTCCCTTAGTCACTAAGAAAAAATAAGACTCTATATTAATTTTTTTAATTATACTTATTCACTTATTTACTGACTTTGTGTGTGCATGTGAATGTATGTGTGAGTGTGTACACATGTATAGGTACATGCCACGTTTGTGTGTGTGTGGGTATGTTTACATGTATAGGTACATGTCACATGGTATGTGTGTAGGGCAAGGAATAACTCATAGGACTCAGTTCATTCCATGTGGGTCCTGGGGCTTGAACTCAGGTCGTCAGGTTTGGCTGCAAGTGTCTTTATCTGCTGAGCTATCTTCCAGCCCTGACTTCCCTATTTGATGAAGGACTTAGATTTTGACTAGTAATTGTGAGTAACCTGGAGATTGTCCAGAATGTCCTATTTATCTCCTGTGCATTGCTGCTCATAAACTTTAATCCATAGCCAGCCTTCCCTCCTGTTTCTACCTGAGATCCTGTACAAATATAAGCAAGGCATTAATTGCCTTTCCCTTCGTACCCAAACATGCACACCCTGTGCTTAGCTCCATGAAGCGTCACTCTGCCGTTAATACTATAATTCTAATCAGGCAGTTCTTTTCGGTAACCAGACAAATGGAGCGAGTGGAGATTGTTCAGCGAGGCCAGGGGATGACCTTCATTTGAGCACAGCGATTTGCTTGCTGTTTGTATACAAACAGCTGAACTGCAATTTAATTCAGACTCAAACTTGAAAACTGCATCGAATTCTCTGAGGTTGCCAGACACAAAGACAGATTCCTGATGGGGAGAAGCTGAAGGGACAGAGGTCTCCGCAAAACCAATTTCAGCAAATGCTTGTCAGACACTCACTGCCTTCCCCTTCAGGATTTAAGATAATGGAGGTTGACTGGATGTGTTCATTTAAATCAAGTGACCAAATGTTCCCAGTTCGTCCTAAGATGTGGGACTCTCAGAGCTCAGCCTAGAGAAGGCTAGGATAAGCCAGGAGGAGTGAGTTAATAGCTCTGTTTTCAGCATGTAAGAAACGACTAGTAATGCAGTAGGAATACGTCTTTATGAGTTTATGCAAAGCCACTGCCATAGCTGACTTTACATCTATGTTAAGGGGTTCCATTACGTCATTATCTATAAGTTGGATGCATCTGCGGGTGGATAAAACATGGACACAGCCATAGATATAGCCAAGCAGACTGGAAAACATCATCAAATATTTACAGTGATGCTCTCTGGGTATGGGGATGGTGAGTTTAATTCTCTTTATATTTTCCCTACTTTGTACAACCAAAATATTAATATTTTGGTCAAAAAAACCATAACATCAAATTATATTTTTTTAAAAAATAGGATAATGTGAAGACCATGCAGGCTGCTTACACAGGGTACTCCGCAAATACACATTATTTGAAGTGTTCGTATAAAATGCACATTTTCCTCCCTTCAGACTCTTCACAGTTGCAGCTGTTAGAACTGTGGGTCCACCTCCACTGTAGAGCTGGACTCCAGCTCAGTTTATTTGCATGTAATTAAATGTTAGACCCGGCAGCTGAGACATTACATGCAGAGAGCATCTCCTTCTTTGGGTGGGCTGTATGCACTGTAGGTCGTTTCTCAGAATCTTCTCTCATTAATGCCTCTATCAGCAGCAGGCAGCACTTCTGGCACAGCGCAATGCGCCTTACAAGCCGAATAGGAAGGGAAGCCAGACGGGGGAGAGAACGTGTCTGCTTTCTCTTTGAGTTTGGTGTCAGGATTACATAACGTCAGCATGTAGCATGCTGGAAATGGCATCTCTGCTATTGTGGAGAAAGAGCATATTTGGTGGGGCCAAGCAGCACTCTTTGAGGGGAGAGGAAGACTCTGCTGGAGAACGCACTGTATGACCGCAACCTGTCACAAAGCTGTAGGAGACTCTGAGCTGACTTCAGCTCACTCAAGGTCATCTACAAGAGGGCAGCATTGCAGCTTACAAGGGACAACCGTGGCTTGTGAACTGTAAACGTTCACAGGATGAGCCAGGTGCTATTCAGCCTTGACTGACCAGTGCTTGGTGCTATGCTTGCAAGAGTGGCAGACTGAGGTCAGAGTTGTCCCTGTGCCCCAACGTTCCTTTCGCTCCTCTGTCACTATGGCTACTACTCCTCTCATGTGCTGGAATGAAATTGTAAGTAGGTGAATCCCAGGATGGATATTTTTGGACTAAAGCCCAGACTTCTTGCTGTGACCCCTGACTCTGAGTCTGGCTTGGGCCAATCTTCCTGCTTCACATTTATTTCCCAGGATTCCTTCACTGCCTTTTTTCCAAGCTGGCTTTCCTCCTGCCCACCCCCAACCCCTTTTAGCGTCTGTTTGCTGATTATGTGATTTTTCTCTTCTTACCATTCTCTGCTCATTCCTGTTTTCTTCTTGTGTTACTTTGACTTTAATAGTCACATCTTTGGAAAATGTTCTGTCTACTTAAATTCAGACAATTCTCCACCTTGACAAATCTCCATGGAATAATAACCTTTACTCTCCACCCCTGACACACACCATATTTTGGCTAAATGGCCAAGGGTTTAAAACAGATGTATGAGAATTGGTGTCTTTAAATTTCTAATAATATAAGAATAAAATGAATTTATCAATAATTCAAGTATTTCTCTTTAATCATTAGAAAAGTCAAAATGCAAGGGTTTCTTTTTTTAAATCAGTTCTGATGTGCACAGGCATGTACACTTTTCCGTCCTTTTGCAGATGTGTGCACATGTGTGTGCTGGTGTGCATGGGCATATGGAGAACAGAGGTAAAGCCTAGATGGTTTTCTCAATCTATCTCCATTCAATTTTTATTAATTTATTAATTTATAAATTATTTCCTATTGAACGTGGAGCTTGCTGATTAGCTAGAATGGCTAGCCAGTGAGTCTCAGGGATCCTTCTCTCTCTGCCTCTCTAGCTCCAGGAGTACATGGACACTCTTCAATGCTTGGGGTTTTTGGGAAATAAACTATGTCCCATGGTTTTGCAGCAGGAACTTGTCAAATGAGCCATTTCCTCAGGCTCTGAAATACAAACTTTTGCTATCATGTTATAGAAACAATTCATTTGTTAGCATGGCAAACTGAATATTTTCCATGGTGCCTCTATGGGAAAGAGAAAAAAAAGATGTTTACTTTGACTTGGGCTTGATGGAAAAGTGACACAGTTTTGTCCAGTTATGGAAATTTCTGCTCATTGTGCCAATGGGAAATAGTTAAGTTTTTCTTCTTTCTGCATAGAAATGGGTGGGGGTGAGCCTTCTCCTGTGAATGAAACAGACGAACACAAGCATGTCAAACAGGTGTACGAAGAGTAGAACTGTGTCAACATCTAATCTTTACTTTTCGGTCTGGTGATATTTAATTTAATTCAGGTTTTTTTTTCTGAACATGGTATTCTCTTACTCACTTATTAATTTGTTATCACAAAATTGTCTCATAAGCCATTATGAATATTAATCTTTTGATAATACATATATAGACATAGAACACATGAAATAAAAGGATATTTTGACTCCAATATGCATTTCAGTGTTGATCGTCCGTATCTGAACATGAAAATTTAGATACTAACATTAATCAGAATGATATGCCTTCTTTATATACATTTTTGTCAATTGTTGTAATGGTTTTCCGTATGGTTATATGACCACATAGCAAGTCCTACTTCAGAAACAACCATCTTCCAAAGGCAAGGCAGAAGCCACAGCCATATGCTTGATTTGACTGCACAGGGAGGTCTAAGTCACACCCTGGTAGATCTCTACTTAAGTTGCTGTCTCTGTTGTATGCCCCATAAGATTGGCTGTGCGTATTCTCTGTGCCACCTTTAGGACGTGGTATATTGTATGAGAGCAGACACTCAGAGGCAGTGGATCCCTGAATGAAGGACCAGCTGAACGAACAAAAGGGAGACCGTGAAGTCAGCGTGTACTCCTCCCTCACAGTCTACTTCACTCCTGATTCACCATCCCTGGTAGAGTCAGCCTCTAGTAGGCTCACAGCATGAGTCTGTCCTGATCAGAGATGACCACAGGAGTGTATGCCAGTTCTTCCAGAGGCTTCCATTTTCAGAGATCAGGATGGGTGAGATTTTTTTTTGCCTTGGGGTATTGTTAAACAGGAAAGTAGGAAAGACACATTTTCCAGGGGCCCATGTTGTGCTAAGTTTGACTAACAGAATATCACCCAGTGCTTTTCTCTACTTAAAAACAGGATGTGTGAGTAGGCACAATAGAGAGGAAGGCATAGTGGTGGCCCTGGCAGAGTGGATATGAAAGGTCAGGTTGGAAGATAAGAATGGGAGATCAGAATAAGAGATCACACCAGGAGATCAGATGGGAGATCACACCAGGAGATCAGAATAAGTGATCACACCAGGAGATCAGCCTGGGAGATCACACCAAGATAATAGACTGGGAGATCACACTGAGATATCAGGCTGGGAGAGAACTCCATGATACCAGACTGGGAGATCACACTGGAAAACCATACTGGGGATCACAGTGGGAAATCATTCTGTGAGATTAGTCCCCTGCACCAAGTTCTTCTTTTCTAATGTGACCTCAAATCTTGATATCACAACCCTATTATACTCAGACTTAGTTTGTGTTGTATCTACCCATCTCTTGGTATGTGTCAGTATTTCGTACTTGAAAAGTGATGTGTGGCTGAGCCTGGTAGGTCTCCAAATCCCTGGAGGATCTTGGCTAACTCTAGCCTCAGAGGGAAATCTGAGGGTTGAGAGCAAGCTGGTGAGATGTTGTCTTAACCAAGAAAAGCAGCTCTATGGTAGAGCACCTCCCAACCTGTGTAAGGTCCTGGTTTCAATGCTCAGGACTGAGAAGAGCAACAAATACCAGAATCATGCAAATACCCCTCACCCAAGCACAGTGCTTTTTGATCAAACATGTTTCCTTTTTAGCCAATCCTGCTTTTGTGGAGGGTGAGCATTCATGTAAGTGATGAGATTGACCTCATATTGTTTTAATGGTCACCTGGTCTATTACATCATCTTTCCACAGAAGCTACTGAAGCTTAATTCTCCATCAATAAAAATGTACTGACCATTTTCCATGCCAGGGCTTATATGCAAGTAGCATCATACACATATTTTCTAAGTATAAACAAAGAATTTATATGCAAACTTCTGTTGAAAGGAAAACCAAAGGGCATTTGGTTGAGAAGCCTTTCTTTTCTTTATCTTTTCTTCTTTAGTTCATACTAGCTGATGCCCTATGTTATTTGCCTTCATATCCTGGGTTCACTGATGGTAATGATGATGATAATGATGATGATGATGATGGTGGTGGTGGTGGTGTTAAAGACTAACGTTTTATATGTTTCTATGTTTACTTAGTCATTACATTCAAGCCCTAAACAGTCAGTGTTAGTACCATTAGACTCGTTTTGTAAGGGAAGCAACTGAGTTTCAGAGGGATTCAACAACTTACCTAATGCAACAATGTTAGGAGAAAAGGTTAGATCTGAATAAAATGGGTGTCTCTCTCCAAACATTGCTCTCATGCCAGAGCTGAAGGTTTATCTCCTAAGATGTACCCGACCTGCTGTCCTTTAAGACAGACTACCAGGGCCAAGTGCTCTGAGCTGGAAGTAAGGAAATGGAAGGAGAGCTTTTAAGGCCTCCCTTGGGAACCAAGACACTCTGAAGGACCTAAGGGTTGAAGCACAAAAGGCCCAGGAGTCTCAAAGCACTTAGAGAATTGGCATCAGCCATCATGCTCTGTTTTCCTCAGAGGCCCCACTCTCATCAGCAACAGTGTAGTGAGGTGAGTTCTAGATTACAGAACAGCGGAAACAAATTGAAGCAGCAGCTTAGGATGTATAGACTCAGCCAGCTGTGCTGCACTCTAGCCTCTCTCAAACCCTAACTCTGATCAGAAGGAAGATGGCTGAGTAGGCAGGTGAAGGCCCACTTAGAGAGTGTGGGACTCTGAGTAGGACTCAGGGGGATGTGACTGTAAGACACAGGGAGATGTTGCCCTTTGAATTCCTCTTGTCTTTGAGAAGCAACTCTTGTGCCATGAGATCAACCCACCCCAAGACTTGCCCCCCCTCATTGCTCTAAAAACCCTGCGCTAATTTTCCCTTTGGCAGAATAAGCACTTTGATTTCCAAGGGCGGCTGGTGAACTGAGTAAAGTTCTGTTTCTTCTGGATTGAGTAAGTGTCTGGGCTTCTGTTTTTTCCTATTTAATGAGAGAGTACTAGATTCTTGTGTGTGTGTACATGTGCCCAGGGGTATGTGTGCTCATGTGTGTGTATATGTGTGTGTGTATGTATGGGTGTACATGAGTGTGGAGGTCAGAAATCAGTCTTAGGTGTGGTTGAGAACCTCCATGGTGCTTTTTTGAGACAGGCTTTCTCAATGGGACCTGACCCTTGCCAATTAGGCTACGGCTCTGGGGATCTGCCTTTAACTACCTTCCTAGCTCTGTGATCACATTTGGTGATGTGCCCTCCCTTTTATATAGATATTGGGGAATGACCTCAGATTGTTGCAGCACATACTTTGCCAATGGAATGCATCCCCTCAGCCCACTGATTTAATATAAACTTGTGGTGCCTAGTGAGACCATAGTGGGATTTCAGCTATTGTTAACACTACTCTCTGAAATGCTGCAAAACACTGATGCTTCCACCTTTGACAGGATGACAGTTTTTAACAGTCCCACAGGCAGGTTGCACTCCTATCAAGTGTGGAGACATGGAAGAAGAGAGAGGAACATCTGCTTGCTTAAGGTTACCCAGCTGGCAAATGGCGAAGGTAGGACTTAGGGTTGGGTCTATCTGTTGATTATATGGCACCTGCTAACTTTGTACCTGACAGTATTAATAAAGCCTTGTTGAACATTTGAGAGTGTAATTAGTTCTGTGAAGGAGGCCTCATCATATTTAGAGCTTTCCCGGGGCTTCCCGAGGGCCTTCCAGTTCTCTGGCTCATCTTTAGAGACTGAAATGGTACTGGTGCTCTCATGTGTTGAGTGACACCTGCTGGATGCACTGACCTGAACATCTGTGCTGTGTGAGTGACAGCAGGATCATCGCTTTTTAAACACCAGCAAAGTTTTACCCCACAAAACTGATGAATTTATGGAAAGGAAATGAGCCTTTTATAGTCTTCCCAAATGCCAATCCTATTTAAAAGCCTTCTTTTTAGGATGGCAAGGTAACCAACCAGATAGTGAAAAGTACCATTTTCCTGTTTGCTTTTTGGCTCAGCAGTTTATTATCAGTGTCATTTTGACTAACCCACCCAACATCAGTGGATCTCAGTATTTCCATCTACAAATGAGTATAGCTCTATCTTATAGGTCTTAGCCTGGCAACTAGTCAGTAGAATGGACTAAATCAAAGTTAATGATTACAACTTTAGATCTAGGCCACCTTTTATTCCCCTTCCTCCCTAGAACAGTATTAAAGCCAAGATTATAATAGCAAAATGACATTTTTTTGTGTGTGTGTGAAATTGCTAGAGGTTAAAGAATACTAATTAATTTTCATGAGTGTAGGAAGGAAGGCATAAAAAGGGAGGCTGTGGGCCCATGGTCACATAGTTGAGGCAAGAACATGGCTCTGTGATTCCTGATTATGTGTTCTTGTCCATGATGGTCAGCATGTTGTTGATTCACTGTTGAATCTCCAGCAAGTATTTCTTGTGTTACACTAATGAGACGTTAAAGTGGTGGTTCTCAACCTGTGGGCCTCATCCCCTTCTGGGTCACCTAAGACCATTAGAAAGGACAGATATTTACAGATATTCATAGCAGTAGCAAAAATACAGTTATGAAGTAGCAACAAAAATAATTTATGGTTTTGGGGTCACAACAACATGAAGAACTGTATTAAAGGGTTGCAGCATTTGGAAGGTTGAAAACCACTGGGTTAGAGTGTCTGGCCTGAATCTCAATATTACAGTAAATAACTCCAAAACATCCCTTTCTATGGTGTTTCTGATTATTAAATAACAAAAATTTACAAAGCATGTCCTTAGTTAGTTCTCCGTCTACTCACAGTGAAAGTGTTCATGTCATTGGAATTTACTGTTTTTATTTAACATTCAGAGGGAATTTAAACATCTGACGACCACATCCAGCTACTTCTCCATCATTCAATCTTAGATGCAGGTCCTATTCACTCTGCCTTATTTTCTCTCTGTAGCTCCCTCCCCAACTGAATGAGAGAATTACAGAGCTGCTGAGGTGGAAGGGATCTGAAACACAGCTTACTAGGATTTGGGGAAGTTGGGAGGTGTAGTGTCCAGTTGATGATAGGGTGGATAATTGCTGACAGGATCAGAGGTAGAACCTAGTCTGTGGAAAGCCTGTTCTCAGCACACAACCCTCCGTCCATCTCTCGTTTTGTTGGTTATTTCCCTTTCCCAGCTAACTAACCTTGCCCTTGTAGCTAACACAAAAGCTCCTCTTCCATAAACCTCTGGGTCTCTGCTCTCAGGAGACCTTGTCTCTTTTTCTATGTGTGGGTCTCAAGTCCTCAAAAGCTGCAGTGGTACCTGGGCAATTGGTCATTCTATCCCAACACATGTTTTCCCATTTGCTTTGCTCTATAGCAAACATGATGGATTCTAGAAATCTTTACACCTTCCTTCCAGCCACCAGGCTACTGAAACAATGGTCCCTAAGAAATTAGAATTTTTTTTTAGGAGGCGGGAATCTCATGTTGTGAGAAGAAAAAGGTAAAGACTAGTTCCAGCCAGATAATGAGGCTTGTTTTCCAGGGAGATAGTTCATACAATCCTGACATGTCAGACTATCTTGCAGAGACCAGGAATGTTTAGTTATACATAACTCTGACCCTTAGGTCAGGGATGCAAAAATGGACATAGGGGTCACTGGGTCTCTTTGTTTCTCTTCCCCATGTGATCACATTTATAACCCTTTTTTTCCCCTGCTTTTCACTATTTGATGATTGCCTTGCTGAGGACAGGTGGCTGAGCAGACCTTGCTAGTGCTACCAGAATACAAGTTGTGATCGTAACACTGGTAACATCAGGATTTCTCACTTGAACACCAATGCCTCCAGCAGGATGTGCTTACTATGTGTTTGCAAACCAACATAGCTGAGATTCTAAGTTTACTCTGATATCTTATCTGTTCTGGGTTTTAAGATAGCAATCCAATCAACTGCTCCCTGACCTGAAATCTCCCTAAGCTTTCTCCAAAGCCTTGTAATAAACCCTTCTTCTATGGCTCAGAAGGCCCCACCATGTCTGGCCTTCCTGTATTCTTTGGGCTTTCCTAAGGGATGCTTACTGGCTAATATCTGGTGACATTCTTTTCCTGCTGACCACTTCCTGTCTCAAAGCCTTTCCACTTGTTCTTTCCTCTTCCTGTTGAGGAATGCTTTTCCTATGACTCTGATTTTTCCTTCCTCATTCTTTGGATAGTAGCATAAACATTCTGCAGTTCAAGGGGTGTCATCCAGGACCTAAGTGACCTATACTCTCGCTACTCTACTGAGGTAGCTAGTTTCTTCTTTCAGGGGCACAGATTAAAGTCTACTATTGTCTTATACACTGTTCTCATGTTCACCACTGATGCCCTTGATCAGGATATCTGCACAAAGTCCCAAAGCTGGGTATATGTGCTTCACCATCATAATACCAGTGCTAGTTGGACAGAAGGAAAGAGTCCATGGAGGAGGGCAGTTACCCATGCCTCCGCACTCTCTGCTTTGCATTTCAGTAGAGCCAAGCAGGAAAGACACTCAAGCCATTCCAAGGCTCCAGGCACAAAATATTTGGTTAAAATGAGAAGGGAAGAACTATGTGGAGAAATGACTCCTGAGACAATAGGAGGAAGTAAGCTGCGTGACCCAGGAGAACTCCCTGTCTTTTGTGGTAGGCTCACTGTGGGCATGACTCAGCAGAACTCCCTGTTTTTGTAGTAGGCTCACTGTGTCCTGTGGGTGTCACTAAATGGAACTTCCCATCTTTGGATAACTTGGTCATGAGAGCCTGACTATGCTGTTGTGCTATTGGGACACAGAATATATATCAAAGAAGAAAAACGGTATAGAAAACCACTGCTCTTCCTCTTGTTTTAAAATACTGTCTCAGCAGACAAGTTGAAAAGAGACTAACGCCATAGCAAGCTTTCTTAGCCAAGGCACATTACCTTCCCAGTCTCTTGGAAATGGCAGGAAAAAGCCTGACCTCACAGCAGCAATGGAATCTGCACTCTTTGGCTTGCTCTGGCATTATGAACTTGCCAAGTGGGACTTGGGTTTTATTCAGAGGAGTATAGTTTCAGGTAAGTGAGAGAAACACTGGGTTATTATTCAAATGTTCTTCTGCGGAAACATTATTTAAATGTTCCAGTATTTAACCTTCTCAATTCATGCATGCTATTTAGAGCAGAAACTTATATTGTGCAAAATTCCCCCAGAAAGAGTGATTTTGGACAATATTATCTACTCAGAGAAATGTCATGTTTCTTTTTTTTTTTCCAGGTTAAAGTGGTTTGAAGGCAGCTTCCCAGCCTGCATTTCTGTATCGCCATATTCGTTTCTGTCAGCAGGATCACCTCTTATCCTGTCTAGGTGCCATCTGTGTTTTTATGCACTCAATGCATTTTCTTTAAGTTAATTCATCCTTGAAATATTAACATATTTCTCTAAAACGGGAAACTCATTTTCCCCTGCTGGCAAAGAGACAACAGCGTCAGTGGCCATGGAGAAGAGTAACTGCAGGGAAACTGAGTAGAGTCAATGCCAACTGTTCTTGTCTGCTGTAGAGGGCTCTGAGCCTCGGGCCTGAGGAGGTGCCAAAGGCCTTCTAGCACCTAATTAAAATGATCTCCTTGTTCTGGCCACAGGAATGGGCAGGGGAGAAACTGGAGAAGGAGAAGTTGCTACCATTTGCTTCCATGTCAGTCAATGCCATGCTTTGGTAATAAATGTCTCTTGTTACTCCTGGAGGTAAGAACATTTGACAAATATCACTGTGGCAATGCTGGCCTTAACAGCTCTATCCCAAAGAAGATGAACAAAGACACTGAGGGCCCCGAAACCACAAACTCTGCTTTCTCTCTATACTGTCCTGAGAGGACTCTGCTTATAAAGGATTTCAGTTCCTTCAGTGTTCATATCCATGTCTTCCTACCGGAAGCAGAAACAATGTGTTGCAAATGGAAACCACGATTTCTAGTAAGTATAGCTCACAGCAGCTTTTGAGCATCTATTGCTGGCTTGCAACCTGGAAAACCCAGGAGAGGAGGAAAACAGCAGAGTGGATGCATAGATGCTCAAAAATAATCCCCAAGCAGCAAGCAGATGGATGAAAGTAAGAGTGAGCATGGGCCACAAGTCAGCTCTGAGTGTAAAAGGTTGCCTCACCACATTCTTAACCAGAAGGCTGAAAAACACTTTCACATATCATGAAACACACGGGAGACTTAGGTTATGACACTGAATCAATATGGCCTTGTTGAGATATGAAAGATGCTCTGAATGCAGGGGAGGAGATACATTTGATAAAAAGAAGGAAGAGAAAGCACAGATTCCTGATCACTGTGGCTGAACAATACAGACCAGGGTTTCCAATGACAGTTCAAAGGTATCAATCAGTTCAAATACGTTTGAAGCATAATTTAACTTTTAAAAATGCTACATAGATTTACTTTTCCCTGGGACTTTCAAAGTTCTAAAATGTCTGTGTACAGCGAGTAGTTCACCAAGAGATGTAATGTCTCCAATTTCCCAAATGTACTTAACTATATTATTACAGTCCCTGCCTCTGTTCTTTTTGTGCATACTATACAGGGAATACATTGTTGGGTAAACCGCATTATGTAATATCCTCCTGGATTTGTAACTACACTTGGTTTAAAACAAATTCCTTGCAGATGTATAATGGACAAGATGCACTGTGCAGTCACTGGTGATGTTGAGTAGCTGCAAGGGTAGACTCTATGAGTAACAAGTCAAGGTTGATTAGGATTTTGGTTCGGGAACCCATAAATGAGACATAGGCAACAGCTGGATGTAAGAAAACAAGAGGCAAAAGCTTGTAGGGATTGGGCTACCCTAGGCAGGGTTACTGGCTAATGGGAGATATTCTTTAGGATTACTAAAGTCAAATGCCAGAAATAACACAGAGATCCGAGGTGGGAAATTTTCAAGGAGAAATGAGGGGGAGGAGAAGAAGAGGAAATAAAAGCTTCAGAGGAAGAAAATGATGGAGAAGACTCACAGTAAGTCCAAATGAAAGAGGCAGGGAGACTGCAAAGACAAGGTCATTTATCTTTCCAGGTAAAAGCAGACAGAAGTAGAGGAAACCTGTCAGCCCTGATCTGTAATGAGGGAAAAGGTAAAGCTGAGCTCTGTGCCTTTAGAAGGAGGGGGAAGGGAGGATGAAAAGGAGGTTTATCACAGGAATAAAGAAAGAGACAGGAAGAAACAGTTGAGTGTTGAGAGATCTTAAACTCGGTATATGTCTTCAGCACTGCAGGTACGGCTAACTCAGAGCATCACATTCCTTCCTTTCTCATGGCAGACATTACAAGTTGGTCACGACACTTCTTCCTTCTGCATATAGATTTATCTTGAAATCCTCAACACACCACACTAGGTAGCTCGTAGCAGTTTGTTGGCCTTGAGCTTGATTATGATGCCTGTGTTTTGTGTGTATTAAACAAATCAGGATACTGTCTGTGATGGTTTTGTCATATTCTCTGATAAAAGGAAACTCAAAAGAGCATCCTTTGGCCACAAAAGCACAACATTTTGACATTAGGAATTTATGTGTGTGGATGGCATAACCTCTACAGATGTGAGCAGGTACATTATTTCAGGTATACCCTAACACTAACATAAGCATTTTATACTCAATATTCCCAAGGTCATAAAAATCTATTCATCATTTACTTTCTTTTACCTAGTAAAGTGGCATGAGTTACCTTGTTAAAATATCCTCCGTGAAATAGCATGTAGGAAAAAGCAGAGCTTTCTTCCCTTCCTCTTTTGTGGCCTCTTAAGAAGTAACTCCTTTAAAAAGTTTGGCAGAAGCATTACAATGTCCCCAGTCACTCTCCACACCCCACCCCCAGCCCCTGCCATGTAACACACATGTGAAAGAGCTCCTATAAACAGAACAACACAAGAACATAGAAAAAAATCAGGCCACTTGAGGAAACATCAGGCTTTTATCAATGGCAGTAAAAAGGAACTGTAGTATCTTCAGTGTGGGACAAGGATTTAAAAGGAAGAGTTTGTAGGGGTGGGTGGGGCATGGGGTAGCATGCAGCAAGTCACATTGGCCTCCATTTTCTCTTGAATGCTCATTAACACTCCCTCCACACACACACACACACACACACACACACACACACACACACACACACACCCCTTCTGGGCATCTGAAGCTTTGCTTATTCATACAAAGAACCAGTTGAAGGCACACAATACCCTCAGCCTTTCTTCAGCCCAAGCAACATTCAGTACTTCCTTTGAACTATTCTATTTGAACACCCTGGAGAGTTATTCACATTCTGCCAAACAGCTCCTAATGCCCTAAGGAAGAGTGGGGGAGAGTTACCTTCTGATGACTCTTATGGACTAATGCCAGTAACGAAGATGAAGATGCTCATTCTACTATGCAGGCATCATGGAGATTGAGAAAGAAAGGATGGGAGCGGTGGTGCTGGGGGAAGGGAGCAATGGTCTCTCACTGCTCTGTGAGGTTTGGGTAGCCTAGACTCCCAAATAGATAAACCTTCACTGCTGTCTGCCATTGCCCCAGCAATGAACTGCCCCACCTTAGGCCCTTCTACGGCAGCCAGAAGATACTTCCCAACACATCTATGTGTTCCTCTTTGCCACAGGGCCATTGCTAACCACAGCACCATTCACGATCTCTTCGCTCCCATGGGTGCTTCATATAGATGTCTCCTGTATCCCAAGGAAGACCTATTCAGAAGCTGGTTCATGTCTTCATGGTATCTCATCTCAAGCCACCTTTCCATCTATTTATAGCTGTATTTGTCTCTACATACTCACAGGATATTGGTTCTGACCTCCTCTACCCTTCACGGATACCCATTGATGCTCGAGTCCTTATATCAAATCACAGAGTACCTAAAAATAACCTATGTACATCCTTTTACAGACTCAGAACCATCTGTAGGTCACAGGTGTCTACTCTACAAAGAGTTGAGCTGCCATGTTTAGAGAGTAATGACAACTCTATACACAACCTGTGCCCACACAGTATTTCTTTTATTTGTTTGGTTTTGGTTTTATTGAGACATGTTTTCTCTACATAAGCTGCCTTTCCTGCAACCTGCTATGTTTGCTATGTAGACCAGATTGGCCTTGAACTGGCAGAGATCTTCCTGCATGTGCTGGGATTAAAGGCTATGCCTGGCCAATATTCCTTTTGTGTTTTGTCAAAAAGTTTCAACCCACTGTTGGCTGAATCTAAAGATGCAGAACGTACAAGCAGACTATATTTATAAATACACATTTGTGACTGCTTGTGACTGCTTCTCTGATGTCCCCACTAAACTGAGAGTGGTGTAAGGCTACAGTAGTGACCATTTTCCCTTCTGCTGTACAAGACCTTACACACACACACACACACACACACACACACACACACACACAGAGCGATATGTGGTCAGAGGCATCAGACTGTTCAACTCCCCATTGTAGCTTTGAAGGAACTTGGATTCTTGTCATAGCTGCCAAATAAAACTGGTGTCAAGGCTGTAGATGTACCCGAGTTGCTACAGTGCCTCCCTCATATGTATGAAGTTCTGACTTTGACTACCAGTACTTCATAAACTAGGTGTGGTGGCATATTTCTGAAATCTCAGCACTTGGGAAGTGAAGGCATGGGGGTTCATAAGCTCAAGGTCATCCTTGGCTACATAGTGAGTTTGAGGCCAGCCTGGGCTACATGAAATTCTGCTTTTTAAAATGGAGTCAAGTCACCTTGTATGATAAAAACAGTATCGATCTCCTAGGTTCTTCTGGGAAAACAGACTTTTCTTTTGGAATTGGCACACACACAGAAAAAAAAAAACAATGTCGACAACCTCTGTGAGATAAACCATGGAGAAACTCTTTACTCACGTTGGTTTGGAAGCCTCTGCTTGATCAGTCTGAAGTTTCTCTCCACCTTCCACCTCCATCGTGCAGTACACGATTCGATTTGGAGCCAAAGACTTAAGGCCTTGGACTTCCATGATCACCACCTGAAACAGAATCACATAAGAGAGATTGAATCCCAATGCCAGGGGCAGTATCACCTGCAGGAAGAGACACAGAGAAGTTGCAGTGAAAGCCAATGGAGGAAGATGACTTCCATCAGACTTTACTAATGACTGGGACCTTCTAGGGATGTGGTTGCTTACAATGTGGCAGATTGCTGTTGTGAGGTAACAGTGTGGTGCATTCCCTCACTTTGTAGAGTTGTGGTTTGTGTGAGCCTTGAGTTGCTAAATAAGCATTCCACCTGAGATACACCCTTCGTCCTCCTTTCCTCCCTCTTCCTCCTTCCTCCCATTCCCTCTGTTCCTCCCTCCCCCTGCCTCTTCCTCCTTTCGTATGCTCCTTTTCCTTTTTTGTCTCTCTACTTCTTTCCATGTCTTGTTCTCTCTTCCTATTTCCCTCCTCTCCCCCTTCTCCCTCTTCTCTTGTTTTTGTTCTCCCCCCTCTCTTTCTCTCTCTCTTTTGGTCATGGCCTCACTTAATTGCCCAGGCTGATCTTATATTTGCTGTATAGCCCAAGCCTTGAAGTACTACTAAGCAGCCAGGATTATAGGTCTGGCTCCACAATTATCCCACCAGGTTTAGCAAGATTTGTTCACAGGGTCAGATAGGTAAGGTGAACTGGGCTACTCATGTTAACCAAATAGGAACCAAAGCCTTTCTCTCAGTTTCTTTAAGAAATGCTTTTGGGTCAGCACTTGGTAGAAGCTCAGCATGTGAATTAGCATTTCCCTGGATAGTAAGATAAGCAATAGTGAAGTCCTAAGATACAGAGTTAGTATCACGCAGCTCTAGGTAGGGCTGTAGATCAGGCAGGAAGCAGTGGGGACTAAGGCAAGCTGGAGGGCACAGCCTCCATCTACAGGGGACCTGCCACTTCTCTGTCCCCAATTCAATGACCAGATACTTGGCTTTTTCCTGCCAGAAAAGAGAAGTCTCAGAATTATGATCAGAAATTTGATTTAGAAATGCTGACACTGAGAACAGAAAGGAATAAAATGTGCCAACTTTATGTATATCACTTTGTTATTTATGATCTTGGTGTGCTAAATCCAAATAGATCCTGATCGCTATGTCTCTAGGCTAGCCTAAAGTCACTTATGACTTCTAGAATTTCTTATCCCCATTCTAAACTCCATTCAGTCACCTTTTATACTGACAGTTAGCAATGCAGGGGTGTGCTCTGCCGCAGGAACAAGGGGTAGAGAAAAGATGAGATCAACTTAACCATCAGAACAAAGTGACCTATGTTAGTGACCTACACTGAGTAGCATTTGGGGAAAATCACTCCCTCTACAAAAGGGACAATGGCATTACAAAGGGAAAGAAGTGGTTATAGGAAAAGAAACATGCTTCCAGGGGCTTTGATTCAAGGAAGCATATTTGAGGGTATATAAGCCTTCATTTTGCTATGTGATAGCCCACAAATTCTCAGTCAGGATGTACAGGGATTACTTGTAAAGCAGAGGCTACTAGGTTCCCCTTCTTGAGCGTCTGCTTAGTGGATTGGCTTGAACCCAGGACTCCTCCTCTCAGATGGTTTCTCTGGTGATGCTGCTGCTGATGCAGGGGCCACACTACAGAGAGCCCAATAGCTGTGATATTGGGAAACGATCTCACACTTAAGTCCCTCCCATTTTTGTTTCTTTTGCTTTTTTCAAATCTGAAGAGGTTTCTTTTTATTCTTTCTTTTCTTGAGAGTGTGTGATATGCATGTACATATGGAAGCCAGAGGACAGCCTCAGGTGTCAGGCCTTGTTTGAGACTGGGTCCATTGCTCCTTGCTGTGTACTCTCCCGCCTGTTTTCCCCATCACTGTAGGAGTGATGAGTACAGATGCTCACAGCAGCTTCAGGCTGGATTTTGCATGTCTAAATTCTAGTCCCCATGCTTGTGGCAAGCACTTTCCTTGGCCCCACCTCAGTGACTTTATCTGTGAAGTGGGGATATGATATGTACCTTGTGAGGCTAGAAAGACAATGTCCATAACCAAAAGTTTTCATCCTGGGGAAGAATGACAGGCATAGAAGAAAGGGGAATATGCCTTGGAAGGAGAACGAGTTAGAATCCGAAAGACCTCACTTTAAATCGAATTGTGAGCCTTTATTAATTGTGTCATTTGCAAGTGCTAGGCTTCGTTTGCACATCTGAAAACACCTCCAAGGCCCTTTGTGAAGAAGGGTTCACACAGCAGCCTTCTGAAAACACCTGTTGCTTTTTGTGGCTTCACTCCCTTGCCCACATTCACAGCAGCCTGGGCCTGTTTGTTTGTTTGTTTGTTTGTTTGTTTTCATTTGTGCTGAGCTTGCTCTCAGTCTCTTCCAGCCATTCAGTTCTCTGATTATTTAAAAATCATTTTCCAACAGTGCGCAAATCTCAATGGTAGCCTGCCCGATGCTAGGATACTCTACCTCCTGCCTCCACTCACTGTGTTCCGCTCCCCAAACACATCCATGAATAGAGGTGTGAAGGCTTTGGCTGGCGGTTTTACTACAGTGTGCCTTTAGTTTTCCAATTAGAAAGTATGTGGGGACCCAAGGGCATTGCAATCTGTACTTGCATCTACAAGCCAAAGCCATCTGAATCCTGCATGCAGAGAGAGCATGGCTGAAGCCTCACCTACATGTATATTCCAGGTAATCGGCTATTTACTATTGAGAACTAGTCATGAATTAGAAAGTTACATAGTTAACAGCTTCTTGAAAGTCAATAAAATACTTCTCCCCTTCCTCCCACCCAGCTGTTGGAAGACAAGAATGGCTAGGGAATAAATTGCCACCTTTAATTAGCAGTAATCAAATCCAAAGGCACCAAAGGAACAACACTCAGTATATCAGGTGGCAGTACGTTAAAAAAAAATTTAAAAAGACAAAGTTTCTATGAGATTATACTGGTGACTTTTCTCACGCAGAGAGTTCTGTATTTAGTTGAGATCCATGTCTTTTGACACTGTGATATGAAGATGGGCTCTGATTAGAGAAACAATGACTTCCTCATAGTTAAGGCACAGCATCCTAAACCACAGGCTAGGAGATTAAGCTATCCTTCCCATTCACAAATTAAATGTACAAAACCATGAGCATGTCACCTGGTTTCTCTAAAACTAAGATCATCAGACAATTCCTGTGGGATTTAGTGTTCTCCCCTACCCCCACCCCTCTCTCATATACAAGAAAGGATTTTGAGCTTTTTTTTAAAACCATAAATCAATAATAAATGCTTGTGAGAATAAAGTGGTGTAGCTTGACTTAAACATAAAAATGTGTCAAAATATCACGTGGTGCTTAATAAACATCTATGCGTCAATTAAATTTGTGTGTGTGAGTATGTGAGTATGTGAGTGTGTGTGTGTATGTGTGTGTGTGTATGTTTATACAGATTCTTAGTGTTATTGGCCTTTGATAAATTTTAAGTGGTCCTTTAACTTTGGAGTATGTAATAAATACCTAAACCCAAGTCAAGTGGAACAGGCCGGTAATTTCTGGTATTCAAGAGGCAGTGGCAGAAGGTTTACAAGTTCAAAGCCCACAAGGGACACAGAGTAAATTAAAAACCAGCCTAGGCAACTGAGGGAGACCTTCAGAATAAAATGTAGAGGCTAGAAGTGTAATGGTCCAGGGGCAGACAGCTGGGGTAGAACAAGCAAAGCCTCGTTCAATCCCTAACATCACAAACGCAAAGCAAGCAACCTCTGTGCTTGAATAGCATGTTACAGTATATCCCAGTCTGCCCGGTCTCCACACAACTTTCTTGAAGCATATTTTAGGGGCCATACAATTCTCTCACTCTGGGGTACAGCTCTGTAACTTTTTAATAAGCTTACCAAGCTATGAAGCAATCACCTGAAATACTCCTCAGCAATATACCTTATGCCCATTTCTACTTTCAACCTTCTATAACATGCTACTAAACTCTCTAATCCTATAGATTAGCCTTCCATAGATTAGTGTTCTATATGAGTGGGCCATACTACCATGTCACCTGTGCAAGAAGTCAGCTACTTGCACTAAGTATAATTCTGATGAGGTTCATCCATATCAATGTGTGCAACAATAAGTGTTCTTTTTACTTGCTGTATAGTATTCTGCTATGCACACATGTATTTTCCTCTTATCCACTCATCCATTGTGTAGGATTAAGGCTGTTACTATTCTCTAAACAAGTTTGTGTGGACATGTGATTTTAGCTCCATAGGGTTGATATCTGAGCATAGAAGAGCTAGATAGCATCACAGCTGTATATTGAGCCTTTTAAAAAAGATGCTAACTTAATTTCTAAAGTAGCTGTGCCTTTTTAGGCTCCCTTCACTTATAGACTTGGGTTGGATAGGACTGAGTAGTATTAAGCTGTCTGAACTGGTTTCCCAGTGAAGTCTGATGTTGGTAGATCAACATCATTCAAAAGGAAATACATGAAGAGCCAATGTGGGAAGAGATATAGAGGAATGCATTGACACTCACAGAGCACTCCTCTGCATTGGTCTGGGATGAGTCTTACTCTAAAGGGGACTAAAACAAAACATAACGCTTCAGAAGGACTTATAGCCACCAGAAAAGACAATGGGGAAAACCAAAAAACAAAAACTAACCACTCTTTCTAAGGGCTCTAGATCACACCTCTCATGACAATGCAGGCCTCTAAAATGAAAGCTTTCTAAATTGCCAAAAGCCTTTCCAGAATCCTTGAGGACTGCCCTAAGACAGGGAAAATACTTCAAAGTTACATTTGCAAGGGTGACTCTTCAGACTGCACTTCCTTAGGAAAAAGGTGGGCTCCAGGAGTGGGGAAAGGTACACTTGCTGATTAAGTGACCCATCCTAGCAAGCTATTAATCTAATAACTGTTCTAGGATGAAAAGGAGAAAGCAAGATGGCTGTGTCAAGCACATGGGTCTCCTTAGCTATTTTACCACACCAGTACACTTTCAGAGATTAGGGTTTTTACCTCCAAGGAGAAGGACAGCAGGACATCCGACTTGGAGAGTTGGTTCTCACTCTCCTCACCCATGTCAATGATGGAAGCATTGTGACTGCGTTTCAGTTTCTGCAGCTTGAACTCTCCACCCTTGGACACCGGCATGCTCTCCAAGTTGGCCATGAGCAGGTTGACGGAGGACTTCAGCTCTTCAATGTACATGTTTTCCATTTCTTTGGATACAAACTTAGGAAATTTGCGTTCCTTGTAAAAGAAAGGGCAAAGTGTGATCAGAATGAGACCTGACTCACATAGAAAACTTACACACCAGAGACAGATTTGACCATATCAACCACTAACAAAACTGCCCTAATGTTGTGGAAGTGTGGATGTGGAGACAGTCTTCTAGTTTGTATTAATCTCTCCACAGGTAGGAACACAGGCATAGACGTCTAGTAAGGAAGAAGAGTAAAATGTTTGACTATAGCTCTATTCTTTGTCCTGGTTTTCTCCAGCAAATTGAATTTCTGGAAAGAAAAATGGGTAATAGTCTTGTTTCCAAATCTAATCCCAGTTCCAACATTTTTTTCCATTCTTTATCAAATGCAGTTGAGTTGTTTGTAAGTTATAGGAACAGAAGCACAGCCCATTTCTAAATATCTGTAGAGATTTTTCTTTCATAAACAATTCAAAAGTAGCTCATTTGTGATGTTTCAACCATAGCCTGTGGCTGTTTCTAGGAAGAATACTTAACTGTCGTCAAGAAAAATAGAAAATATTAACAAAGTAAATAAAAACCTGATCATAAGTCTTCAGGAAAGTAGTCACAGTGCATATGTGTTGGCCACTCTTGTTCTCCCTCCCAGTTCTGCTGGGAAGGCTTCACTCTAATCACGCTACTCACTTGTCTACTCAGACCTCTACGTTTCCTGAGCTCCTTGAATATTTGGACTGATGACCTTATCAAAGAGCCCCTTCCAAGTTGGAACATAAATTTCCTGTTAAACCCTACTCTACAGCCTCGTAATTGATAGGGTGAGAGGCAAGCCAAATCTATTCGGCTTTCTTTCTACTTTACAAGTTACAGACAAATCCAATTTAAACTGGTTTAAACAACTTGAGGAATGGATTGGTTTGGAAATGTCCCAGGATAAGCTCAGTCTCAAGCAAGGTTGAAACCAGTCTTCAGATGCTATAACCCCAAATAAGCTTTTTGCCAAAACCTTGCTTTTAAGATTCTCTTTATGATTCGTGGTCTTGATTGCTAACAGGATAGGAATTAGTGTCTGTCACCATCGAAGCAAACTCTGGGCACATCTGTGGGAGATTTCTGAATTAGGGTAACTGAAGACCCACCTATTCCGCGGGTATGGGGATAGACCAAATGGAAGAAAGTGACTAGTAACCTTCGTTGCTGTCTGCTTCCAAACTGAACGAAATGCCACCAGCCATCTCACACCACCTGCTGCTGGGCCTTCACTGCCAATGAACTGCACTTTCAAAGTATAAACCGAAAGAATCCCTTTCTTCCTTAACTTGTTTCTGGTCAAATATTTGGGCCTAGAAACAAGAAAATTAACCGGGACATCTGAATTGGCCCCATACTCAGTGTGGTTCCACTCAATGTCCCTATAACATCGCTGATGATTTACATACGCATCATGACACCATATTACATTATCTATGGGAAGAACAAATACTTTGTCTCTATGAGAGATTAGGAATCTCCACATAGCTGGGATGGGCCTTGATCTAGAGAAAGCACAGGGACATGAACTAGTTTGATAATTCATGTGTATTACATGAGTGCTTAACTAAAGTCAACTAATCATTCATTTCTGTTAAATGACCAATAATCAAGCAGATTCACTGTTTTAAGCAACTGAACTGAGAAGCATCAAGAATGCAATGGGTTCTCAATGAAACTGAAACACAATGAACATTTCCTTGAGTGTCTGCTGCCATATTGAGTCAATTCATTGATGAATAACCAAAGAGGAGTTAAAGAAAAGACAAGCCATAAAGAAGGAAGGCTAAAGAGAAGGGACTAGAAGAAAGCATATAGGAAGGAGAAGGCAGGAAAGAAGCAGGAAAAGGTGTTCAGAATCGTGGAAATGAAGCTTGGCTTCTATTAATTTTCAAATTTTGAAGTGGTCTGGCATATCCTCTAGAATATCAGTTCCTTGATATTGTGATTTAAATATAAAATGTTCTCCATAGAAACAGTGTTTGAACACTTAGATTCCCTAGCTGGTGTCCTTTTGTTTGACAAGGATATAGGACCATTAAGAGGTGGAGCCTTGCTTGAAGAACTAGGGCACTGTGGATGGACTCTGAGGTTTCATTTGCTGTTGTCTCTCTGTATTCTGAATGTAGATGCCATGTCATCAACCAACTTCCTGATCCTGCTTATTGCCATGCTTTCCTGACATGCTGGATTCTATCTGTCTGGGACTGTAAGCGAAACTAAGCTCTTTCTCCCTTAAGCTGCTTGTCAAGTTTACTTTATCACAGCAAAAGAAATGAAACTAATACACCGGGACTCTTCTCTTCCTTTCAGTAATCCCCTCTGACCATTAGTTAGCAAAGAGAGTGTTTTATTCTTCCGAATGCAGCACCTGCACTTCAACAGGTGCTGATATTCCCCTAAGGCTTGCTGAGATATATTTGTTTAGTGTGTCTGTCTTTCCTTCTGGGCTATGAATCAAGGTCATACAGTTTTGACATCCCACTAAAAAAATCTTAACATCTACCATAATGTGTAACACTTAGTAAGCATTCAGCACACGTGAATTGAGTGGCTGTGCCAATGGCTTATCAAAAGATTTATATTAAATATTAAAGTAGCTACCACTCAGCAGTTAGGTGACGTGGGATAGCCATGACTTAAGTTTTGGGAGAATGCTGGGGTTCTGCTCTCCCATGGAGGAATGAGTATGAGGGTCTCAAACCTATGCAGCAACCTCAGAGTTCTGGTTCCTCCCAGAACCTCTGAATTCAATCACTTTCTGCTTAAGGGTGGAACTCACACTGTGTAGGGCTTTCTAAATACACTATAGGTGGATGTGTGAGCAGCAGGCTGGAAATAATTTAGTTACGATATTGACAGAAGTTAGTGGTGAGTCAATGAAAGAGGCTCCCCAAAGCCTAATATCTCTAAAACTTCCCCTTGCACTTGAAATTCCTCATTCTTAAACTCCTTAAGGATCAGTGGGGATCCCTAAAACTGAGACAAAGTTGGTACAGAGCCCTGAAGACATGGGGACTTGAGTTCTGGGCCATCCTGACTTAGAAAACACACAAATTCATAAAC
Source organism: Grammomys surdaster (assembly GCF_004785775.1). Classification (NCBI taxonomy): domain Eukaryota; kingdom Metazoa; phylum Chordata; class Mammalia; order Rodentia; family Muridae; genus Grammomys; species Grammomys surdaster. The sequence goes on along the minus strand of NW_021621338.1, from coordinate 16,367,117 downwards.
AATGAACACTGTAACTGTTGTTAGGAAGGTTCTGGTGGGAAGATACAATCATTTTCCCAAGGCTTCTTGGTGGGAAGATACAATCATTTCCCCAAGGCTTCACTGTTATTGAGGGGAACGATGTATACAGAAGCATCAAAATAAACATTCTAATAGACACCCAAAAGATATGGATGCTTTCTGAGAGAATCAGTGGGGCTTCACAGAGGAGGTACATTTGGCTAAAGAATTAAAAAGAGTTTGCCTTGAGGTTCAGTTAGCTGAGAACAGAGCATTTGGTGTTCTTCTCCTTCAGTGGAAGATGTAGATAACCATGAATCCAAGAAGAATCAGATAACTAAACAGTCCACATAGTACTTCTCACTTCCTCTACACATATCCCTTCTGGAGAGTGAAGAAAGAGGTAGGTTGACTCATGGTCCAAACAGTCTCATATCATAGAAAGACTGTCCAACGGCAAAGTTTACACCCCAAGAATTTAAATTATGGTATCTTAACCTTTCACTTTCATCTCTATTTTTTTTAAGTTTTTAAATTGGTTCTTTGTGAAGTTCACATCACTCACCCAATCCCACTTATCTCCCTCAGCCCTTGTACCATCCTCCACATTTACAACCTTCCTCTCTAACAAAGGAAACAAATCTCACTGTGGAAGCTGCAGTGTGTCACAGTGTATATAGATGTATACCTTTTAGTATATAAAGGTATACAGCAGTATATCTTTTAGTCCTCACTTCCCTGCTTGCCAATGTTCATTGCAATAAGTTGTTGGTCTGGAACAAGGCCTCTGGTTTCTGCTACTCTATCAATACTGGGACCTCACTAGGACTCCCCTCTCATACCCTATTGCTGTTCTGTGTCCTGTAGATCCTCTGGATCTGTAGAACCAGCCCTTCACTCACTCTAGGAGTTTATCAATGAGGTAGATGTAGAAGAGGGACAATTGAAATCCCTGGGTCTGGTCCTAAGAGGTATCTGCGCTGGTCAGCTGCCAGCTCTTCTGCAACCACAACACCGGGGTGAACTGTCCTGTCCTGCCCTAGCTGGTCCATCCAATGCTACCCCCAAGGGGGCAGAGCTAGTTCTTCTGCTATCCTGTCTTCAGGGCTGCCTTACCTGGAACTCCTACAATCAGGGCTAGCTCTGTCCTGCTGCCCAGATGAGATGTATGGCCTGCTCTCCCATGTGTTACAGTTGATGAGGGAGAGATAGCCCTGGAATTATGAAACTAGGAGAGCTGGCCCTGCCCCGCACCTGCTACAGCATTTGGGAGAGGCCCTGTACCTTGTCTGGTCAGTACAGTAGAGCTGGTCCTGATCATGGGGATTGTGGATGAGCTGGCCCTGAGGGTATGAGCTCAGGAGTGCCAACCCTGACTCTTGTGTGCTGTGAGGTGGTACAGATGAGGGAGAGTTGTCCTTCTCCCTTCCTGTGCCTCTCACCACCCACAGCTGGTGAGAGAACTGGCTTTAGGGTCATAAGAATGGGAGAATTGGCCATGCCCTTTATCTTCATTTTAAAGCTCAAATATTAGTATATATGGGGATATTTGAAAGAGAAGTTAGTAAATAGGATCTTGCAATTTTACTACTAGTTGCTTTTTCCAAGAGGATGGGAGAAAAAAAAAGAATAACATTTATGAAATAGTCTACCTTTTCCTAATCAGCTTTGAGAGAGTGCTTGGTACTCACTTAAGGGTGTGTGTGCATGTGTGTGTAATGTATATGTCTGCATGCATAATATATGTGTGTATTTGTGCATATGATGTATATGCTTATGTGCATGATGTCTCTGTGTGTGCACATATGATGTATATGCTTGCATACATAATGTCTATGTACATGTGTGTGTATATGTATGTATATGATGTATATGCTTGCATGCATGATGTCTCTCTCTTTCTGTGTGTGTGTGTGTGTGTGTGTGTGTACATGTACACATGCATGCTCATGTAGAGGTTTGAAGACAACTTTGGGTGTTGGTCCTTACTTTCTGTCTTTTGAAATGAAGTCTCTTTGATACTTGTTGCTGTGTATGCCAGGCTAGCTGACTCATGAGTTTCTCCAGGCAATCCTGTCCCTGGCTCCCATCTTGCTATGAGAACTTTGAGATCATAGATATGCTTCTACCACACTTGGTTTTGTGTGGGTTGTGGCCTTTATGTCTTATTTGTATAGCAAATGCTACAGTGCCATCTTCCTAGGTCCACTTGATGCATTTAACTCCTCTGTCTTGTTGTGTTTGAAGAAGACCCAGTGAATGGTTGCAGACTTCACCATTCTGTTGCAGAGTTATTTCCCACCAAACTCTGCAGCAGAACACTGGAAAAATCCAAAGAATGATCACTCGTCCCAGAAGTTGGACAGTTTCAAATGACATCATAAAAAAGAGCTCCATAAAGCCGAAGCCTGCAAGGGAAAACAAAGCCATTTGTTTCCTTCTCTAAGCACTTGAGCCTTGAGAAGAAATAGCATTTTGTCAGTCTAGGCTGTGATTCTTGAGTGGAATTTTCAGTGGCAGACTCATTACAAACACATTTCAAAGCTGCGGCTGTGCCCAAATAAGAAAAATGTAGCTTCCCATCTCCATTGTTTTCTTTCCAGGCATAAAAATGACAAAAAGAACTTTTTATTCATATTGCTTTATGAAAGACAGACGTGGTGTGGAGTGGGATGGAGCCCTCCAAAGCAAATCCCTGTTGGCCACTTACTGCTGCTTTTTGCTGGACAATGTTGCTCAGTCAAGACGGTCACTAGAATTAATCATGTCCAGCTACATTAATGGAATATTGAGACACTTTAAAAAATTAACACCAGTAAGCACTACAAGACCCCCTAACCATTGACTTTTCTATCCAAGTTTTGAATGTTTACCTAGGAAGACAGAATGGGTTGTGTGTGAAATCTGACAAGGCTATGCTCACAGAGAGTAGCCTGAGGTTCAAATGACATTCTCATAGAGGATTAGGAGGAAGGGAAGGCATTAGGTAGAGGAGCACACCCACAGTCTTATAGCTGTTTAATCTAATTTCCTTCAATACTTCCTGGGCTCCTCCCTGCTTCAGGTGCTGTGGTTATCAGTGGGAAGCGAGGGAGTCAACTGGGGGTAATGTTCATGAGAACACGTGATACAAACGCCACCCATTAGATACCATGAAATTATAGACATATCCACAGACAACATAGAAGGTATCAAGGAACCTTATCTAGCATAAGGGGGCAGAATGAGCTCAGCTCTGTGTACTGGGCTGATACCTGCTGGCTTTGTGATGTTTTATATTTGCAATATAGAAATAGAATAAACCCCATGGAGTTCCCACAAAGAACAAAAGACACTAAGAAACATGGATACTTATTGGCCACTGATTCAGTCTCGTCTGTCTGTCTTTCTGTCTGTCTGTCTGTCTCTGCACATATATCAAGTATTATACTGTCACCATCTCAAGCAGAATTACTAGTAAAAACCACAGTCAGTGGCTGTAGTAAGGCTGATCAGGCTAGCTGTCATTTACAGCATTCAATGTGCCGCACATGTGTCACGCGATTTACCTCTTTTCATCCTTCCTAGAAAGACAACTGCTGCTCTTTCTCTCCATTTCCAGGAAGCAAAAGAGAAGGAAGGTTATGGCGGTGATACGTAGAGCTTGGTATAAAACCTGGAAGCCTGGCTCCAAAGGTCAGCAGAGTGAGAGTTGGGGTGCTGTGGTGACACCCCACTGCATGAATATCCTGTGTTCTTTTCATTTACAACATTTGATCAGCAGAGGTTGCTTATAGCTGACTCTTTCACAGCAATAGCTGCTTCATTTTCCTAATCGACATGCACAGTGTGGGGTGAAGTGCAGTAATGGAAGGTAAATGGAAGCGCAGTAAAGGAAGGGTGGGTGCATCAGCCGAGGGAAGGACCGTCTGGGTAGGTGTTTGTCATCATCAGTATAGAAGATGTCAGGGGCATTCTCGAGTCAGGAACAGTTTCCTGGGTCAACCCTTCCATATTTGTTCTCATCCTTCCAACTGTTGTAAACAGAATAGCTTCCCTCTCCTTCTTGGATTCCTTCCACTTGGAAGGGCTTCAGGGAACCTGCTGAGCTCTTAGTGGTTTTTTTTTTTTTCAGACTCAGATTTTACTGGGGTTTTCACTGCCTGATACAGGTGACAATCAGAAAATCTGTCTATACGAATCTATTAAGGGAACCATGTGACTGCACAACTGTGTGCTACACGCTGGAGCTGCTGCACAAGGTGAGTGCCAAGTGCAACATTAACTTGCAAGCTGGGAGTTTCATGTAGTCCTCTGATGGAAGAGTTCCATTACCCTTCGGTTCAAAGCTATGTGTAGACCTAACTTCTCTATCAGAGAAATATTTGGCTATTATTCCTTATTGATGTTTATTTCATGGAATAAGACAGTGACTTTTCTCTGCTCTGTACAGACTAGAGATCCAAAGGAACGACAACAAAAAAAGAATTTGTTTGGTTTTGAGAAAGGTTCTTTAGCTCAAGCTGGCCTTGAGCTGGATATGTAGCTGAGGATGATTTTGAACTTCTGATCTTTCTGTCTTTATCTCCAGAATGCTGGGATTGCAGGCATCCACCACCAGGCCCTATTTATGAGGTACTGGACACTGAAGTCAGGATTCTATCTGTGCTAAGCCAGCATGCTACTGACTGAGCAAGATTCCCATAATTCCACATTTAAATGATGGCTTGAGAAACCACCTGTGTTTTGTGCCTCATTGTTGGCAGCTAATACCACAAAACTACTGTTTGTGTTATATAACCAGTGGGACAGCTGTGGAGTTTTACACCAAAATACAGCCAGAAGAACTGGCAAATATCACAGCTGAGCTATTGCCACAGGCTGCCTGCTTAAGTCCCAAAGTCAACTTTTGACCACACTATTTAAATAATTTAGACTTAATTTCTGGGTGAAATTTTAGGGGCTCTTTAATATCAGTGTGAGAGGATTTGGGAAAATGTTTGAACAGGGATTAAGATCTCTTTTCTATGAGATTAAAAAAAATATTTAGATCTCTGCTTTCAGCCTTTGAGGGAGTGTGAGTGGTGCTTGGTAAGTGCTCTGGTACAGCTGCCTCCTCCGATCATTCTGGATACCAGTGTGACTGAATTGATGGTTCACAGTTTAGGGCTGTGGATGGGGTGGGAAGCTGACTTATTCTTGCCTTCTTTCTGTCTGAAGCAGAGAGCACACACACATGCTGAACGTTGATTCATCTGATGGTGAATATGTTTACATGGGAAACAGCATGGGCTGTAGACTCCCTTTCTCAGAGTCCAGATATCACTTGGAGAGCATCCTGAATACAAGGAGACAGCCCTACTAATCACTGCTACTTCACTTGTGAATCTATATAACTGAAGGGGATACAGAAATGCCAGAGGATGATGGGTAGCTGTTTGCTGAAGTGGCAGCTGTCAGGGAGAGAGGAGAGGTGAGGCCAGTCCTCTAGTCCTATCTTGGAATCATCTTCTGCTTTGAAGACAAGACTCTTATTTCTGCTTGCTTGTTGAGTGAACTCAGGCACAGCAATTAAACTTTCTGATTTAGCTACTTTTGGGAGAATTACTTTAATGCCAAAGATTGCTTGTAACTGGTCTAAGTGTGAAGAGATGTGAAACCTTAGGGCTGGTGCCTGAAACATTTAATAAAGGACTCAATGGTGAAGAGGGAAGAAAGCCTGGAGCATAGGTTTATTGGGCCCTCAGACTTGATGGGTGAGGAAAATGAAGATCCATATTTGGAAAGTAACTCAGTAAATCTAGAAGAAAAATTAGTCAAGAATATAGTTTTAAATCAAAGTAAACTTGGTCAAATCTTTTGATGCCTCTGTTTTGGGCTCTGTTCTGATAAAGAACAATCTTGTCCATGAGGCTCAGAGAGGGTTGAGGGGATTATCATGGAAAACAGCTATAAGAGAGTCTGGCACTTAGGAAATACTATGTGAAGGGAGGCTAATTGTGTTAGGTATATCTGGGATAACCCTGATACTGCATAGTGATCCTGCAGTATACTGCTAAAGTACCCCTCACCCCGAAGGATATATTACCAGCAACCACGTGTTCAGTGAAGCCCTTACTTTTACTTGAGAAAGGTTCTTTATCTCAAGCTGGCCTTGAGCTGGATATGTAGCTAGGATGATTTTGAACCTCTGATCTTCCTGTCTTCACCTCCAGAATGCCGAGATTGTAGGCATCCACCACCAGTCCCTGTTTATTAGGTACTAGGGACTTCAGTCAGGATTCCATCCATGCTAAGGTAGCACACTTAGTTGGTTGACTGTACCAGAGTTAGCTTTGAACAAAATCGGGTCAACCATGGGCTTGATTCTTATAACTGTGAGTTTGAAGAAATTAGGGGGACAAAGAGGTAAGGGGGAAGGAAAGGGATCTGAAGAGGTAGGTGATGGCTGACTGGTTCCCCTTTTGTGTATTTCAGAAGCTATGGAATAGCTAGACACTGTATCTGAAAAGCAAGGAGAGCAGGATGGAGGAAGGATGGCTAACCAATGTGATGCAGAGACAGCAGCAGGGAGTTCTGGTCCTTTATGGCCTCTGGTTTTAGCTTTGCCAAAGGTCTGGCTACTCTTCACCCATTGTCCCTATGCTTCTAGTCCCTTATACTCACCTTGGCTTTCATGTAAGCTTGCTCTGGTTGGTGCCTCTAACTTGCAGTTAGAGGTGCTCAATCCATCTTGTAAATCCATCATGGGGGAGAACAAAGTGGCTTGGACATGATAGATGGGTCAATATCCAGCAATTTCTGGTTATAACACATAAAGGAACTGACCCTTCAGGATATGGTCTGAACTGCACATTCTCACTAAAACTCAATGTGATGTTGGTAATAGATAACCACGGTACACCAAAGAAAAATGAACAGAGGTGCATCTTTTAAGTTTGTCAAGAGCTGGCTGATAGGCAACTGCAGCATATTTTATCCAATGTTTGGCAGATCGAACTAAATTTAGGGAAAAGCAGTCACACAATTAAAACTCAGAAGTTCCTGGGATCACACAAGCATTGAGACTATTCCTCACAGTGGATTTTGTCCCTACCCATGCATTTGTTCTTGCAGCTTTATTCTGCAGACATTTTTCCACCAACACCACTATCATTAGCCTGCAGTCCTTTGTTCCCAGGAGAGAGACTCATCGGTGTGATTTGCACTGGCTATCACTTACTAGTCCCTTCATGACCAGGGAAGGTTAGGTTTGGTTCCCTTTGAATGAAGGAACCAGTGAACTTGGAGCTGGGAATGAGGCTCAGTGGAAGAACAATGAAGGTCAGGGCCAACACTTATGATGAGGGTGCTACCGGCATAGAAGAACATTCCAGAAGATGACAGACAGCTTTGAGAAGAACAGATAATAGAAAGGCAAAGAGATCACTTAGGAATTCTTGGTACGTTTAGCTGTTTGGAGCCCCTGCATGGAGCACCAACTAACTCTATTACTGGTAAATAAGAACCAAAAGTCATCTGAATGGCCTGGTTCATTTTCTAAGAAAGCTCAGGTCAAAGTTGTTGATGGTATTTTACTTTGGATGAAAATATTTAAGATGTGGTCTGGGGGTGGGTGTCTTTTGATTTTTTTCAGGGATAAGATTTAATATATTACAAATGTTAATCTACAGTTTTGAAAAGTTAAAATCAGTCTAACATTAGCTTCTTGAATTATAATATTAAGCCTTGAAGAGAATAAAACACAACCAAGATGTGTAAGCGTATTTATAGGGAGGTAATAGTTACCCACTAGGCAAGTAAATGTTCCAGGCTACTTCCATTTTCCAGGAAATTCCCAGAAAAGACACACTGAGTCTAACCAAAGAGGTAAATTCTAAAACTTTAGTGATGTTTACTCTCACATTAAGCAGATTTCAAAACACGAGAGTCTCCCACACTACCTTTAGCCAAATCCATAGCTGCACACTATTTATAGCCACCAGACTGGCTTGACTATACACTTTAAAGGTGTCCAAAAAAACAAGACTCAAAACATTTCAGCAAAACTAAGCACAATCAGAGCAGTTTCCATTCTGGAATCTTCCCTTGGCTTTTCATCTGGTAGAACTCCTTTCTATACATCCAAACTGGGTTACTTCTCCCTGTGGCAGGGAATTTTAGCACAAGGGTCTCTTCTGCCTGCCCTCCCTGCCTCTTCTGACAACCTTCCACCTGTTCCCACAGCCTGCAGAGATGGGGTAGCTGTATAAATGTTCAACACTTCGTCCTTCATGGCTACTTGAAGTTAATTATGCGTGGCATCCTTAAATTCTTTGCTGGGGTAACTGCCTCAGCCTATTGCCAGCCTGTTATTTCATAAGGCCTATTACGGTTTGGATATAAAAATGTCTGTGTAAAGATGTAGAAATATTCAGGGCTTGGTGGTTGGCTTTTGAGGGGTGATTGGATCATAAGCATTTTGATTTATTAATGGATTAATCTATTGATTAAATTATTGCTGGATGGTCTGTGAGAAGGTGGGGCCTGTTTATAGGATGTATGTCACTGGGTGCTGTAGTCTGAATGTTAAAACCCCTGTGGGCTCCTCAGTCTGTGGTGCTGTCTGGGAAGGCAGTGGAACCTTCCAGAAGTAGAGTCTTGATTGAAAAAGTGAGACATCAGCAGATGGCCTTGAGGCTACAGCCTTGCTTTATTTCCTGTTCACTCTTAGCACCCCAAGTGTGAATGCAATGTGAATGCCCAGTTTCCTGCTTCTGACCATGCCTTTCCTGCCCACGGTCCTATCTTGCCCACCATGATCTCTCCACAAGTCTAAGCCCAAATAAACCCCTTTTCTCCTTAAGTTGCTTTTGCTGAATTGATTTATAGTAGCAACAGAAAAAGAAACAAAGACACATCTTTGTTTCCTGTCTACCTTTTCTTTCTGGATGGCTCAAGGTAAGCAGCCTCTACCACATGCCCTTACTGCCTCAACTCAAACTCAAAGCAATGTTCCAAGGACTGAAACCTCTGACATCATATGGGAAAATAGATTCTTCCTCCTCTAAGTACTTTCTATAGGTATTTTGTCTTAGCTGTACGGACTTTCTAACATGAGACCTCAGTTGAGGGTCCAGCACAGCTTCTGCATTAGTGCCTATCTTTCATAGGTATGCAGCCTCACTCTCCAAAACAAAGATGATAGATGAAATGCCCTTAACAAGATGTTTAATTATTGATTAACATTCCACAGCACATCTGGCAGAGCTAGGACCCAATAAATGCTACTAGTATGAATATTAATTATCAAAACATGAATGTCAACAGCAGAAAATAAATAGATGATACCAAGCTATAGGCATCGACAATAAGATACCACCCCAAGTTTAGAAGAGGCCTGTTCACCAGGAGACTTGGTCAGGTAAGCAAGAGTCTCCACGAGGAATGCTGCATGACAGAGGTGAGAAGGGAGGCTATCTGCTAAGTCCTCATGTACACTGAGGTCAAATGCTGAAGGATGAGGGGGAAATTGGCTGAGTGGAAGGGAGAAGAAAGATCTTCCCAGGCTGAGAAAGTAGGGGGTATAAAGACATTGAGCCTAGACCACGTCTGTAGCAGGAGATGTTCTGTGGCTGGTCCTGGAGCTGTGGTGGCAAATCGTGATGAACAATGATAAACAAAGGAGGGTACACTCCACTGCCTTGGAGCCTTGATTGTCATTGGAACCTGGTTGTATTGTCCTGGAGCTATGGGGGTTGTGCTGAGGGATTCTGAAGCTCTGCTTTAGTTGGTCACATCTGGACTTCAGAATGGCAGCTGGGTATTTGTCACAGTGAGCCATATACTCACTAGAGGCTATTGGAACAACCAAGAATGGCTTCCCTCCCCTCTCCTTTATCCCCTCCTCTCTCTTCTTCTCCCCTCCCCCTTCCCTTCCCCTGACTTCCCCTCCCTTCCCTTTCCTTCCCTTCTCTCTCTTCCTTTCATTTTCTATTTTATTTCCCCAGAGTTTCATGAAGCCAAGGCTTGCCTCAAAGCGACAGTATAGCCAAGAATGACCCTGAACTTCTGGTCTTCCTGCCTCTGCTTCAGGATTGCTAGTGCTAGAGGTATGTACTACTTTTTCTGGTTTGGTTGTGCAACGCTGGGGATACAACCCAGGGCTGCATATCAACTGAGCTATGTTGTCAGCCCCTCTGCTTTATCTTTTGAAGGTCCTAATAGTCACTGCACTTCTTGGGTGGGACAGTGGCCTGGTCCTGTTGAAGAGTCCATGAAGTTCCTTACCCTGGCTATTTGGTCTGCCATTTGGAGACGTCCATCCAGTTCTCTTCTGATCTGGGCTGCCTGCTCATCTGGATTGTCCAGCTGCACAAAACACAAACATCAAGCAGGGAGACTATTAGTATAGGCCATTAATGCCGATAAACTTGTGGCTTTTCACCTTAAACCACTCTATGCCCTATCTTGATCTATGAACTTATTTCATTTAAAAAAATCTTATCACCAATGCATCCAATTTGAGTGAAATTCCAGATAGTTTGCAGGTAGAGAATGCGAAGCTGGACCTTTGAATACATTGCATAGGATCTGTTAGTCGCTTGAATCACTCTAAAGAAATGCTCCTCATGAGGGTCTCATTAATACCTTTTGGGACCCAATGGCCAAGTTCTCACACAATGAACACTCAGGGAAGACTTAGTTTTATAGCTCTCTGAGACACCTGGCATGGCACAGACAGCACTGTTCTTCTGTCCTGGTCCGTGGAGGATTAGTCATTGAACTTCTTAATAAGCAATGAGACATTCCCAACCATCCTCCAGATGGTTACTTCCAATTAGTTCCTCTTAGATCTAAGATAAAAATCTTTGCTTATCTTCCATTTCCAGGAGAACAACTAGTATATAAAGATCAGAAAAGGCAAGTCTTAGCTAATTCTCCAGCTTCTCTGGTTTTAGTGTGCCCATCCTTAGAATGAAGGCTTTAGTTATATAAGCCTTGTTGTGTCCTACGAATCTGTAGGGTAGCTTGGGAGACATTTCTATAGAACACTATAAAGTTATGATTTAGGCTTTAGTGCTGTCTGAGTCAACTTTTCTGTTGTGTGAAGGTAGCCACATATGACTTCTAAATGAATGAGCACCAATGTGTTCTAATGAAATTGCATTTACAATAAGCAGTAGGCCATAGAAATCAATTCATTTTTGAGGAGTTGAAGGTTTCCCTTTATTTTTAAGCAAACCTAACATTAGGCTTCAGGCTATCTTTGGGTCTGCTTTCTTCAGTAAGTTATGTGACAGAAAATCTTAATAGGAAACAGTGCTCTTCAAATAGGATGGGTGTCATTCCTCTTTTGAGAACATATTAACTATCCACTAGATAACCAGCTAGCTAAATGTTTAAATTTTATTCTAAGAATATGCATATATGTGTGGACCCATAGGTGTGACATGTATGTGAGTGTGTGCACCTATATCCAGGTATGTATGTATGTATGTATGTATGTATTGATATGCAAATGTGTGTATGTGTGGTTAATGTGTACATGTATACATTCCTGTGTACATGCCTATGTGCATGTGTGCATGTACAGGTATGTGTGTGTGTGTGTGTGTGTATGCATGTGTGTGTATGCTTGTGTGTGTGTATAGGCTAGAAGTCAATTGTCAGTGCCATCAGGAGTCATCCCCTTGTTGAGACAGTGTCTCTCATTAGCTTGGGAATCATCAAGTAGGCTAGACTGGCTGTCAAAGGAACTCCTGGGATCCCCCTGTCTCTATCTCCCCAGTGCTGGGATTACAAGAGAATGCTACCATGCTTAGATTTTTACATACATGATGGAGATTAAACTCAGGTCTTGGTGCCTTTATAGTGAGCATTCTACTGACTGGACTATCTTTCTAGCCTCTAAAAGCAAACTTTATTCAAAATTTTAAGCACCACCACGCCATGAAAATGTATGATTTCTAGTATAATGTGGGAATGCTTTGGAAGCACCATAATTATTTGACTTTTTTGCTATACTTTATAGAATGAACTTTGTGTTGTACATTTTATATTTGTGTTTGTGCAAATATGTGTAGCGAATATATATATATATATATGTGTGTGTGTGTGTGTGTGTGTGTGTGTGTGTGGTGTTATGTACACTTGTATGCATATGATTGTGCGGTCCAGAAATAGATATCTTCCTACGTTACTCTCTACATGATCTTCTGATAAAGGGTCTCTCATTGAACCTGGAGATCATCAATTGTCCAGGCTGACTGGCCAGGACACTTCAGGGATGCTTCTGTTTCTACACCTCCTCAATAGGTTCCTGCCATATGCAACAGTACTGGGATTTTTTTTTATGTGGGTACTGGGATCTGAGCTCAGATCTTCAGTTCAAATAGTAGATACTTTACAGGTTGTTGTCTCCTCAGCAAGGGCTTGGCAGTGCTTTATCTTCTCCACTGCTTTGGGAGAGGTACTCCTGCTTTGATCATGAGAATGGACTGAGACCTGTGGATGTGTCCTGAGGTAGCAATCCCACAGTAGCTCTGTGGAACAATTTTACTAGATATTCCAGAGAAGCCCCCAGAGCCATGGAGAGGTGTGAAGTTGCAGTGCAGAACACTCTGGAACAGTTGTATATAAGAAGGAAACTGGCAAGACATGGGCCATTCAATGACCTCTAACCTGGATCATAAATTTTTATTTATATTATGACACCCACAGATACTAGCTTGAAATCCTGTTCTAAATGAGCACAGACTCACACCATGATCAGCAACTCATACCACCATCACTGTCTCTGATTGGCACACACATGGGATTCAGTGTCCCCAGCTGCCCCAAAGCTCCAAAGAGCTGTTTTTAATATTTTCCTCTGAACATTTAATTTCTGATCCAGGTGCGACCTCTACTTAGACTACTCAGAAACATCTTGTTCAAAATATGAATGCAAATGATATATCCAGTTGCTGTGCTGCAAAGCAGCAGAAAGAACTGTTTAGAGTGAAAGTTGAAAATTCTGCTGGAAAGCAGGTGCTCATAGAGATGACACTACAGAACTGGAATCAGCCCTGAAGCTGAGTTGTACCAGGGCCCTGGAGTTCTCCAACCAGTCTCATGGGACCCAGTAGCAGAGAGGAAGACGAACAGGCAAGGTTAGCCCTGAGCTCTGTTCATATGTCAGTTCATTCATTCACACATTTGACTTTTCATTCATGAAACTTTTAATACATTAATACAATAGAATACATAAAAGGGAGGTGGGGGAGAGAGATGGCTCAATGGTTATGAGTGCTTTGCTGTTCTTCTAGGGGACCTGGATTTGGTTCACAGCACCCACACTGGGCATCTCATAGATGCCCATAATTCCAGGTCCAGGGGATCTGCCACCCTCTTTTGGCCTATGCGATAGTGTGTGTAAAGACAGAGCATTCTGGCCGAGAAGCACCTAAAGAAATGTTCAGTATCCTTAGTCGTCAGGGAAATGCAAATCAAAACAACCCTGAGATTCCATCACACACCAGTCAGAATGCCTAAGATTAAAAACTCAGGTGATAGTAGATGCTGGCGAGGGTGTGGAGAAAGAGGAACACTCCTCCATTGTTGGTGGGACTGCAAGATGGTGCAACCACTTTGGAAATCAGTCTGGCGGTTCCTCAGAAAATTGGACATAGCATTACCTGAGGATCCAGCTATACCACTCCTAGGCATATACCCAGAAGATGCTCAAACATATAACAAGGACATATGCTCAACTATGTTCATAGCAGCCTTATGTATAATAGCCAGGAGCTGGAAAGAACCCAGATGTCCCTCAACTGAGGAATGGATTTAAAAAATGTGGTATATTTACACAATGGAGTATTACTCAGCTATTAAAAACAATGAATTCGAGAGTTTCCTAGGTAAATGGATGGAACTAGAAATTATCATCCTGAGTGAGGTAAGCCAATCACAAAAGAACACATATGGTATTCACTCACTGATTATTGGATATTAGCCCAGAACCTTGAAATGCCCAAGATTCAACTCACAGGCCACATGAAGCTCATGAAGGAGGAAGACTAAGTGGGGGTGATTCGGTCCTTCTTAGAAGGAGCAACAAAATACTCAAGGGAGCAAATATGGAGACAAAGTGAGGGACAGAAACCGAAGGAGGGGCCGTCTGAAGACCATTCCACCTGAGTATCCATCCCATGTGCAGTCACCAAAGGTAGATGCTGATGTGGAAGTCAGGAAGTGCATGCTGATAAGAGCCTGATATAGATGTCTCCTCAGAGGTCTGCAAGAGTCTGACATATTCAGAGGCAGCTGCTCACAACTAGCCATTGAACTGATCATGGGGTTCCCAATGGAGGAGTTAGAGTGAAGACCATTGGAGCTGAAAGGGTTTGTGGCCCCATGAGGAGAGCAACAATACCAACCAACCACAGCTCCCAGGGTCTAAGCCACCAGCCTGGGAGCACTTAGAGAGGGATCCATGGCTTCAGCTGTATACGTAAGAGCGGAGGGCCCTGCTTGGCATAGGTGGAAGAAGAGATCCTTGACCTCATGAAGGCTGGATGCCCCAGGGGGTGGGAATTTGAGGGTGGGGAGGTGAGAGTGGGGGGGTAAGTAGGGGTTACATTCGCAGAGAAGAAGGAGGAGGGGTGAGGGGATGGGGGTTCATGGGTGGGTGGGGGATGGGGTAAGGGGACAACATATGAAATGTAAATAAAACATCCAAAAAATATACAAAAAAAAAATAAAGACAGAGCATTCTAAGCGAGGAACAAGTCAGCTCTTCTCAGTAAAGGCCCCAGCAGAGCATGCTGGGAGTAGAGCATTAAGCCTAATGTAGGCACCCCAGCTCAAGAAGAACCACACACACAGCCTGCGCTCATTACTTCAGCTCTGTAGTTAGGGATACAACCCAGGTGGTAGAGTGCTTGCCTAGCTGAGTACAAAGCTCTCTCCCCACCCCAGCAGCTCAGGAACCTCATGCTTGTAAAGGCACAAGGGTCAGACATTCAAGACTTTGGCAACAGAGTGAATCTGAGGCCACACAGGATACATGAGACCTTGTCTCAAAAATAGAAAGACATAACTAAACCTCTGTCTAGTCTTGGCTCAGGGTCATTTCCCTTTCTTTCCTGAGGCTAAAGTTGTCTCAATTTATTCTGAGGCTGAGAAGTATGGATGAGAGGATAAATATTTACTGATACCTATTCAAGTCCTAGGACCTCCCACCTGCATCACAACCTTTCTTAAAGATGCTGAGAAACCTACTCTGATAGGCACCTACAGAGCAGGAATCTGGGTTCAGAAGATTATTACTCAAAATTAATAATATTAATAGTATCATCCAAATCCTGGGAAATTGATCTACTTACTGCATTTGGTCTTTTTTTTTGTTGTTTGTTTGTTTACAAAATGGTTTTAAGGAAAACAAGCACTTTGCATAGCAGTTTGAGAAGTTCTGTACTTTTCAAATGGGACACCCCAAGTTTAAGAAGGAGAACACTAATCCCCATTCTGCAGATGAGCAAATTGAGCCTGAGCCTCAGGAAGGTAGAAGGGCAGGCTAACATAGGATACTGAACACTACAGTTTTTGTTTGTTTTGCTTACACAAGAACACATGTCCAGCAATATGTTGCTTCTTTATTGTTTCATGTTGCCTGTGATACAGGAGATGAGATCCTGGGCCTTGCACATGCTCTACCGTGGAGCTAGATTTCCATTCCCTGCCTGTCTTGGTAAATGCTGGCTCCTGACAGTTAACCCAACTCGGCACATGCACCATGTACCTTGTACCTCAGGTCCCCTCAGCACATACAGCTATCCTTGGAAGCTGAGAAGCATTTGCCCATGTTCCTTATTATGAGAGATAAATTTCTTCTGGGTAGGATGTGGCCTTAGATTGACAGGAATGGGTGTATATTTTTCATAGTTTGGCCCTTAGTAAGTCACGTGACCTTGGGCAAATTGTGTGTCCTCTTCCATGCTTTGGGTTTCCTCATCTTAGTATTCAAGTAACTTCCCCACAGGCTGCCTAGCAAATTAACAACAGGTAGAAAGTATTTAGCAGGCAGCAAACCTTCAGGAAATGGTGGTTGAGGCCATCTGTGTTATTGTTAGAGTGGTCCTTGTCAGTTGCATTTCTGACAAGAGCCACCATGGGGCGGCAAAGGGTCAGACAAGAAGGCACCAGAGGGGACAATGCTCCTCCCTGTTGTGAATGTGGGGTCTCAATCTGTCTGTGGGCACCATTCTTACAAGAGATTCCCACCATTGACAAGTTCTCTAGCCTTCTCTAAGGCCAAGTCCCTTTGCTCTGCTGGACTTTAATTAGTGGCAGTGGCCAGCAGGTGGACCCTGCTTCCCAGACAACAAACGATCTAAGGAACAGATAAAAAGGGAAATGTAACTGAAGCTCCCCAAAATAGTCTGGCATGATTGAGGAGGCCAGCCTTAACCACTGCATGAGATCCAAAAATATAAAGAGAAATCAAATAATTACCTTTTTAAGTACTGAGAAGAAAAAGCCAGGGAGCATGCGCTTCCATGGAAACGAGGTTCTGTTTACTGCGCTGGTCTTTTCCACCGAGGAAGGGAAAGATCGGCTTCAGAACTGAGCCAAGGGCAAACCTTTCATATCGACAGCTCATTAGAGTTCAAAATGTACATGAGCATGAAAGCTCTTTACCTAATTAGACAAATCATCTGCCTACTCGTAGAGGTCAAGCAAGCTTCTGCTCTAACTCATCCCTCAAGCAAAAGCAACTATATCCTTAGGCTCTGCTTCCAAAGCCGCGCAGACCCGAGCCCGAAACTGTGTCACTGCACACCGGAGTGCCTAAGTCATGCTGAAAGCTGCCTGAGCCCGGTGACTTGCTCTGGATCCTGAGTGGCTCCCTGTCAGGAGATGAGAGCATCATTCAGTGGACAGTGAACTCTTCATGTAGAGCCATTTAGATGCAAACCCAAGATCTAACAGATGGAAGTTATGCCTACCCATCTCTACCACGCCAGTGTATGACTGACTCATATGTGACCAACCATGGAAAGCTTCTAAACCTCACCAAGCCTTGTTTCCTCATCTGTCAAGTGGACATCTCTCTATCTCCCTTAGGCATGAAAAGGAAAGAAACAACAAAGTGTACTGGACAAGCGAAGAAAGGTTGACTTGGGTCCAAGATTTGGTTTTGCAATTCAGTTACTGAAAGGGATCCAACATACTCCTGAGTCTTTCTGAGCCTTGATATTCTTATTTAGCTGCAACACTGGGATAAAGTGCCTATGCTAGCATGGTAGGGGGATTAAGTTAGATATTATGTGTCCCAAGCTATGATGCTGCTGTTCAGTAGTTCTCTCACAGCTGAGCAAATAGTTCCTTGGGCTACCCAACTCTAGAGTAGGAACTCACTGAATACGAGCTTGTTTCCCCCATCTTAACTGTTGGACCTTAGACCAAAGTCACAACATCTCTGTTCAACTCCCTATTCTGAGGAAATCTCTATGCCCAGGATTCTCTGAAGATCCTGTATTGGCATTTCCACAGAGTTCTGTTTTGGGGAACATTAATTTGCAGGTTCCCAAGTTCTACTGGGAGAAGGGAGGCCTAAGTAATGTAAAGTTTGGAAACTGCCTTCCTGGCTCCAACTGAGTGTTAACTCGTTTGCAGAAGCACATTGCTTTCCTAGGCAATTCTGACTGCTTCACTTTTCTCATGCCTGTGGACAGGATTGTTAAAGAAGGTTGGGAGAGGAGAAAGCAGTTTCACTATTCAGATCCATCTTCTAAAAATGATTTATATTTATGTGCGTGTATGTGTGCATATGGGAGAGACAAAGTCAGACGTAAAGAAATAGAGAAAGAAAGACATTGATAGAGACAGACATAACAGGGACTGGGACAGCAAGACACAGAGAGAAAGCCACAAAGCTATATATGTGCACATGCTTATGGCTGCAAAGGGCATCGGATACCCTGGGGTTACAAGGGGCTGCGAGACGCCCAGTGTTGGTAGTTGAAACCAGGTTCAGATCCAGTGGAGCCATTTCTTCAGACCCAATGTATCTATGTCTTAAAAAGGGAAGGGGGGTGGCTGACTGATCTCCAGAGGAATGAAGATGTCATCAAGATACCTTGGCTGGGAACTTCCTCTGTAGCCTCAGGGGTCCCTGGTAGGACTAGATGTGAACATTTTTCCCATGGGGGACATCCTTGGCTATAGTTTCTTTGGGCATGCCGGAAGTCTCTGCTGTTCTCAGTGACATTGATGAGAGGTAGCCCAGTGCTGACTTCCCAAGTCATCCTGTCAAGAGTCAGCCTTCAGTCTGGCAAGGGATGATGCGATTCAAATGTGCAGGACATGTAAACAGAGAAAGGCAGAGGACTTCATGCATTATGTAAATAACTGCTGTGCATTGTGGGAAAACATCCATGCTTCTCAACCTCAGAATAAATTGAGACAACTTTAGCCTCAGGAAAGAAAGGGAAATGACCCTGAGCCAAGACTAGACAGAGGTTTAGTTATGTCTTTCTATTTTTGAGACAAGGTCTCATGTATCCTGTGTGGCCTCAGATTCACTCTGTTGCCAAAGTCTTGAATGTCTGACCCTTGTGCCTCTACAAGCATGAGGTTCCTGAGCTGCTGGGGTGGGGGGAGAGCTTTGTACTCAGCTAGGCAAGCACTCTACCACCTGGGCCGTATCCCTAACTATAGAACTGAAGTAATGAGCGCAGGCTGTGTGTGTGGTTCCTCTTGAGCTGGGGTGGCTACATTAGGCTTAATGCTCTACTCCCAGCATGCTCTGCTGGGGCTTTTACTGAGAGGAGTTGACTTGTTCCTCGCATAGAATACTCTGTCTTTACACACACTGTTCGAATTCTAGAAGCAGTCTTTTACGGCAGGTAAACCTTACCCTTTATCCCTTGACTTTGTAGCCAACAGGTCTCTGATCTCTCTAGATTGGATTTCTCTTTTAGTAACAGGCATCGTTCCTTGCCTATTATTTATCACACTGTGATCTTCCTTACTCTCGTGGGATCATTTGAAGCTCATCTACTGTTAAGTTCAAGAGGTTAGGGATGGGTGTAGATCCACTTGTCAGTGTGACCATGTCTTCGCTAGGTAGGAAATAGACTAGTTTCTCTGTCCCTGGACAGTGGAGAGAACCCCTGACCTGCCAATGATAGGTCTCAGTTAATCAACTGGGACCTAGACAGGGCAAGTATCTTGCCCATAGCCACCTATAAGCGCTATGGAAGCTGGAGGCATAGCCCTTGTCTGTAAACTTCTTGTTTGTCATGTCTTGCTTCTCAATGATTGTGTTCCAGAAAGTGCTATCAGCTGAAACAAGTGGAGGATGCTCTTTGTTGGCCTAGAGTGTAACCCCAGTTCTGAGAACACATCCTCAATGCTGGACTTTACGGGATAGATGAAGAACTCTTACAAAGCAGCTGGTGTGCCTCTGCCTGTTGGCCTGGATGTAGCTCTGTTTGCTTACTTGGCTCCTTTTCTACTTTAGAGCATGGCTGCTGGAGCCCAGGAACTCATGCCTGAGAACGAGGCTGCTGAGAAGTTCAGCAGTAGACAGTAGCAAACAGGCATTGTCCCTCAAACTACTGCTCTCCCTGGACTGGACCCTCCTCTCTCCTCCATGCCTCTCATCCTCCTTCAGAGACAAGCTTCCCCCTTGTCTGCTGCCTCCTAGGCACACTGCATGCTGGGAAATTACAGCTGTGACCCAGCTCTGAGCCAGAAGATGCTGGCACCTCAGCTTTTCACTGAAGAACATATTGAGGTTTGAGCTACTGCTGTATTGTAACATTATGTCCTTCCAGTTCCTTTCTGTACATCTCCTGTTTGTGTCCTTGATGGTGAGGCTGGTGGTTAGCTGGTGGCCCTACTCCACTATTCAGATTCATATCCTTCATGTTCCTCTTCCGTTGAATGATCTTGGATAAGTCAATGGACCTTCTCTGAGTTTTAGCTTTTATTTTTTTCAACTCTTTTAACTCTAAAATGGGAATAAAGATGCTAATAGCTACCTTAGAAAGATCAGAGGTTAATATGGCAAATATATAGTGAAGCTTGGCCAATGGTCAGGTTCTCTGTCTGAATCTCAGCAGTCAGGACTTGGCGTTTAACAGTCAGCTTCGCCCTTATTCTCATCCTAGGGGTTCGGGGTCCTGAGGTTCTGGGGAAATGGGTCAGTGGGTAAGAGTGCTTGATATTCAAGCATGAGGATCTGAGGTCAAACACCTAGTACCTCATGTATGTGCCTGGAATTCTGGGTAAACACCATAAGCCTGGGGTGATGGATGTGTGGATACTGACAGCTTGCTGGGCAGGTGGCCTTTCTAAAATGGAGACCCTTTATACAGAAAATAAGGCAGAAAATGATTGAGGTAGATAACTAGCATCCTTCCCTGGCTTACACACTTACACAACACACACACACACACACACACACACACACACACACACACGTGCACCTGCATTCCCCTTCTAACAATATCTTATGTGGCAGATCAGGATTTTGCCTTTTAGTAAGAAACCAATCTGTAGATTGTTAGGTAGTTGTCTATAGTTCCACAGAACACTCAGAACTACCCCTTAGACAAGACAGCACAGATGACGAACCAGACACCTGAGGCAGGATACAGGCCTTTGCCTGATATTTTTCTGGGCACACTGCATCACTGTAACCCTGTGTGACCAGGGCCAGAACATTTGACCCCTCTGAGCTTCTGTGGCTGAAGCTCTAAAATAACAAGGTCTGTGGACTAGTACAAGGATGGTAGTGTTAACTGCTTCCATGCAGTGAGGCTGACTGCTTTCACATGGTGGGGCTGCCCACTCTGGGTACACATTTCTCAACTGCTGTCACTGGAGGAGAATCTTGATTCCCAATCAAGCATATGGAAAAGGTCCCCACTATTCTTAGGGAAATCATGGAGCAGGATATCTCCTGAACAATAAATTATACCCAGTTTCATAAAAATTACCCAAGGAGGAATCAGCAGGCAGGAGCCATGAAACCACGGCATTCCTGTCTTTTTTTTTTTTTTTTTTTTTTTTTTGAGAATCTTATTTCCACTCAGGGAGAAGACCTTGGGGAAGTCAAAGTTTCACTTAAAAAAAAGACCCATAGTTCTCTTTGGTTGCAAAACACAGGGTTTACACCCTGGCTATTGCCTGCCAATGAGAATACTGCCTGCCTTCCTTTGAGCCACCAGTTATGGAACTGCTGGCTTCTGGCGATTTGGTAAACAGAATGTAAAAACTCCAAATGAGGTTCTCTGAGAGCGCAGGGTTTAACAGCATTATATTGGGGACATTTCTGTTTTTATTTTCTGCCTGCTAGGAGAACCTTATTCACTTGATGCCTAGGAGCTCTCTCCTTTTCTTCCATTTCAAGCATCTGTCTCATTAAGAGTTTCCCTTGTCATCTTCTTCAAGAAGCCCTCCTTACTATAGCAACTGGACACTTTCAGAAGCATCAGTAGCTAGCCCAGTATCTAAGGTGTAACCTATCTTGTGTCCTAGGTTTCCTACCCCTTCCAGAGCTGTTGTAGGGATTTCATTTGAACAGGGTTTCAAAGTAAACAATTACATTTGTCCAGAGAACCTTGTTCTGGCATTAATAGATCTGTAGCACTAGGCTATCTACTAAGCTGCCTGTTTAAATCTATTTTTCAGAGTAGGAATCTTAAAAGTACCAATGTCAACAGCACAGGCTTGTTACAAGAGTGAAGGACAATGGTACTTCAAAAGCACTCCGACTGATGCCCTGGATATGATGAGAAATTACAGCGTTACAGCTATAATAGGTATTACTTAGGCCAGGGACTGGTTTTAATTCAGCATGGAAGATACTGTCTGCCTGCCTTCCCTCCCTCCCTCCCT
>NW_021621338.1:16342541-16345162 GCF_004785775.1 Grammomys surdaster | reverse complement strand
ATCTACTCCCTACCCCTGTCTCTTTCCCTTTTTGTTCACTCTCTCCTTCCCCTTCCTTCTCTTCGTTTCTGTCCCGTCTTGCTTTTCTTGATGGATCCAGGCTGAAGTTGACCTGTACTTCTAGGTTCTCAAGCACACCATGTATCTTGCCCCCTGACTGGTGAGTCTGCTTTCCACTCAGCTGTTGTCGTTGCCTAGCCAACATTAAATCGTTCACTTGAACCTCCACCTGACTGGTCCTGGCCGAGGTCTTTTTCTCTGGGCTCCCTGACATCACATGCTTCCTCATTCATCCTCTTTGCATGGTTTGTTTCTCGTCTTTTCTGTTAGACTGTAAGTACCTGAGAGGAAAAGACACCGTCTTTCTTGTTCACTGTGAAAAGCACCAGGGGCTGATATATGTGTGGTAGGCAAGCAGGAGATATTTCTGCTTAACCTAAGATAGGGAGAACAAAATTTACATAGGATTTATGTCTAGGGTTAATATGCTGTGAGATTAAGCAGTAGATGTGGCATCTGACATCTCAAAATGTTTCTTACGTGGCATTCAGAATGCAAATAGTCTAAGCACATAATCCCTGCTGGATGGAATTTGAGCATTGCTGGGCAGAGGGACAGAGGATAACCGACTCATGATGCGAACTGAGTTATCAGAGGATGATTGGTGTGAACAGCAGAAGGGCGGGTCTGTTTCCACGTCAGCAGGTTGGGAATATGACCACTTTACTTACTATTAAAACATAACCAAAGCCAGGCATAGTGATTCATGGCTGTAACAATCCCAGCACTTGAGAGGCTGGGCGGGGGCATCCTTATAAGTCTGGGGCCAGCCTGGGATATACAGTGAGATCCAGGTCAATGAGATCCTGTCCCAAAACTACTATCCCTGACCTACACGGCCCCACCGCCCTCATACACATTCCCTTAACACTTGCATTGTTTATGATATGGTGAGATCTGAGTATGCAAGGAAAGTGATATCTTTGTGGATTCTTAAAGAAACAAATAACAATGATTTTTTTTTTAGCTTGATTTTAAGACAAGGTCTCACCACACAGGTGGCTGATGGCACACTCTGTAGACTGGATTGGACTCAAACTCGCAGAAATCTGCCTGCCCCCGCCTCCCAAGTGTTGGAATTCCAGCTGTGTGGCAAAATGCCCATCAAGAGATACTCATGTTTAAAACCATTTTCATATTGTATAAATGTAAATTATTGTTTTTCTTTCTGTTAGGTTTTCATATATATGAGTGTGCATATGCTGTGAACTCATATGTACTAAGTACATGTTCTGTCATTGTTTTATACCCCAGAAAAAATATTTTTTGTGATTGTAATATGATTACATCACTTCCCCCTTCCCTTCCCTCCCTTTAAAGCTTCCTATTGCCTTCTTTTAAGTTCACGACCTCCTTTTCTTTAATTGTAACACACACACACACACACACACACACACCCCTCTAAATATATAAATAGAACCTGCTCAGTATGTATAAAATGAATTATATGGATATATTTTTAAAGTTAACAATTTGGTACCAAGTAACCAGTTGGTGTGCTCTTCTCAGAGGAAGACTGTTTCCCCCACTCTCATGATCCTTTATTTTCCTGTAGGTCTTTGTCTAGGGTTGGGGCTTTGTTAGTTTCTCTGGATCCATGCTAACATGTCTGTTAGTGCTGTTTTTGCTATGATCATGCTCAAGTAGTCATGGATGAGACCATGGATGTAGCTTCTGACACCCCTAGGAGACTCAATGTTAGAGCAAAGTGTCTGCTTCCCTGGCTCTCACAAGCTTCACAGAAATCCCTGAATCTTAGGTGCCGGGGTTATATTACAGAAATATTAGTTAGGACTGGGTGCTACAACTTTAATTAATTAACCTTTTGGTGTTGAGGATCAGGCATGTGCCAGGCAAGTCCCCTGCTACTAAGTCATAGCCTCAGCCCCAATTGAGCTTTTCCTAACTTCAGAGATTCTGTTTCAAAATATGGCTGTCATTTTTTCAAAGTAAGTCAGAAATAATTTTATTTTCTGGAGAATTTGGTCAGAATATTACAGGAAACAAAATACCATTTTCTGCGTTGAGTAGTGTAGTATTTTCAGTAGTGTCAAGTTTTGATATAAAAAAATATAAATGACAAGATTAATGTATTCAACTCCAAGTCTAGAGAATCCACCGATGTCTAAAATAGCTCTAATGAAATGGATTGCATCTGGTGCATCTGCTTGCTCTTTGAGCAAAAAGGCTCTTCATTCTATGTATTGATGATGCAGCACCAGGCACTCACGTGGTCAGAATGAGGTTGAGCCCCTCAGTTTCTACAATTAAAACTTTGTTAAATGTGTATGTTTCCAAGGTGAGAGCATGTCTCTGT
The DNA here is from genome assembly GCF_004785775.1 of Grammomys surdaster. Taxonomy (NCBI): domain Eukaryota; kingdom Metazoa; phylum Chordata; class Mammalia; order Rodentia; family Muridae; genus Grammomys; species Grammomys surdaster. Next base: position 16,342,785 of record NW_021621338.1, on the reverse strand, counting down.
GTTTGAACGGTCACAAGCAGCAGCAAAAGAGAAAGTCCATAAATCATAGACCTGACCATGTCCATTAAAACTGGACTGAGATGGTATCTGGTACATGAGAACTGCAACATGAATGGGTACTTCCTTTGGGTAGTGGGTCACAGTGACTATTACACAAGTACCTGCTAGAGAGTGAGCCTACTCACACCTCTCTCTCCCTCTCTCTCTCTCTCTCTCTCTCTCTCTCTCTCTCTCTCTCTCTCTC
>NW_021621338.1:16339833-16342531 GCF_004785775.1 Grammomys surdaster | reverse complement strand
TCTCTCTCTCTCTCTCTCTCTCTCTCTCTCTCTCTCTCTCTCTCTCTGTATCTCTCTCTCATATATATATATATATGATTATCCTATTCTTGCTTGCCCCATGTGTGTTGCCCCATGTGTGTTTATCATGGTGTCACTGGCTTAAAGTCAAAAATGTAACATGGATTTCACCTTGGTTAAAACCAGCTATTTTGAGCTGGGGAGTGAGTTGGGATAAGGATTGAAGGACCCACAAAGGACAGGGACTACACAAGAAGACCAACAGGGTCAACTAACCTGGACCCTTGGGGGCTCCCAGTGACTGAATCACCAACCAAAAAGCAAGTGTGGGCTGGACCTAAGCCCCCTACACATACATAGCAGATGAGTAGCTTGGGCTTTGTTTAGGTCCCCCAACTACTGGAGCTGGGGTTGTCCCTAAGTCTGTTTCCTGCCTGCCTGTGGATCTTGCTCCCTAAATGGACTGCTTTGTCTAGTCTCAGTGGGAGAGGATGTGCCTAGTCCTACAGTGACTTGATGTGTGGGGTGGGTAGTTAGTGGGGGGAAGACACCCAGAATGAGGGAGGACTTGTGTGAGGGGCTACTGGAAGGAGAGGGTAGGATGCAAAGTGAATAGATAAATAAATTAGAAAAAAACCCGCAGCTAGTTTGATGCCAATCAGTTACTGGTATCAAATTTATACCCAAATCGAACAGATATACCTTTAAAAAAAGATTAATTTAATTATTTTATATGAGTACACTGTAGCTGTCTTCAGATACAGTAGAAGCAGGCACTGATCCCATTACGGATTGTTGTGAGCCACCATGTGGTTGGTAGGAATTGAACTCAGGACCTCTGGAAGAGCAGTCAGTGCTCTTAACCACTTTCCATCTCTCCAGCCCACTTATTGATTCTTGTGCAAGTATGGGGCTGGGAGTGTGGCTCAGTTGGTAAAGCACTTGCCTTGAAGCATAAGGATCTAAATCCAATCATCAGAATCCACATTTTGAAAAAGCCAAATAGGGTGGTGCATGTTTGTAATCCCAAAGCTGGGGAGGCAGGGACAGGAGGACCCTCGCCACTTGCTGCCCAGCCAGTTTTGAGTAACTGATGAGTAGTTCCAGGCTGTGATACCATCTCAAAGGAGGTGGACAGTGTTTCTGAGGATAATACCTAAGGTTGCTCTTTGGTCTCCACACTCACAGCTGTGTACACACATACCTTCATATACATAAGGAGCCAATATGAAAGAGCAAGGTCCCAAGTTCTCTTCTAGATGATAGAAGAATGAGTAAAACCTCCCAAATGGATTATCAGCATTTGTTAAACACTTGCTGATTGCAATGTAGTGTGACATCAAAGTCACAAGGAGCACATTCATTTGGATACAGGTGACAGCTCTTGTTTGTTAGAGTAAGTCAACAGTTAATTCTTGCCACATTCAACAAGTTGGAAGATTTTTTAGTTTTAATGGAGCTGTGGTCAGTAATCCCACATCTGTCATAAGCACTGGTAATCAAGGCTGCACTGAGCACATAAGCACATACTGAGAGGTTAAGTCAGAGGACAATGAGCTAACAAGCAGTGGGTAATTTATTCCTCTGGGCATTCAACCTGAACTCTTAGTGGTTTAACATGGAGGCTCATTTCTTGCTTCTTCTACCTGTCGACTCCTGTTTACAGAATATTCTCTCAAACACAATCACTCAAAGATCAGGGCAGGTAAGGACCTCATTTTATTCCTTGATTATGTCAGCATGTGGCTTCTAGGTTCAGGAAAACAGAGACAAGGAAAATCTATAAATGGTTTGACATAGACCAATCATGTGACCTTGATCTTCCTGCAAAAGAAGCTAGACAAGGTAAGGAAACATGTGTATATTATTTCATAAGCATTAAAAGTCTCTGTCACAAGAAAAACACTTGTTAAAGTAGCCACAAGTTAAAGTATTTTAAGATACAAACTTTACTTTGAGTATCGGAGAATTTCCTCTGCTCTATCTGGCCTGTGCATACTGTTTTACGTCAACTTGAACTCAGGTGAACATGGTACCAAATAAATAGAATTGCATCATGAGTCACAAGTAGGACTTGGGCTTAGGGGAGACGATCTGAAGACAGGATCTGTGGTCTTTCCTGAGAGAGAAACCTGTGACAAGCAGTAATTTAACCAGTGTAAATTAAAACAGTATTGACTGAACTGCATACACCTGGCACTGTGGAAGTTCAATTCAAGATGGCCCTAGGGTCTTGAAATCTTATTTCTTCCTAATGGATCTGTAAGTGTCTGGGCTGAGAAACGCTTGAGTGATTGACCACCAGTAAAACAGATGGCTTCCCATCCCTTGACGTTTCATTTGGAGTGCAGACCCCAGACTACTTCTGTTTTGAAACCAGTTTAGGATCAGACAGCTCATTTGTCAATGCTTCACATCTGTAAAATGCCCCAAGTTGAATTTCCTTAGCTAGGAGAATGCTTTTTAAAAGTCTTTTAGAGATAAGACCTTACAGTCATTATAGAAAATTCTTCCTCTCTCTCTCCTCCACAATACTGGAATATCTTGGAAAGGAATAAAAGTATTCATGGGCCCTAGTAACTATCATTACACAAAAGATTTCACCTGCACAAGGAAGGCAAATTCACATCTGTGAGTAAGTTTTTAAATAGACACACACACACACACACACACACACACACACACACACACACACACA
>NW_021621338.1:16297280-16339823 GCF_004785775.1 Grammomys surdaster | reverse complement strand
ACACACACACACACACACACACACACACACACACACACACACACACACACCAGGTCAAGGCCCTGTCCTTTCATGCAATAGGATTCATTTTCAACGATGTCTTGCAGCAAGATCCTTTTATCTTAAGTTAGGAAAGTGGGGGAGAAAACATGTTATTGAGAAAGGCTTTTCGCATGAAGCAAAACCCAAATGATTTTCACATGTCCAGCTCAGTGCATGCTTAAGATACAGTAGAGGCTCCATCTGTGTTTGTTGGGTGACATCGGCATAAGAAGAAACTCTCATTACTCTAAACTGGCTTGTATGCTTTTATTTAACTGAAAACATGCCCTTTGTGCCTCTTTCTTTACCGCTGTCTCTGTCTATCTGTCTCTGTCTCTCTTCCTCTATGTGTGTACGTGTGTGTATGTGTTTCAGTGTGAATGCACATAAGTGTGTATATGTGTGTATGTGTTCCTGTATGAATGCACATGTTTGTATACATATATGTGTGTTTGTGTTCCTGTGTGAATGTATGTATATGTGTGTATGTGTTTCTGTGTGAATGTACATATGTGTGTTTATGTGTATATCTGTTCCTGTGTGAATGTACATGTGTGTATGTATTTCTGTGTGAATGTACATATGTGTGTATGTGTTCCTGTGTCAATGCACATATGTGTGTATAAGTGTGTATGTGTTCCTGTGTGAATGTACATTATATGTATTTGTTCCTGCATGAATGCACATTTTTTTTTTTTGTGTGTGTGTGTGTGTGTTTAGGTGAGAGGTACGTGGGTTGTTTCCCCATTCTTCTTCCTCTTAAACTTTTGAGACAGGGTCTCTCACTGAACCTGGAGTTCACCAACTGGAAAAGACCAGCTGGCCAGCAAGCTCCGTGGATTCTCCTGTTTCTATCATCTCATGACTAGACTTGCAGGGCATGTGCAAGGGTGCTAGCAATCCAAACACAGGTCTTCATGCTTACTCACCAAATACTTCACTGAGTGAGCCATCTCCTGGCTCTTCCTCTGTGTTCTTATCATTAACAACAATGCTCATTATTGTCAAGTATATTGATTAAGGTTAATTGAGACAGTTACCTATTGACTGTATCTGTTAACATGCAAGACTGATGAAAGAAATTGAGATACTTAAACCGATACACAAATTCTTCCAGATGTTGAAAGGAGTGCACAGAAGTCTTCTTGTTTTTGGTGTTCCCCTTTTTGGAATCTTGCAGGCATTTTGCTCACCTATCTCTAGAATGTATACTTCCTTAATTTCTTACTGGGAAATTCTACCATAGAGATATCAAATCATGATGACATAAAATCCTTGCTGGTTTCAGCCAGTGTCTAATGGATTCTGTTTCCCCAGCTTGACATGTGCAGTTGAGTGGGAAAATGCCTGATTAAAGATTTTAGAGTCAACATATGCAGCCAGCCTGCACAGAACAAGATAACACCCTGGGTGACAGCCAGTGGCTTTGATGCAGAATGACTGGAAGGAATCTTATGCTCTCTATAGGGAGTCAGGCATGCACCCACTGGGGAAAAAGTCTAAAAAATTAATAAGGTTCCTTATCATCAATAATTAATCTCTAAGTCAACAAACACTGGCATTTTTTACTGGCTAACACAGAGAGTGCCATGGATTGGGACTACCTCCCTCTGAAAATGCTCAGGAGTGATTAATCTCATGGTAACTTTCAAGTTCTTATCAGAAGAGCAGAGCTGCAAGAATTCAGAGGTAGGCTTCAACACAAGCCGTGACAGTAGTTGTCACAGTTCATAAGAGCACGTCATTATTTTTCTAATCAATCTTCCTGCCTCACATCCTATACAGAAAGAAATCCTTAAATTTGCATGTGTGTGTGTGTGTGTGCGCATATGAGTATATACACATGTACACAGAGGCCAGAGAACAACCTTAGGTGTCATTTCTCTAGCTCTTTGGTATGTATGTATGTATGTATGTATGTATGTATGTATGATGTATGATGTAAGTATTTACTCATTTATTTAGACAGGGCTTCACACTAGCCTGGAGTTCACAAAGTAGACCAAAGTAGCTGCCTAGCAAGTCCCTGGTATATGCTATTTTCCCTGCCTAAAACCTGGATTCTAAGCATGTACCTCTACACCTGGCTTTTTAAAAATGTAGTTCTGGAAATCAAGCTTAGGTCGTCAGGCATGGACAGCAAGCATTTTGGTGACAGATATTTTCTCAGTTTAAGGTTTGGAATTGATACCAATGAAGAGTGGGATTTCTTTCATAGACATCTGAAATCTCCATATGTCCATAGTTTTCACTGGATAGGGAATGGCATACGATTCCCCACACCCCTGTCCAGGGATCACATGGCAATCTGGAGAAGTGTTTAGTGTCACAGTTGAGGGACAGAGTGCTAATACACTTCCTGTGAGAAAGGCAAAGCATCCTGTTCAACATCCTATAATTCCCAGGCCAGATCCTTACAAGAAGGAATCAGCCTCTCCAAAATGTCAGTAGTGTAGCACTGAGAGGCCCAGCTGCAGATGCTGCCCTCAGAGAAGCAAGAGGTTCACTGTTCTGGTGACATTTGTACATGGTGGCAAAGAGTAAATTGTAAATTGATGGGCTTAACTTCACTGTGTTAATCCTTCAGGTTAACACCAGCTGGGCTGAGGCATGAAATAATTTGAGGCCAGAAAGAGCCAAGAACAGAAAACTTGAAAGTTCTTTCCATGGTTAACAAACTTGTTCAAGAATACAGCAGGAAGGCAAGAAAACTCTAGACTGGTATCTGTGGGACTACAGATTTGAGATTTCTCTGAGATGTGGGAGACACAGGGATGCAAAACAGTGCTTTCTGGGAGAGCTCTGAGTAGACCAGCCTCACCCACATGTTCTTATTGCAAGCTCCTACATTCCAGGAGAAAGCATGCAGACTGACCAAGAGCTCTTTTCTCCAGCCTTCATCACAAGCACTCTCACCAAGGTGCAGTGACAGTCAAGGCCCCCAGCTAGGGCTCAGAGGAAATGGATGATGTATACACACCACCAACCCATCCCTAACTGAAAAGCTTAGAACCAAATTAGAACAAAAGAAACAGAAAAGAGACTGGGGAACTGGGGTCAAACCAGGGCCAGAGCCCGGGACCCAGGTGCACGATCAGGCTACCTCATTACTGAGTTCATTTTAAATGTTGAAAAACCAATTCATTCCTACCTAATAAAGAAAATTTATTGCTGTCCTATATGAAATTCCAATTTTAGTTTTTAGTTGACTTCTTTTTTGGCTAGTGTCTCTATTTTTTGTAACCATGGATAAAGATGGATGCTGGATTCTAACATCTGCTTCCCAGGATTCTTTCACTGAATAAGAAGTCACACAAACCTTGCTGAGATGAAAGCTTGCCAAGCTCATCGTACAGCAGAACCTCTTAAGTCAAGTCAGGTTCTAGTTCCTGACCCAGGCATCTCTGTAGTGAGAACAAGGAGGAAATTTTGAGGGCTTGGAGCTCTATATCAGTCTTTCCTTTGTAAAATTGATTTAAACACTAATGGAAGCATAGTGTGTATGCATATGCATTCATGTGCATGTGTGCATGTGTTTGTATGCATTCATATGTGTGTGCGCGCATATGTGCATTCATGTGTGTGTGGGTATGCATGTATATTGTAGGTGCTGGTTGTGATGCTTTGATTAGTAATCTATTTACTGATGCTGAAGGTCTTCACCTCCAATTGGTTAATGATCTATCAATAAAGATGAAAGGGGCTAATGGCTGGATGGAAAAAAAAGAGATGTAATTTCCAGGTTCCTGCAGGCTAGGAGTGAGGAGGAGTATCTAGATACTTGGGAGAAAAAAAATATAGACTGGAAGCTGCAGGGGAGATCTTCCAAAATGTAGGCAGGAAGGGAAAGCAGCTCAAAAGCATCTTGGACCAATGGGCTTTATAGAAGGTAACTGAACGACTAAGCTGAGGGCAGATTTCGAGGTGTTGATCTGGGAGTGAAGGCATGGTAGCCACAGAAGGTTTAGAAGTGCCTGACCATTGAGCTAAAAAGCATATTAAAAATAAGCTAATGTGTGAGTATTTCATCCTCGGAACTGAGATAGCTCCTGGGCGGATGTGTGAGTACAACCAGCCCGGAACACAAAGCTGTGTACACAAAATTGCACGCTATATATGTGTGTGTGCACTCATGTGTGTATGTATGTGTGCATGTGCCAGTGCATGTGTGTATGTGTTTGTGTGTGAATGCATGTGTGTATGTGTGTGCATGTGTGCCTGTGTGCGTGTGTGTTTGTGTGAACACATGTGCTCAGGAACCATTCCTCTTGATTCTTTTTCTTTAAATTTTTTATTGGTTATTTTATTTATTTACATTTCAAATGTTATTCTCCTTCCCAGTTTCCCCTCCAGAAATCCTCCTATCCCACCCTTCCTCCCACTGCTTCTATGAGGGTGTTCCTCCTCCACTCCCTTCTCCCCATCCTAGCACTTCCCTACACTGGGGCATCGTGCCTTCACAGGACCAAGGGCCTCTCCTCCCATCGATGCCTGACAAGGCCATCCTCTGCTACATATGTGGCTGGAGCCATGGGTCCCTCCATGTGTACTCTTTGGTTGGTGGTTTAGTCTCTGGCTGCTCTGAGGAACCTGGTTGGTTGATAAGGTTGCTTCTCTTATGGGATTATGAACCCCTTCAGCTCTTTCAGTCCTTCCCCTAACTCCATTTTGATTCTTATGACAGGTCTCTCACTGATATAAGGCTGACTAATTCAGCTAGGCTAGGAGAACTGGCCAGTGAGACTTAGATCCTTCTGTCTTTGCTTCTCCAGACCCAGGACTACAAGTGTGCACTTCAGCATCTGTTTTACTATGTGGGTGCTAGGAATTTAATTATTTACTCATGCTTGCACGGTGAATGCTCTCTCTCTCATACTGCTTTTCTATGGACAAAGCTGGAAAGGTCAAACTTCTGTCACTCCAAGGCAACTTCTGAAATAGCATGTCTAGATAGTTTCCTCTTGATGCTCAGAAGGAGTAGGAGGCATACAAACCTTACTGGAAAATATATACCCTCCTGGGATCATTATGAGAAAACCAGTTTGGCCTTGCTATCTCCAGTCACCATCCCAGTGGTCTTTCTTACCAGGTATATAGAAAGAGAAAAAACAGGCCAGGAGCTGAGGGGACAGATTGGAAAGAAGAAAGTCTGCAATGCTTCCTTCCAAATATTAGCTGAGGAGGAGATCACTGTGGATCTCTCCAATGTTCTTTGTGGTGCTTCCTTAGGTTTCCCCTTCAAGAGAACCACTGAGGGAGCCTGGGATATGTCTAAGACGGTGGTATCATATTTTTCTCAGAACAAGTACTTTGCAGATAACTAGTTGAATTTTCCTTCATGGCTAGTCAGGCAGACCTACAAGACAAAGACAAGTGGAGAGCCATGGCATGCTAGAGAGGGGCCACTTCAGGAACTTCTACTACCACTGTCACCATCTTCTGTGATAGAGGCATGTGGCTTTCAATTGAGCCACATTCTACTGAGGACAGGAGCTGAGCTAGTGCCATCTAGCTGGACTCTTAATTAGAAGGTTGAGGCTGGTCTAGGTAAACTCAGAAAAAGCTTAACAGTGGAGCCCCAGAAACAGACTCCTGCATGTTCCTCCCAGGAGCACCGAACGTTAACCCATCATCAAACCAACCAAGAGAGTGAAATAATTACAGACCACAGACATCAGCTCAATTAAAGGAAGATACCTGTGCTTCCCTTCAGCACACCTACACATTCTCCACATCCGTACTCAGACTCAGCTAAAACTGGTCCAAGCAGAGGGAGACAGGGAGGAAGGAAGTTCTCCATGTGGTGTGGAATTGATGGTTGAAAGCAGACTTGACTTTTGAAAGGAAGTAGAGAGCTAGTGGTTTACAGACATAGAGTCTCAACGACTTTGAGAAGGATGCCCAGTGGCAGAGCACAAAACAGAGCAATAAAACTCCCCTTACCTCAAACCAAAATTCACCTTCCAATAACAAAACAAACTAAATAAAACAATTAGAAATCGAGCAAAATAAAAACCACAAGGCAAAAACAAACCAGTGAGAGGGAGGTAGAGAGGGAAGGAGGGAGGAACAGAGGGAGGGAAGGAGACAGAGACAGGAGATGAGAGTGAGAGATAAGGGAGAGGGAGAAGGAGAGGGGGGAGGGCAGAGGAGAGGAGAGGAAATGGAGAAATCTGTTTTTATATAAGAAGGTTGAAAATAGCTGAAAAAAATCTTATGTATTAGATCAACATGTTACCACACTAAAACTCATTTCTGACGACCACTTATGTCAGTAAACTGCAGGACTTTCCTATTGGTCTGTGTTAATACTCCTTCACTTTGTTATTCACTGCAGTTAGAAGGAAATGAGTTTAACATTTCAAAATTCACAAGAAGAGAGGAGTGGGAGAAGAAGGGGTTGATATTGAAATGTAAAGTGAATAAATAAATAAATCATTTTAAAGTATTCATGTCCTAAAAGAGTATAAACAAAAGATAGTCTGTTCTTTCCTTCTGTCTTGTCCATCTTTCAACCAATGCTTGCTAATCACAGGCTTTGCTGGGCAGTTTACACAGTGGAGAGTGTGACCTGATGAGCCTTCTCTCCTGGAGTTGGTAATCTAGTGAGAAACAGAACTCCAAGTGTCAATCAGGTAGCTACACACCTTGATGTGAACTTACAAAGAGAAAGCTGCTCTAAACAAGCATGAGAAACTTTAAGACAGAGGTCCTGCCTAGCAGCTCCTGAAATGAGAAAGAATGAAAGTTCAGATTGGTCCAGCCATAGGGGTGAAGAACACCCTGGACAGGAAGTATGTGTCAAGGGGCCATAGCAGGAGGCAGAGTAGGAGCTGGTCAAGGAGGGTGAAGAATAATGGTAAATGAGAGGATATGTGTGGTAAGGGTGATACACGGATCAAACACAAATGGAGTTTTTGAATTAACTGCATTCTCTTGAGCATCCGAAGTTGCTTTTTCTTGGGGGCAGGACAATTGGTGGTATACATTGTAAATCATGGTGTGTGTGTGTGTGTGTGTGTGACAAGCAGAAGCCAATAAAATCCCTGTATTTTCTATACATTTCTAAATGACACGTACTTAAAGATGAGTCATTTCCAATCTTCTTTTAGGCTGTTTGTAACGTCCTGTTTATGGAGGGGCATTCAAATGTCGCCTTGACTGCTCTGCTTTGGTAGTTCAGCATAAATGCTAGCCAACTCATTTGTACTTAACTCTGACTACTTACTTAACACTCTGTGCTTTTGTAGCATCTTTTGCTCAGGAAGCTCCCTAGAATGCATGAGGTAATTAGGCAGGCCTATGCTTTAAGCTGCAAAGATTAGAAACTTTGTCATTATGTATATATACCCTTTTGTTTCATATGCCTCTCCACAAAAGATGCTAGCCTCATGCTAGGTCTTACTGATATAATTTTCATGATGGTGATGGGTGTGGACTACTACTAAGTGACACAGCTGGTACAGCTGTAACCAGCAGCCCAGGAGCACACATATTGAATGTGCTGCCTTGATGGCATAAGGGTCAAAGCTCAGAATACTGCAGGCAGATTTGTTTATAGCAGAGGAGAGAGCTTGGCAGCCTCTGTTTTATAGATTAGGGTTGAGGAGGACCATAAGAGAGTGATAAATCCCTCACATCTGCTCCTATTGTTTGAAAGGGCTGATATGAGAGAACAATTTTCAATGCTCAAAAGCTCAAGTAAAGGAGGAAAAAGTTCCCCCTACATCATTTTCACAGTTGTGTTAAGACACCACTGAACTGCCACGGGAATTGTTGAGAAGCCGGCAGAGAAGGAAACGAATCATAGCAAAATGCCCTGTGAGCCAAGTAGAAAGAACTTCCAGCAGCCAGGGGCATTGCATCGGTGACTCTCAATGGTTCAAAAAAGATGCACTGAACTGTTGACAGCTTAAGGCATTTCTTCTTGTTCTTTATTAATTGGTAAAAAGGTGGCTATCAGGACAGGAGGCCCATAAGACCCCAATATGCCAAGGTGGATGGCAGTGAATATTTTCAAAGCCCAAGATAATTATCATGACTACTCCTTCCTGTTAATATTGTTTATTTTGTGTTTTGAGGTCTTGTTTTTAAATTTTCTTGTTATCACTGAGTTTAACTATTGCTTCTCAGCTGCCTTTCACATTTTGCTTGTACTTCTATCCTAACTTGTCTACAGTGAGAGGTCTTTTATTGTTACACATTATATTTTTACAATTTGTAAAGAATGTCAAAGACACTGTTCCATCTGAAGGGTATTCCTTCACTGTGATAGAGGTAGAAGTGAAATAAGCCATTTGATGGAGAGGAACTGGGGGCTCAGAACAATACAGAAAAATCCTAAATAAGTCACTCATCTAATCCCTTTGTTCATTCACTCAACAACTGTTCATTGAACACAGGGTTTTTCTATTCATTCCCACTGCACTGGCAAGATGGGAAGGTTCTGTGGCTGGGAGAATACAGTTGGATGAAGGGAGATGAAGATTTAATAAAACCATTGGGTATTTAACGCTTTTCAATTTGAGTGCTTCTCACAGGCAAGGGCATGCCTTTGTTCTAAGGCCTGTGGGGCTTTGAGGATGTTTAGTGGCATACCTGGCTTCTATCATTGGAAGTTTAGAGTCTCATGGAAATAACTAAAACCAGCTCCAGACATTGACAAATGTCCCCTGTAGGGCAGAAGCAGCATTGTATTGACAGTTAACCACTGAGGTAACTGCATTTTGTGGTCCTACACTCCTGTCTCTAAAATAAGTCCACCAGTTTCTACCTAATGACATCGTGGTAGCTAGTGAATGAACTAGAAGTGGCTGGAGAGTGAGAAAGGCTATCTCTCTATTGCTGCATTTATTCAGGCTTAATAATTCAAGAACACCTACTATTCACCACTGTAAACAGGAAGACATGGGTAGATTCAGGTCTAAACTTTCAAATCTTGCACTCACCTGATCTTCCAGCTACCCACTCTTCTAAGCCTTCCTTCTCAGTGAATCTCATTTGATTCTTGCTATTGCCATCTGGAAACATTCATTATGTCTGTTCCTGTCAACATCCCCTATCACCTACAGTACTGAGAACAGGTCAGGTTTTGAAAAGACTTTCTTAGGCCGGTATTTTAGATAGTGCCAGATGAGGAGACTACATGTGACCTTTTTATCCTCATGAGCAACCTACAAAATCTATCACACAGTCCTTGGAATGTTTGAGTAACAGAATAATAGTGCTGGGATACGGTGCAATGGTGCCATCTGTAGAAGAAGCATTTGAAAAAAAAAGAAAGAGGAAAAATTAAGATGATGTGGCCAGCAATTTTCTTGAGATGGATTTTGTAAGGTGAGGGAACCCTTCCAGAATATGAATAAGAACAACAGTGTTGATAAATGATACTTCTTTTGATTTCCTTCATTAGTAGCTGTGGTTTGACAGCACTCAAGATATTTATTTGTAGAGAAATCTCCTTGTCCTAACAGTGAATACATCTTGAATACGAGAAGGGTGACATTTGATTTTCCCCAAGCAATAAAGCATTTCCTCTAGGCAAAACAGTGCAATTAATTTGTCTCAGACTGCACCTGAGCTGAAAAGAATGAATTTCCATATCCCACAACTCTGTTTTCTGTTACTACCTTAGCTGGCTTATAAATATTTCCCCCAATAATAGGAAATATGCATCTAAGAGATTGTATACAATAAACTTTAAAATCATAATGCAAACACAATTAAGATACAAGGCCAAGAGACGTGTTCTTGAGATAATGACCTCCAACCACCCCTATGCTGAGGAAGGAGAAGCAGACCAGGAATCTAGATTGGATGTTAGCCAAGATCTTCATTCAAATCCCAATGCCCAAGAATCCCCAGGTGACAACTGGATCATTGTTTTATAAAATGTAGTGTGTTTACATTCCTTCACTCGTGAGAGAGAAGTTGTAGGGCATAAAAACATGGCTCATGTTTGGATAACATGTTTGTACAACCCTTTGAATAAAAGTGTTCTTGACATTATAGAATAGTTTTGTTTCTAGCTGTTCAATCAATTCACATTAATGTGTTAGTAACCTCTTGAGCCTGTTTTCCCAGGTTACATACCCTTTTAATAACTGGAAAAACTTCTAGATGCAGGTTTTCCTAAATGAAATGATGAGTAAAACTTCAAAAAGGGCAGTGGGAGTTGAGTTGAGATTGCTTCTTACCCGGAGGAAGCAACATAAACAGAATATGGTGGATGGAAGGCAACAGCTAACTTAGCAGGAACAATGACTAGTGTGGCACTCAGAGGAAAATACTAAGGCTTTTGGCTGGGAAGAGTGTTCGTGCTCTTGGGGGTCAGAGTATCTCACTATTACCATGTATGTCTCTCAGCATTCTAGAAGGTATCATTGATGGTCCTGGAGTTGGGTTCATCAACAGCTCAACAGCTGTAACTATGAAGTGAGTTCTTGTATTACAGGTCATAACAAGTAAAAATCTCCCCCCCCCATCTATCTCTGGTGTGTACTCACACACACATGTGTATGAGCAGTGTATGCATGTAGATGGATGTTTGTTTTCTTGTATATGCATATGTGGACATCAGTGGCCTCCCACTGATCATGGAACTCACTGACAGTCTATATTGGCTTGCCACTGAGTACCAGGTCTCTTCCTAGCACCAGAATTACATTTCAAGCATTTCATATCATATTCAGGGTTTCTTATGTTTGCTGAGGATCTGAACTTATCCTCATGCTTTCTCAGCCAGAACTTACTCACTGATGTATCTTCCTAGCCCGAAAGCTGACATTTCTTACAACAAACAACTTCACTCATTCCTGCTGTGAATGCAATGTTTGAGATCATGGTCCTTGCTTTAGACAGGAGAAGACTTTAAAAGAGCTGGGGCGGTGGTGACACTGAATGAACTCTCAATTTGAGCATGAGATGCCAAATTAGATTGAGAAGTATAGAATACAAATCAGGAGGTGACTAGAATACAAAAGTGAGGAACCCCAAGACTCTGAATAGGGCTAACAGCAGCTAGATGCATGGGTGAGGGTGGAGTGACTCAGATGGAGGAAGAAGATAGCATTGCAAGCATTTTTATTATTCTCTAGGGTACAGAAGAAGGAATCTCAATATGTTGATAAAGTGATTAGTGACTTCGGCCTATCTGAAATTAAAGAAGGAGGAGGCAGAGCAGTTGAAAATGTGAGATAAGGGAAAATGGGGACGATGAAGATGCCAAGGGAAGTGGGGATGTGTGGCAGTGGGGTAGTAGGGCAGTGGGAACGTGGGGAAGTATGTATTTCTACAGGTAGAAGGCGAAGGCAAGGGGAATCACTAAGATGTTAGACACTGAGGCTGAGATGCTGGACAGAGACAGGAAGACACTCCTGTGAGAATTGTAGAGAGGCCACATCTAGAAGCCATGAGGAAAGCACAAGGGAGTTAGAGAGGGAAATGGAGGGAGAGGGAGAGAGAGGGGGGAGCAAAAAAGCCAAGCATCACGAGAGATGGGGGGGGGAGGAGAGGAGAAAAGCAAAGTATTATGGGAGCAAGGAAACCTGATGTCAAAGGTTGTAATGAGGTCAATGTTGTGTCCTAAACCTGGGTCTCTGAATTTAAAGGACTCGTGGCCCATGGAAGGGAATTGGCCAGTGGAGAAGGAAGAGGAAGATTAGGAGGAGGAGGAGGAGAAAGAGGAGGAGAAAGAGGAGGAGGAGGAGGAGGAGGAGGAGAGAGAGACAGAGCTAGCTGAAGAACAGTCCACGTGATGGATGGATAGATGGATGGATGGATGGATAGATGGATGAATTGATGAGTGGATGTGTTAAATCCTAATCACTAAAGTTTCTGAGTCTGAGACAATGGGCAGCCATCATGTCTCATGCTGGAGTCAATTCAGAGAATCATTTACCATCATTATTGTCATTTGTTTCAGTCACTAGAGCTTGGCAGTTTTTAAATTCATGTGTAGGTGTTTCATAGACACATGCTGCTATTTTATCATCTCTAACTTGACCTTAAACATATGCACTCTGGCTTCATACAGAAATCTCCACTTGGCTTTTTTCACAGCTGAGTTCTTAGGCCTATGTACATGTATGTGCATGTGTGTGGAGCCAAAGGTTGATGTTGGATGTAATTCTCAGTTTCTCTCCCCCTCATGTCTCCAGAGGATGCCTTCCTGGAGCTGAAGTTAACTGATTAGGATGGACTGGCTGGCCCGTTTTGAGTTCCTGGAATCCTATTGCCTCTGGTCCCTTAGAGATGTGGTTACATATGTGTGCTGCTGTGCTGGCTTTTATGTGAGCACTGGGCACTGGAACTGGGGTTCTCACACTGGGGTCTCAGGCACTTTACCAACTGACTCACTTCCCTGCTGCAGCAGCTCTTTTGTTTCCAGCCTGCTGCACTCCCTGTTCTTTCATGGAACCATCACTCCGAGCTACCATCTTGTCCTGGAGGAATGCCAATCACAGGAACATGCCACTTTCCAGATGACTCTCTACCATCTTCCCTAAGCTAAGCAAGGTCAGAAGGACCAGTAAAGGCAACTGGACATTCTGTAGATAATTTGCACTGTAAACAGGAGCATATGGGGGAAGGATGATGTTAGATTTGGGATAATTGTATGGTGGATGCTACCTGCAATTCCTGCTGCTATTGCATCTCTGGTCAGGTTCTGTGTCTATTTTTTTTTAATTTTTAAATTACATAGATGCTTGTTACCCAAGTATGCATATTGCTATCTACCTGTTTAAGAAAAAAACATTATTGATCAATTTTATGATATGATGCATAGGTATCTACATGATTAAATATAATTATTTGGAACAGTACCTTTAACACTAATGGTTGCTACAGATCTTTTTGGATGTGGCCTCTTACTGGTCCACAGGAGCTGGACCAATGTTTGCTTCTTGTGACTATGGTTCTAGATCTTAGAACACAACTTGGCAGACAGCATATGCTTGTTAAACGGGTAAGTAGCAAGGCTCAGAATGGAGCTTCATGGCTAGTGTTGCAGCCATCCAGAAATGAACAATTCTTCCATGTAAAACTCATCTAAGGAGAACAGCAAGTTTCCATTATAGACAGAGAGGCCTGCAGCCAAGACACTAAATAACTTTCCAAGATTCCACCTACCAGTTAAGCTCAGTACACGCTAACCTCCTTGCTCACACATCTCAGGGCTGTAGCGCAGAAATTAAATTACTGGTTAGATTGGTTTAGGTACGATCTAGGGAAAGAAGGTGTGGGAGACATACCCACCTAGAGAAAGAATTTCTTAATTCATCAGCACACGGAAGAAAGCATCAAAACTGATTTCTCCCAACTCCTGGCAATTTGCCCAAGAGAATAAAAAATATGTGGTACAACAGACAAGTAATAGACCATCATAGATATTTATTCTAATTGTCCAAACTTGGATCCAACCAGGGTGTCTATCAGTAGATGATTATAAAACAAAATTCTAGCAATATAATATTCCAGAAATAATATTTAGGGTTGGCCAGATAATTCAATGTATAAACATACTTGCCACTCGACCATGATAGTTTGAGTTCACTAATGAACCCACCATAGGAGGAGAGAATTGACTCCTGAAAGGGACCCTCTTACATTATATATGTGCCTTGACACATATCTGTGTTCCAATTGCACATGTAGACACACACACACACACCTACACACTCACACACACATGCATGCACACAAGCACACTGCACAGTACTTTTATGGTAGGGAAACCAGTCTATATGATCCCACATGGTAGATCCAGGCCACTATATACTTATCCCCACACGCAGAATACACATAATCACAAGTAATTCTAAAGCAAAGCATGGAGTCTGGGTGATGATGATGTAGGCTCATCATCTGTAACAAACCCTGGAGGTGTGCATGGCAGGGCAGGTCTGGACATTCTGCTCAGTTGTACTGTGAACATAAGTATGTAGAAATGGTAAGTTCTACTGAAAGTGAAGAAAAATTCTTCCCATACTAAGAGGAATTGTTTGGGAAATTCTTTGACTAATTCAGTGGCTTCCATGTTTAAAGAGTAGACTCTCAGTATAGGATATTGTTGAACGTCAAATGGCTGGGTAGGTACTCATGGAGGGAAGGGAAGTCACTGGGGAAGTCTCTCGAAGAGTCATGATCTCCCCACTCCCACCCCCACCCCCAGTTTCTCACCTCTTTCCTGGCCACTGTGAGGTGAGTAGGCCTCTGCTCTGTGTTCTCAATACGCACACAAAAGCAAGGGCAGTGTCCTTTTCTTCTTATACATACGTGTGTTTGTGCATGTGTGTGTCCTGATGCGCATGTCTCTGGAGGCTGGAGGTTGACAATAGGTGCATTTCTTAGTTGCTCTCCACTTTATAATTTCAGACAGGGACATTTACTAAATATAGAGCTCACGATTTGACAAGATTAGCTGGCCAGCTGGCTTCAGGGATCCACCTATCTCAGTGTTCCATCTGGGGATACAGAAGCAGAGTCCATAAGTTTTATGTGGGTACCAGGGATCAAAAATCAGCTTCATATGCTTGCACAACCAAAAATTTACTGATTGAACCATCTCCCTTCCCTTCAAAAAATGAGATTAGAAGAAATGAAATTGCCAGGAAGCTAGGATGGGGCCTTTGAGAAGAGACAATTCTGTACTAGCCAGAAGTTATGCCCTTGGCTCCATTTGTAGTTTTCTCTTGGCCAGAGACCAGAAGTATTTAGTGGCCCTGCTTTGTGTCTGTTGCTTTTATCTTTCTCCTCATTTCCCACAGGCTCCTAATGAATACAGCTGCCTGGAAGCTATATGTAATTAGAAACTTCACTGGTCCTTGAAAGTGCTCACCCAAACTCCAGTCGAGCCCTGGGAAGGAAAAGTGCATAGACTCCTTGTGGGGACATCTGGTTGCACCAGACAAATTGACCAGCCCACCATCCATTATCTCAGCCCATTGAAACCTTCTTAAGCTCTGAATAAAGGGGCAATGCAACAATCCACTGGGGACCTGTTCTTTAGGAGGTTCTGGTTTCTGCTACAAAGTCCTGCTTTTTGCTTTTTTTCTATAACCACATTTTCTAAACCTCTCTCATTGTCTGTGAAATTCATGCTTTGAAACACTGGCTCACAATGGCTTTTGTGGCTGTTGATTGTCTGATATTTTAATCCTCTGAGTTATGCTTACATGGGAAGAGAAAGTTACACTTAACCCTCGTTTCAAGAGTATGATCCTTTATTAAAACTTTGTATGTTGATATGTTTATTTGTTTGTATAGGTTTTCCCTATGTACCCTGCCTGGGCTACCCTCAAATTCACAATTATCCTGACTCAATCTCCTAAGTACTAGGATTGTAAGTATGTATCATGCTACTTGGCTCAAGGATAACATAATCTTTTGATATCATTTTCTCTTATAAAATATATTTTTAACTCCAGGTGCATAGCATTTTATTTTGGAACATCTATCATTGGAACATCTCTCCACTCCAGAATCATTGAAAAATTTACTAATGGAACCTATAAGACCATTTTACATTTTTTTGGTGTGTATGAGTGTTTTGCCTGTATGGATGTCTGTGTACCATGTGCATGCCTGATGCCAAGGAATGCCAAAGAATGCCAAGAGGGTGTTGAAATCTCTGGAATTGGAGTTGCAGATGGTTGTGAGTCTCCATGTAGGTGAGGGGAATTGAACCCGGATCCTGGGCAATAGCAGCTAGTAGTTTGAATGGGTGAACCCTCTCTCTGGTCCCAGTCTATTAGATATTCATGATGATATTTCAGCAGAGGTCTTCAAACACAAATTACTTCAGAATTTATAAAAAATATAGATGCTCAGAACTCGTGCCAAATCTTTGGATCAGAATACTAGGGAATGTGGTACCAGATCTCATTTCCATGGTGACTCAATTCTGCAAAGCTTAAGAGCCATTTGATCGAGACAAGGCAAATCTCTAACACAATTGCTTTCCCCAGACTTTAGCAGCAGCCATGGTTCCTGATTCCTCTCTTCTGTATTCTTCCCTACTCAGCCTCTTCAGAATCACCCACCACCCTCACCTGGTTAAAACTGGCACAGGGGAAATGAGTCTATCAATTGTTCCAGCTTAATAGCAATAGCAGGAATGCATAACACTGTGTCTAGTTTGTTCACCAAATGCAAATGATATCCCTGCAACCTCACCCTGACGATGTCCTTTCTCTCATTGGTCACCATTCCAGTTCAGGCTGCCTTGGTAGCCTACTTGGACAACTGCAGTAACATTTCACTCGGTCTCTCTGGTTTGATGTTTGCCTCTGTTATAACCTCCTTACATACCCAAGGACTGTTTTGTTTCTTTGTTTTAAACAGACCCAGGGGTATTTTTAAAACTAAGAACACATTGAATATATAAACGAATTCTCAGAGAATTGATACCTTTATGGTGTAAATGAGGTTGTGCCATGCTGATACTTAAAAGGCATCCATTTCTCTTTTCATTTTGTTAAAATGATTGTGGCTTCTCAATAATCACACCACACCTCATCACTCACCTCTGTCCTCTTTCCTCCACATTGAAGTTAGCTTCGTCCCGTTACTTGAACACAATGTTTTGTGTATTCGAAAGACCCTATGATTTCCCTTTATCAGGAATAGTCAGGCTTTTCCCATTGGCATCCTGGCTCTTCCCCTACATGGAACCTCACTTTAAGGCTGTTTCCTTGACAAGACCCTTCCTGACCATTTTATTTCCAACACCACTGTGTTTTCTCACACTAACCATCTCTTTGTCTCTCCATGGTCCTTCTGCCAAGCCTGGTTACTTTGTGTCTTCATTCTCCACCATGGAGCCATCTACCAACTCAGTTCATTTCTTTTAAGACAAGTTCTCTCATTGGCCTGGACTTTGATGGTCTGGTTAGGCTAGCTGTCTGGCCATCTTCAGAGAGCCACCTGCCTCTGTTTCTCCAGTGCTGGGATAGTAAACATACACCACTATGCCTCACTATTTTATGTGGGTTCTGGACCCAAACTCAGGTCTCTGTGCTTGCTGTAAAAATGCTTCACTGGCCAAGCCATACCCTTGGTGACTGTTTGCCTTTTGATTGCCTATATACTCACTGTGGTTTGTAAGCACCACACTCTAAGGACAAAGGGCGCATCTGTTATGCTTGTTCATTATGTACCTAATACCCATTATTATCCTGGCAAAAATCAGATTCTCAAGACATTTTGGGCAAAAGCATCCATGGGAAAACATTCAAAATTCCATTTTGCACATTTCTTCTGAGTTTTGCTAACAGTAGAATACTTGGCTTCACCATTTACAGTTGTATCCCCCCACACACATTATGTTTATTAGTTCTAGCTCATTTCATCCCTCTCTACCTGAAGGTTCAGCGAAAGGCCATAGTGGTAGGGCTGGCATTGAATGAAGTGCACCCATATTCTTTCCCGCAGCTGTCAGTCATCCTCTTTCCTATTTCCCTCTTGTTCCATGGTCCATGTACAATACTGCAATGGTAAAAGGAATAGATGCAATGTGTTGTTTAACATGGACTTCCCATCTCCACTGCTCACTTGTCCAGGGCTACTTCTGAGGTAACACCAAGAACTACACCGAGTCTTTCATATGGCACCATATCCTAGAGGCAGCAGCTGGTAACCTGGTGGCAGGCTGATTATGGTGGTGCATGGTGCAGTATAGTCCTAACTAAAATATTGTGGCTATGGACATGTTTTCTTGGTGCATGATGTTTCTGAAAGCATCATCCTTCAAGGGTAACCCAAGCCCCTGGTCTGAAGACAGAGCATTCCATGCAGTGCCACCTCTATCAAGGAGCCATTTTTACAAAGCACATGAGCCTTTTTACAGAATTGCAGTTCGTCTTTCAAGCCTTACAACCACCAGAAGGTACACTAATTTGAAAGTGGGATGAATGCTTTATAGGAGACAGTTATCCTGCTGGTCAGAAGACAATATACTTAACTGGGCTCGAACATGAGCCAGTAGATGTTCCAGTAAGTCAACCATATGGTGTTCTTTCTTTAATCATTAGACTTCATGGGTCTAGGAATCAATGGGGAAAGTGGGTAGATGTCACTTTTTACTGTTATTAGTAAGAGGCCAGTTATTGGATACCATCACCCTAGCCTATAGTTGAACTCTGATAGTTTCCAAGATGTAAGGAACTCATTCCATTATGTAGAGGTTACATTTATAGTTTTGCCTCTAGATAAGTAAGACTCAGAGATGACTATGATGAATCTTATAGGAATTAAGTCTCCAATAGAATTTGTGGTCCTCATTCATTCATTCATTCATTCATTTTGGAAACAGAAGATGTGTTTGCTCACAGGGAGACTAGTTTCTACTTTGTGGAAGTGGAGTGGCGTATATGGAAATTAGATCTGGATGGAGAGTATATCTGAATGCACAACAGCCAAAGGGCAGGGAGCTAGGCTTGACTCATGGTGCTATTACTCACCTGTAAATCCATCACTCATGTCCTACAGTATGTGCTTTGCCTACGTCTTTTGAAAACCACCTCCTAGCTTTGCTAGACTGCAAATAGGGGGCACTAAGGGAGGTTGCAGGGTAGAAGACAAGAAAGCAGTTGTCGCTTCCTGGTTGTTTCTTTAAATCCCATGTATACTTCCTTCTGAAGAGGGAGCATATCTCTTCACCAGTAGCTCCATCTGGCTTGCGTCTACATCATTAGTTCTTACTAGTTTGAACTGCATTTTAGCATCTCCTGGGAACATTCACTAAGGATATCTGGTACTACTTTCCCAAAAGATTGCAATTAATTTGAGCTGAAACTTGTTCTAGACATTGGCCATTTAGAAGAAACCCCTCTTGATAAAACCTAAACAAATTTGCTAACTGACCATTTACAGAAAGCTTGCCAACCCTTTCTTTCCTTGAAGTCTATAAAAAAAATACTCTCATATGAATCCAAGGTATGTGTATGCATATGCAGGAACCAGATGACAATCTTGCATGTTGTTTTTCAGGCATTACCCAGGGTCTTTCACTAAGTAGGCTAAGCTGTCTGGCTAGTGAGCCCCAGGGATGACCGCCTGTTTCTGCCTTCCTAGTGCTGAGATTGCAAGCTTGCACCACTATGCCTGGCTTCTCTTTCATTGGTTCTGAAGATCAAACTTGTTCCTCACACTTGTACAGCAACACTCCAGCACCTGAGTTATATCTTCAGTCCAAATAATCTTTATCTGATGAGCTAGATAAGTACATATAAACCAAATAAGTCTTTCAAGCTTGTTTAGAGCATGATCTACCATAAGGAACGTTTTACTTCTGTGGTATGTCTTCTAAGTTTTTGAGGAGATGGACTTACATTCTTCCCTTGACCTGGTGCTGGTGATAGATAATGTTTCCAGAGACGCAGAATCCTTCAGTGGACCTGATACTTGGTGTCTTCAAGGAGTAAACTATTTAAATCATGTGGTTCTTGCTTTTTCTGCTTTCTCTCTCTCCTTTCCCTCATCTCTCTAGGATTGTTGAGGAGTTGAATTTAGTAATGCAGGCTAGGCATTGATCAGAGTGTCTGGTAGACAGTAAGCATCCTACAAGGGAATATTAGCTCTCAGTATCCAGTGACGATCACTGTGTTCCTAATTCTGGGTCTTGCGATCAGGGATGGTTTCTGTATTTTAAGGTTAGAATTGAGAACCTTTTCATTTGACTCACCGGTCTTATTAAGTGTAGGATTCAGAGTCAAGCACTCCATCACATCTCACTGTAATGAGGAGGATGTTCCTCAGTTTACAGTCAGGGAACTGAGCAGAGGGAGTCTAAGTCTCCAGAGCTACAGTAGTAGAGACAGCATGGAACCTGTCAGTCAGTGGAAGCTGCTTTAACAGAGTATCATGAGTTCCTTGGCTCACACAAGCCACACATTCTTGGAGACTGGAGGTTGGAGACCATCATTCCAATACTGTAGGGTTCTTGTGAGGACCTCCTTGCAGCTGCAGGTACCAGTTTCTCCCTGTTTCTTTATGTGGGTGGGGTGAGGGGGCAGGAAGAGGTGTTTGCCTGAGGATCTTCTCTTGGGAGTTCTAGTCTATAAGGACATCAATCCCACTTATGAGTCTCTGTCCTCTATTGGCAAAGAACCTGCCTCTGAATACTACGGTTTCTTAGATTAAGATTTCAACAGCAAATTCTTAGAGTGATCCTGAAACTGCAGCCACCTGCATATATATTCTTCTAAGCTATTAGGGGTTGCTGTTTGAAAAAAAAAAAACATTTATTTCAGCCACCGTCAGTGGTTATTTTGAGTGAGAGCCCAGGACTAGGTGATTGTAGTGGGGAGCTGAGGGCTTCCTCGCTTCACAGCATAGGCAAGAAAAGATTGTGGATGAGCTCACAGATGTTCATCTATGACAAGAGACCGAGACACCCCTGGAGAGTCGCCAAGAAAGCCCAACGGCAAAGTGATGCCTGAAAAAGATACCCCCTGGCATCTGGTCTCAGAGTAGCACCTACAGGCTCACACCTGTGAGCCTTGCCTCAGGGCAATATGCTTTAGAGAACAAGCAGAAGAGTGCAGACTGATTCATAGAATAATTCATTCCTGCAAATGTCTGGATGCTTATTTCAAGCTGAGAACTATATGGGAAACACACACATCATTGGAATGTTATCTTAGTCCTAAGAGGCTCACAGTGCTGGCTAAGCCTGACACAGGATGAACGATAAAGGGTTTGGGGGATACAGCTTGGAAGTTCCAGTAGTTACCTCAGAGAAGTCAAAATGTGAGAAGACCAAGGTACAGTCTTGTCAAGAACAGCATGGATAGATGATGGTGCTAAGCTACCAGTCAACACAAAGGAGCTAGCATGAATGTTCCAAGCTCACCAGGCTAGAGAGATCACAGTCAGGAAAGTGCTTGCTGGGTAAGAAGAGGACCTGTGTTCTCATCCCCAGAGCCCACATGAAAAAGCCAGACCTTGTGGCACATGCTTATCATTTCACTCAGCACTGTGGAGGTAGACACAGGTGGATCCTTGGGGCTCACTGGGTTAGCCAGCCTCTCTCTGTGTTTAGCTACAGGTCAATGAGAGATCCATGTTTCAAAAAAAAAAAAAAAAAACAAACTAAGTGGAAAGCTCCTGAGGAATGACAACTTCAGTTGACTTTAGCTTCTATGTCTACACACACACACACACACACACACACACACACACACACACACACCCCACCCAAAGGGGGAAAATTGCCAACTCAAGAACAGCTGGTAGTAGGGGTGGGAGGAGAAGAGTTCAGGAAACGCAGGAATAACTAACTGTGTGACTGTAAATCTGTTTGTGGTAATAGTTTGCCCCATAGAGGTATAATACCACTACAGGCCCCTCCATGAAGGCTCAGAGATTAAGACTGTTCTTACAGAGGACAGGTTACATACTGCTCTTACAGAGGACTCAGCCCCAGCAATCACATCAGTAGCTTGCCAACACCTGTAACCCTGCGGCAGGAGATCCTATGCCTTCTTCTGTCCTCCAGCAGCACTGCGCTCACAGGCACATAATGCCATACACAAATACATAATTAAAATTAAAAACAAAATTTAAAAAGAATTTTATTCCATTGCATTGTTCAGTTTGGTAGCTACTACTATGTGCAGTCATCAAACACTTGAAAGGTGGTTAGTGAAGCAGGATTGCACTGGTGTCAGCTACCCTCAGTATGAGTAGAAATTATCATATTGAGCAGCACGTGCAATACAGTCATCCCAATGACAGAATGTAAGAGGTTTGGTCATTAGTTAAGGAACCTGAGCTGTGGTGAGGAGAAGCCACTTGCCCAGGGTGACAGAGCTAGTCAGAGGGACCAAGCAGACACATTCTAGTCTCAGGCTTATGTCCTCAACTGCTGTGTGATTATGCCAGCATCCTGGTAACACATCTGTTTGCAGAGATAAGTACCACTATGTAACAAACACATTATTAAGAGCTTGTGGGGCTGATGGAAAGAAGCCTTACTTCACAGGGTATGAAACCAGCTTGCTCTTTAGATGAGTTCATTTGTGAAAAACCTGATTTGACTCTGGGAAATTTATGGGCATATGATTCACACTTCCAGCTGAAATGACCTTACTTAATAAATTTTGGAAATGTAAGAGGAAGCTTCAAGGACTTGGAAGCTACTCTAGAAGTCACTAAATCTAGCGAAAAGTGTCTAGATAGCACTGGAGCACAGTCCTGCAGTGAATTGAAGGCAATTTTTGACCTCTAATACAGGAAGCTGTTACCCATGCTCCCGGCCATGTGGACTGGGGACTTCTCTCATAAAATCTTGCTGCAGTCCTTAGAGACTGCTGACATGTGGCTTGTCCTGGCAGGAAACTGAAATTGAATTCTAATGCCAGTGCTTTTTCTAGTGGGATTAATGGTGATTTAAAGACAGAAATCTTGAAGCAGCAGGCTCCATAGCCAGGGTCGGAATGAATGACAGCTCTCAGATTTGCACTGAAGCTTTCTCCACTAGTTGGGCACAGCTTTGGGAGATGAGCAAAGACCATGTAACAAGAACAAAGAACAAAGGCAAGCCAGGCACAAAGGGATGAAATGCTTGGTCGTAACTGTGCGGTGTTGAAAGCTATATAAAGATTTCCAATGAGACAGTAGACATACCAACTGCAAAGTGCACTCCAGGTCTCTTCTTGTCTTAAACAGGTATGTTGTATTGCAGGTTGTAGCAACTGAAATCCACGTTCTTGAAGTGAACACTTGCGAATGGAATTAATTGTTAGCTAAGTGAGGCCAAGGCATCTCACCGAAGGACTAAATTCGGTCTTCCTTCTTCCCTTACAGGGCACCAGATATTCCAACTTAAAAGATTTAGGGTATTGAGTACATAACATTGGATGGGTCAATCTGGGTCTCTCTTTACTTAAGCTTTACATTCTAGTGACAGAAAAGAAGGCAGTAAAGAAGCCACTATATAACTTCAGTAGCTATAGAGGAATCACTATGAGTTAGAGGCCAACCAGTGAGACCCTGGAGAAAGAGAGAAAGAGAGAGAGAGAGAGAGAGAGAGAGAGAGAGAGAGAGAGAGAGAGAGAGAGAGAGAATAAAATATTTCAGATAATTATATTGCTGAAAAATGATGTAACATTTGTTTATTCTGTACTTGATATAAGCAATATCACTCTTTTGCTCTGTGTATATGTCTGTACATGCACACATATTCTTTCATATGGGAGAATGTAGGCATTCATGTACCATGGCTCATATGTAGAGGTCAAAGGACAGTGTGGGACAATGTCAGTCCATGGCTTCCACCTTGGTTGAGGTGAGGTTTCTTGTTCACCATTATATACACCAGGCTTGGCTGGCACATGAGCTTTTAGGGGCTTCCCTGTCTCCACTTCTTGCTGGAGGACCTCCGGGATTACAGATGTATGCTCACATCCCTAGTCTTGCATGAGTCTAGTAACATCTAGATTCAGGTCCTAGAGCTTTCATGGAAAGCCTGTTACCCACTGAACCTTAACCCTAGCCCTGTAACTTCATTCTTTGCTCTCAGAAAAACCTTCCATCTTGCTATCGGACACTATCTCACACATCTCTTCTGGTAGACTGGAGTGTGAGATTCTGGTCTGTGCTGCTCCTCACTACGGTGAACATGACTTTTATTTGACTCATCATATTGCTCTTATGACTCAATGATATTGAAGGGCAGGTGTAGGTCTCCTTTGGGTTTCTATTTACTTCAATCACCACTTCTTTCTTTACTTTTGCTCTTAAGCAAAACCCCTAAGTTATTCTTCCTGTTGCCTGGCAGGTTCCCACTCATCTGCTCACTCTCAGCTTTGTGTTGATAAGGATGATACTGAAATTAAAGTTATCATTGACACATGTTGAGGATTTCTTTTTTTTTTTTTTTAATTTTTTTATTGGATGTTTTATTTACATTTCATATGTTGTCCCCTTACCCCATCCCCCACCCACCCATGAACCCCCAATCCCCTCACACCTCCTCCTTCTTCTTTGTGGATGTAACCTCTATCTACCCCCCCACTCCCACCTCCCCACCCTCAAAACTCCCACCCCCTGGGGCGTCCAGCCTTCATGAGGTCAAGGATCTCATCTTCCACCTGTGCCCAGCAGGGCCCTCCACTCTTATATATTCAGCTAAAGCCCTGGATCCCTCCATAAGTGCTCCCAGGCTGGTGGTTTAGACCCTGGGAGCTGTGGTTGGTTGGTATTGTTGCTCTCCTCATGGTGCCACAAACCCTTTCAGCTCCTTCAGTCTTCACTCTAACTCCTCCATTGAGAACCCCATGATCACTTCAATGGCTAGTTGTGAGCATCTGCCTCTGAATATGTCAGACTCTTGAAGACCTCTGAGGAGACATCCATGTCAGGCTCTTATCAGCATGCACTTCCTGACTTCCACATCAGCATCTACCTTTGGTGACTGCACATGGGATGGATACTCAGGTGGAAAGGTCTTCAGACGGCCCCTCCTTCAGTTTTTGTCCCTCGCTTTGTCTCCATATTTGCTCCCTTGAGTATTTTGTTGCTCCTTCTAAGAAGGACCGAATCACCCCCACTTGGTCTTCATTCTTTATGGACTTCATGTGGCCTGTGAGTTGCATCTTGGGCATTTCAAGGTTCTGGGCTAATATCCAATAATCAGTGAGTGAATACCATGTGTGTTCTTTTGTGATTGGCTTACCTCACTCAGTATGATAATTTCTAAGATGACCTATGTCTCTTATACCAGTGAATAACACCTCTCAGACTCACGATTTATGAATGTATAATACAGTACTATCAAATTGTAGCACATCCAGGAAGATCCAGTATCAAATCACACTTGATATTCGCATTTTTCCAAAACCTTCAGCTGTTCTGTAAACTATCTGCCAATCAGTCAATCAACATACCATAGCAACAGAATATTCCCTTTTCCTACTTTTGTTTTACCACTTCTGGAAATCCCCAAATGCAGTAAAGTTCCTAATGGAGTTAACAGAGGAAGAATACAGTTTAAGAAAAACCCACATTAGCTCACCCAGATCAGAACCACTTGGTTTGGGATTCCAGCTTCATGTTATAAATAATCTATAACTCAGGTAATATTTACATGAATAAGTGGAGAGATTTTTTTTTTGTCTGGGTGGGAACTAGAAAAGTCATTTTCCTTTGCTGTGTCTTCCTTTGTCACCTGATGATGGGCTTGCATTGTTAGACTGTCACCTGTGCTTTAAACTTGTTGCCTGAAGGCTCAGGGAGCAAGGAGCTCCCTTGCCCTTGTTTAAATTCAAACATGTTTACTTCCAGTGATCTCCAAAACTCCCTGTCGTGGCATGGGCTGCCCCCTCTGCAGCAGAGAGGAGAAAACAGCAGATGGCTAAAAGTATAAAAAACATTGCTCCTTGGAGGACGGCCAGAAGGTAAACCTTCTCCAGCAGAGGTTACTATTGTTTATCTCATGGAATATAAGTACCTCGCCAGAAATGAGAAGCCAGAAACTCATCTACGAGGAAGACAGTTTTCCCTGGGGTTGTCTCAGTCAGTGACTTCAGTATGGTGGCTTGAGCATGGCTTCCCCAGTGCTTTCTGCCGGATGCTTGCCAGTGCCTGAGCTGATGCTCAGTCTGCCGAGTTGATGCTGTATGGTCCTTTATCTTCTGCTTCTATTTATCTGCATCCTATTCTCCTCCTTTTGCTTGCTACATGCTTTATAAAATCATGAAATGGATTCTAGATCATTCTCCATACAGAACCACTTTGTGAGAGCCTCTCAACTGTTCGGTAACGTTCTAACTCAGGGAACCTGGAACAAGGCCACTTGGGATTCTTTTTCTTGCCTCATGCAGAGAATACCATTATCCCATAGGCAGTTGTTTCAAGAGGTAAATCGGAAAAGTCCTCTCCTTTGCCCCTTAGCTACTTCTCTTCAGTAACTTTTCCTTTTCAGTTGTTCACCAGTTTCCATAACAGCACTACGGGCCACAGATGCTTGCCTTTGAGAGCTTTGAGGAAGAGGATGCTCCAGGCATCCATCTTCTATCATCTCACCCATTGCCTTCATTCTTCAGTGCACTTTGACTTACAGAATCATTGCTCCAATTTTAACCTCTGTTTTCAAGTCTACTTTCTCCTTTTTCATAATGCTACCATTCCAAGGGATTGGAATCTCTCCTGTGAGCATCATTTCAGCCTGATTGAATCTAGATGGATTCAAAATTCAACAGAAGTTTTTGGGGAAAGTATTTAACCAATAAATTTAACCAAGCAAGAGCTCCCACTGTGCCCTCCCACTGCAGCATGGTAGACACAAAACACCAAATGCATGAATGAGCAGAAGCTGATAGTGAAGAAGCCGAAGAACATGCTGGATGCAAGTGTTCCCATAGTAGGTGAGAGAACAGTGTTTGTCACTGATCAGACAGCGTCTCCAGGGGATCAAATCCTTGACACGTGGCCCCTCCAACTTGAACTGCACTATGACTACAAAATACACACCAGATTTTAGGCTGAAAAGCTTAAAACACAAGAAAATTATTTGTTTTTCTGTTGATTAGATGTTGCAATGAAGATATTTTAGGTATACTGGGAGAAGTAATATATTACTGAAATAAATTTTGTCTGATTTGCTACATTTTAATGTAATTACTAGGACATATTAACTGGCCCACATTACATGAGCACTGGACAGGACTGGTTAAAGAGAGCCTGGGGCACAGACAAAGTATAAAAACAGACGAAAGCCTGAAAACGGCGGTTTTATTTTGTGGGCTTTTGTGTATGCACTTCAATGTCCACACACCAATAGTATGTGTGTATGCCATGCACATGGCTTGCATTGTGCTCTGCATAGGTGCCTTTCCAGGCCTGTAAGTTTCACATCTGCAGGTCAGTTGAAAATTAGAGCTATTAGGGGAAAAAACACATCTGTACTAACCAGAAACACATCTGGTTCTTGTCCCCATTCTTTAAAAATGGAGAATGACAGCTGTTTACATACATTGAGAGTGGCACTGGGTGTCTTAAATAGTCTGGAGAGGGCTGTAAGCATACAAGAGGATTTGTGTAGGTTACATATGAATGCTACATTTCTTTGGATAAGGAACTTGAACATCCATGAGTTTGATATACAAGGAAATCCTCTAGGGATACTGAGGGATGACTACTCTATATGTAAACTTTTATGTAACCATATGATCCATTATTTTTGAATATTATTACTTTTGGAGTTAATGCCTTAGTATTTTATATCTATAGTATATAGGAGAATTAGAATCCTGAGGAAAAATCTAACCTCTCACTCAGCTTTACCAAGATGGAGTCTAAAGAGACATAAGGAAGGTAACCCTGATATAACTGCTTGAACTGTTGGATCAGTGATGGAGTAGAAAGCCAAGATGCCATAGCATGGGCAGCAGAGGAACAGGATAAGACAGGCAACAATACCCAACCAGCACATTTTGATTTTCAGAGATGCTCCAGCAACTGGAAATCAGGCAAAAAGTAAGCACAGACACAAACCAATGAGCTAGGACTACCTCCTTCTGTAAGAACTGGGTTCCAGAAAGACTCTCTGGGATATGAGGAAATAAAGTTTAATTCCTGAACAACTTCCCTTTCACTGCAGAGGTAGTCAAAGGGTTAGCTCAAATCAAAGCTCCCAGGCTCTTCCCTCTGGCCACTAATGGTCAGCACTGGTTAGAGACTCTGCTCACACAAAGGTGGGTGTCCAGCCATAACCTGAGGACCCTGGTGACTTCCTGTCTCCTCTCCATCTATGCTCCCTCACTTTCCCTGGGACGAAACAAAATGCAACTTGGTCTCCAGGCAAAGTCTGACTTAGCTAGAGTTATGTGTAGACTTTGAAAGCCCAGGCAAGCTGCAGTACATTGTGTGGGCTGGAGCTTTGCTTTGGGGGTTTTACAAAGGCTTGTCAGTCCCTACCTCCAGCTCACCAGCTGAGGAAGCCTGGACAGGTATAAAGTCTCCAATCTGTATGGTTTTGTTCCTATAATTAACTGAGTTTTACTTAGTATATATTCTCGCATTCAATATTAAATTAGGCACTGTATGAGAAGCCCTTGTGGGCAGTATCTGTTGTTCTCTACCCTGTGCCAGACACATACTTGCCCCATGCTATATTTCAAAGAGTCCTTAGACTCCAGTCAAGATGTATTGAACCTCACATTCTACACTGGAACCTGAGAACCATGTTTATTTCCTGCCTCTATTTGCCTACCTCCCTCA
This sequence comes from Grammomys surdaster, assembly GCF_004785775.1. NCBI lineage: Eukaryota > Metazoa > Chordata > Mammalia > Rodentia > Muridae > Grammomys > Grammomys surdaster. Next base: position 16,311,557 of record NW_021621338.1, on the reverse strand, counting down.
CTGTTTTCTTTGGAAGAGAGATTTTTTTTTGAGAACCTGGGTATATATGTGGCCCTGAAATTTACTGCCCATCTATTCAAAACTGGTCTCAAATTTATGTTCTTCCTGTCTTACAAGAATTGGGAACCATATTTTCAACCTATGCGAAAGGCAACTGTTCATGGGAAGATGGATACTGAAGATTGAGGATCCTGGGTTACTTGCTAATACTTCAGTAGTGATAACTATTGCTTTATAGTTCATGTACTAAAAAGGGAGAAATAGTGAAAATTAGGAAGCAGGATGTTCCTTCACCACATCTTCACTACTCTCCAGTGTTCAGATATTTGTGGTTTTAATGACAGGAGAATGATGACGTTCTGGGAAGTTTTTAGATGAGTCTCAATCCTGCCTAACCATGAAACTTCACAGAGAAGGCAAAAGCAGGAGACTTTAAGAACTGCTGACTCTTGGACTATTTCTAGATCAATTACTCTTTCTGGTGTTGGAGCATAGAAGCTTTTTTCTTAAAAGTCATAAAATACACGATATTTTACACAGTGAAACTGGCATCTCTAGACATGTATATTCAACCACTGCCAAGATCAGGGCATAAATGATTTCCAGCCTTCTAGAAAGATCTCTTACACCTTTTTTTTTTTTTTGGTTTTTCGAGACAGGGTTTCTCTGTGGAGCCCTGGCTGTCCTGGAACTCACTCTGTAGACCAGGCTAGCCTTGAACTCTGAAATCCACCTGACTTTGCCTCCCAAGTGCTGGGATTAAAGGCGTGTGCCACCACCACCTGGCTTCTTATGCCTTTTCTTATTCCTGTGCCTCCCACTGATGTGGATCTGAGATAGGCTGAGAATCACAACCTGGGCTCCTAGAACACAGGACATGTTACCTCTGTCACCTGTCACCACATCTGTGAATTTGGCTTTGAGTAGTTTCTGCAAGAGGTGAAAGAGAATAGGAAACAATGGCATGCATCTTAATTAAGTTAATTATCCAAGCAAAGAAGTTGGACACACAATGTGCTATAAGCCTATCGCCCTGTTTCCCACAGTTCCTCTCACTATGTTTAGAGACAGATCCTCTCAGCTATTTGCTTGGACTAACTGGCCAGCCAGTGCCAGGAACTTCCTGTGTCTGCCTCTCCAGAGCTGGTATTAAAGGAATAATGTTGACCATTTGGGAGTAGAGAAGAGAGATTCACATAGCAGAGGGAGAAGGGAAACTAGATACAATGTGGTCAGTGGATCTGCCACTGTAGTAGGGATAGCTTGAAATGTTCTTTAGAGCAGCATGCCAATATGCATGCTCATCAGCAATTAGACATATATATATATATATATATATATATATATATATATATATATGTGTGTGTGTGTGTGTGTGTGTGTGTGTGTGTGTGTGTGTGTGTGTATATATATATATAAACAGAGGCAAAGAAGATTTCAAATGTTCCCAGCACAAAGATTAACTAATCACTTCAGGTAATGTATGTGCCAGCGAACATGCCTTATCATTAGACTCTGCATACATGGACTGAATATTAGACAATATCTCATAATTATGTATCATTTTATGATCAATAAAAACTAATCCCTCAATGAAATTCCGTATATATAAAATACTTAATTTCTATATGTTATTATGTAATTTAAATATTATATAATATTATAATTTAAATTATGGAATATTTATATATATAAATACATATTTGTGATCACATATACAGATACATCTGTAAGGGAAATCCTAGAAGCAAAGGGATTAGGTTAAAGGACATTTTCATATTTAACTTTTATGGATATTTTACTTGTCCTTCATAAGGGTTATGCTAAGTTATATACCCTCCCAGAGCGATGTGTGGGTGCCAGTCCTGCCTTCCTCTTAACACTGTTATTAGTCAGTCATCTTTTCGAAGGAAGCATTTCTTGGCAATTGGCAATGTTGACATTTCCTCCATAGTCTTAAAGAATAATATACATTATATACATATAAATATATGATATATGTAGATTTCAACAGCAGAGCTCTGTTCTTTACTTGGGTTATAGATACATCCTTTTCCCTTTTATGGTCATTTTATATATACATATAACTTACTCATTTCATTCACCCCCTTTCTTTCTCTTCCTCTGAGTGTTCTTTTTCTTCTTAAGTGGTCCTCCTCTCTCCACTCTCTCCACTCTTTTTCTAACCCCTGAGTTTCATTAGGATTGTGTGAACAAGGGATTAGTTACTGAAGCACGAGCAGTTTGCTCTGGCTACAGCACTGAGGAAAGTGCAACCACTAACTGCTCAAAGCTCCTCAGAAGATGCCGGAAACTCATGTGCATCTCCCCAGCCCATGCTCATGATGGAATGTGTGGAAGGGCCCCGTGTCTGCAGGTTCAGTGCTAACATCCACAGCTGTTGTGTGTTCCTGACTGCAAAGGCCATAGACATGTCTCTTAATTAGTGAATTACAAACAAAGGCTAGCTGCTCACCTCCAAATTTCATTTCTCTAGCTTTCATCCTAACTCTGAATTGGTGGATGTTGACCCACTGCCACTCACATTACAAAGACAAGGACGAAGGTCAGAAGGAGGAGATGGGTGAAGTGTATATACTAAAGGGTGTTAAATGTGGGTGTGTAGGACTTGTCTCAGTTCATCTTTTTGACGGCCCCAGAGACATTCGGCACTTAAATCTCTCTCTGTTCTTCCAAGTCCCTGACAATTGGACATAAATTATGCATTGCAGCAGTTCTCTGACATAACTCGATATTATTATGACCATTTTGTACACAGAGGAACCGGCTAGGAGAGCAAGGGCTCAAGGTCATGAACTGAATGGATGAGAATGAGTCAATCTCCATCCTAGCCAATCTGGAGACAAGGCCAATCTTCCTGCCTCAGGCTTTGCCATGGGGAAGGGATTACTAACGAGTGTGTGACTGCATTAGGGCTGAGTCAGTGCCCATTGTCTCCTCATACTATCAGAATAATATTACCCCGCCTAGAGCTTTTATCAAGTGTCAGTCCCTGTGAATTTTATGTCACATCTTCCTTAATCTCCATTAAAAGTCTGAGATAATGTAATGGGCTTTCTCTCTACCCGAAACTCCTTCAAAGAAGTATACACTTGCAGCAAATTTTAGGTTGTTAGGACTTGTCAACTGAGGAACCTCTCCAGAGGTGAAGCCATGAGCCCATAACACCCTCTGCATCAGCCTCGAGCAAGTATAACTCATGGTGGAGCTGGCGTCTTTCAGGACTGACACCATGGAGACACCCCTTTAGTTAGTCCTACTTCTTAGATCTCTGTACACACCCACAGTTCTGCCCTTTCTTTTCTTTTTTAAATTCTCTAAATTCACCATATTCTCTCAATATCTTTCTCTTTAATCAAGCTAATCATTGTAATAGGTTCTCTCTGGTTTCATTGAAATTAATTGAAACTACTCAGCTATTATATTAAGGTAGTTGAAACCTCCCAAAATACACACAATGCCAAAATTCTCTTATATACCTTGGTAAGTAAATAAAACCAAGGTTATAGTTTAGTTGGCACCTAAGGAAACACACCTGCAAGCAAATCTTGGAACTTAATTTCTCTGATATGAAGCTGTTAGAAGTCCTTTCCACCACAAAGGGGTTGCATTTCAACATCCCATAACTTTGCAGTGTATTTTGCTGTCAGATGCAGCATAACAACACAATTTGTGACCAGGTTTGGGCTGCAACAATGATGATGGCCTCTTTGAGTGTAATGGCTGGAGGCTTGAAAATCCCAAGAAAACTACTCAGTGTGCTAGAGCATTCAAGGGCAGAAGGAAGCAGGGGCTCAGAGGTCCAGCAATTGATTTCTAGAAGAAAGCTAACAGCAGCATTACTTGCTTAGTATGGTGAAGAATATCAGGGACTCACTCAGATTTGTGGAGAAAATGATCTAAAAATAGTAATACTCAGCAAAACACATAGGTACAAAGAAGATATGACTAGGGATCGCACAGCAGGGGCTGCCTGAGAGAGAAAGATTCCTGTCATTTTAAGTTTCTGTCAGTACAAAAATATCTTGCTACTTATGGGGTCAGAAAAACTTACTTTAAATAAATAAATAAATAAATAAATAAATAAATAAATAAATATTCTCACGCCTGTGTTGTGTTGTGGATTTTGTTAGATTCTGCTGGATTTTGTCTATGGCTCTTGGGGGAAGCGCTGTCAGCCAAGATGAGAAGTTTTCATGTTTGCTCTATACGCATAGACAGATTTACATGTTACTTTACAGAGATAATTATTACCTCTTTTGGTGTTTTCAGACATCCTGACTTTGCTCTTTTGCCCCCTTCTATAGCTATCTTCCTCCCGGTCTGTAATTAGCGACCACCCCCATTCCCCTTGAAGTGTATCCTGCAGTTCCTCTCTGGTAGCCATGCCTTCCTTCTCCTGTCACTTTCCGGGTTTCTGTAGTTGCTAGAGGTTATAGACTCATGTCCAAAGATGTGGAACTAGGCATCTGAGATGAGAGAGAACATGCAAGTTTGACTTTCTGGGCCTGAGCTACCTTACTTGATACTATCTCGTCTATCCTATCTACCTGCAAGTGAATAGCATTCTGTAGTGCATAGGTGCCACATTTCCCCGACCCACTTGTCAGTTGAAGGAAATTTAGCTTGTTTTCACACCCTTGTAAATAGAGCAGCCATCAAACATAGCTGAACATGAAGATCTGAGGTGATCAGTCTTTGGAGCTTATGCCAAGGAAGGGAATAGCTGGATTATAAAGTATAATTATTTCTAGCTCTTTGAGGATTCTCTATGCAGATTTCCAGAGTTGCCGGATCAGTTTATAATCCTACAAGTGAATGAAGTTTCTGTTTCCCACACATCCTTTCCAGAACTGTCCATTGTTTTGTTGATCTTCATGGCAGGGTCTGAAAGCTGTCTCAAAGTAGCCTGAGAGTAGAGGCGTGGGCAAGGATTGTGATGAAAGGAGGCCGCCATGTTAGGTGGCAGGTGATAAAACATGAATGACAGTTCAGTAGGCCTCATGAAGAAATCCTTTCCTGCCGGGCGGTGGTGGCGCACGCCTTTAATCCCAGCACTTGGGAGGCAGAGGCAGGCGAATTTCTGAGTTTGAGGCCAGCCTGGTCTACAGAGTGAGTTCCAGGACAGCCAGGGCTACACAGAGGAACCCTGTCTCGAAAAACCAAAAAGAAAAAAAAAAAGAAAAAAGAAAAAGAAAAAGAAGAAGAAATCCTTTCCTATTTACATCTATGGAAAAAGTTAAATAAAACTCAAAGTGTTTCATAATCTATATATAGCCATTCATATTATCATGTCCTTTTATTTCCCTTTCTCTATTATATACACTGTTTTGCCAGTGTCTATATATTTATTAGCCTTTAGATATGCTTTATAGTAATTTCATATCTAGCATCTCAAATGTAAGGCCTTGACAAGGTAATTTACCTCTTGGTAACTTTGTTTACCATTATTTGGAAATGATAAAACACACCTTATAGAATTGTTTATGTGGCAATATGTACATACATATTTATGGTGTGTGTGTGTGTGTGTAAGTTTGTAGGTATGAAGGTCAGAGCGCCACATCTGGTGCCTTTGTAAATTGTTCCTAGATTATTTTCTGATGCTTGGCATTGTCACTAAACCCAGTGCTTATTAAGTGGCCAGAATGTCTGGTTAGTGAGCTCCAGAGACCTCCTTGGACACTAGGGCCACAGAACCACATGAGCATTCAGCTTCTTCATGTGGGTGCAGGGATCTGAACTCAGGGCCTCATGCTTGCATGGCAAACACTTGACCTCCTGAGACATCTCCCCAGCTCTAGAAATATTTTAAATACTGAACTAATAATCCGTAAGACACACAAGATATAAAAATGCAGCCAGTGTCTACTACTTTGCAACTGCTATTGTCACTCTGAAGAATATACTTAAATATTGGGTTATTTTATTAAATCAACATTCACTGAATGCCTGCTATGTTTTTAATATAACTTGAGAAACTTGGTTATCCTTGAAATACTGTAAACTCTTGAGATTTAGGGTTGTCTTTTAAAACTGGGTCATCTCAATGAAGTCTAACTTAATCCCTGGCAAGAAAAAGAAAGAATTGAAACACCCTTTTTCTGGGTCTGGAGAGATTTTTCAGTGGTTACAAGCACTTGCTGTTCTGGAGAGGACCCAGGTTGCATTTCCAGCAACCACAGATGGCTTGCAACCATGTGTAACTCCAGGTCCAGGGGATGTCATGTCCTCTTCTGGCTTTTGTTGGTACTGCATGCATGTGGTGAATAGCTATAAGCAAAGATAAAACATCCATATGCATAAAATAAAAATAAATAAATCTAAAATACATTTTTCTGGGAAACTAAGCATTGCACGATGCTGCATTCCACCAAAGGTTTACAGACACTTTAGGGTGGCATGGCCTATGCTGACAAAAGCACACAAAACAGCAGACATGCATTTGGAGATACTTAAGGAATTTAAAAATGAAATGCCAATACATTCTGCTCAGTTTCTTAAAATACAGCAGAGCATGTGAACTTCTGCAGTACAATGTAAATTCACATTTATCACCTGCATCTAGATTAAGAAAAATAATAGATAACCTGAGGTTATCTATTTAAGTAACTGAGCAGAGTAGATAGTCCTGATATGGTGTTTCAGTGTGTGCACCCATACCTACACTGTTAGGATTCCATGTTGGGGATAGAGTTGGAGTGTGTTCTTCAGAGACTCATGGTTTGGAAGCTTAGTTCCCAGCATAATGAGGTAAGAAGGTGGCATATGGTAATTAGTCATGTGGATACCATCCTTGGTTGATACAGTTCTTTCAGGGCCCTGTGTTAGTTCCTGCTATAGTTGGCTGTTGTAAAAAGGGGAGTTTCAACATCTGACTCTCCCTTTGGATTTATGTTTCATTATATGTGATTCTGTGATTCCCCCTCCCTCATGTCCTCCAATCCTTTTCTCATTTCTATGGTAACAAGGTTATGAGTGTCCTTACAAGCAGATGGGTCCACCAGTCTTGGAATTCTGCCTTACAAACTGGGCTATTTCATAAGCACCAAGTTTATTTTGTTATGGTAACAGAAGGTACTAAGGAATATCTGGAAAACTCTAGAAAGCTTAAAGTTCAAATGCCTGATGATAGTTTCTTTAGGCAAACTCAAAGTGTCCCAGATTGTTTGCCTTGGAATCAAAGCACTCTGCCAGTTCCCAACAATGGTGTCTAGTCTCATGCTGTCACCAGAGAAGCCTATGCTGCAATTTGATCTCCTTCCTGTCTTCTCTTCTGAGACAGTCTTGAGAAGTAACTTGTAAGGCTCCAGCCTTGCACATGCTTGGATTATAGGCATCTATCTTCACCATGTCTTCATTTGTATCAGTATTTTCTACTACCTGTACTGATAGTTTCTACAACTTCTCAAATCATTTAAAAATAACCTAATTGGGACACAGAGATGGCATAATCTTTCTCCTTCAGATCAGCCTCATGTGCTATTGGGCAACTAGCTGCAGAATATCCTGGCTCATCATCACTTGTGGCTGCTGACTGTATAATTCTATCATGTTGTTTGATGGACATTTTTAGCTATATTAGTGGATAATCAAAGTTCCTTTCTTAAAAACCAGTATTTATAATTCAAATTGAACTCATCTTGGTTCTTTTCTCATCTCCCAGTGGTATAAAAGGTTCTAGAAACATAAGGGATTATAAGATCAACCCTAGACAGGCAGAGATAATCAATTTATATTAGGTTCACAGTGCATAGGCTGAGCACAGCCATCATCTGAACATTCCAGAGGTCAGGTGATCTTCTTTTGAGGAAAAATATTCTGAAAATCTGTACACTGGAACTGAATGACTTTATGGCTTTCTTTTATATGCAAATATCTTAACCATGTTCACCATTCACTCAACAGACCTACCACAGAGAAAGGCAGCCAGATAAATACATCAGTGACAAGCTGCATCACCCACACATTGGCACTCAAGATGAGAAGAGACCTGCTGGGTTTCCCTAGACTCTCCCAGGTTGTTGTACTAAATATGTGTTTGTTGAATGAAAAGAACAGACAAATGCCAAATGTTGCTATAGCCATTCAAATCAGTCCCGTGGTATTTGATATACAAGAAGACAATTCACTCAAATCCTTGTCCCCGAGTGCTATTCATATGTTTCATGCCTTCTAACCTCTACTGCCCTGAGTATTATAAAACCTTGAGTCTCTGGAATAAGCTTGAAAGTTCCGGAAGAAGTGAATTAGGCTTTAAGCAGAAGCAAGAGGGTATTGGGCTTGATTATTGCTGGTATAACAGTTTTAATTACATTTATTTTTAGCACTACTGCTTCTGTGGTAGCTTTGACACAAGAAGTTAAAACAGCTACTTTTGTTAATCATCTAGTTAAAAAATGTTACTAATGTATTGAGTATACAAGAGGATTTACATAGGTGTTTGGAACAATGGATTGATGCTCTATAACCTATTCAAATTATCGCAAGGAGGTTCAGGGCTTAAGAATTAGGAGCCATCTCAAGTGTCATGACAAATACCATTGGAGTGGAGTTACTTCTAAAATTTACAATGATAGTCATTATAATTAGAGAAAAGATTAAAGACACTTGTAGGGTATTTGGCATAATTCTAACACCTCTCTGGATGTTTTAACTTTGCATAGTGAGATTATGAATTTAAAGAATGCTGCTCTGTTGAGCTTTGATGCTGCAGATAATGCTGATAAAATTATCTATGTCTTGAGGTCAGTATTTCCATTTTGGTCAAACCTCAGGAATGGCATATATAGCTTGATCAGACTAGCCCCTTTTGTCCTGGTAATACTTTTTTCCCTGCCCATTGTGTTAAAGCTTGTCTATAACTACATGAATAGATTGGCAGCCAAAGTACATGACTTGAAACTGAAAATGGACTCCCAGACAGAGCTATTAATTTAACAGGCTTGCAAGCCAAGGATGGGTAAGATTCAGCACAGAGCCTTACCATCCTAAGACATAAGTACATTGCTTTTGATAATGGATATTCCATGATGAGTAAGGAAGGCATTCTTGTCAGAACAACCTAAGACAGGCTCAGTCTGGTTTATGCAATAAAAATAGGGGGAGATATGGAGAGCTTTTGGGGCTGCCTGGCAGGAATCTGACTTTGGCCAAGGACAAGGAAATGGACTGCAGGCAGGAATCTGACATTAGGTTAGAACAAAGAAGTAACTTTAGGCAGAAATCTAAATCCTAGGCTAGATCAAAGAAGTAATTACAGGCAGGAATCTAAATCTTAAGCTAGAGCAAAGAAGTAGGCTTCAGGCATGAAAATGACTTTGGGCTAGGGCAGGGAAGTAGGCTCAGATATTTTGGTCATCCTGATAAGTGCTTAGAAATAGTGATCACAGGAGTGATCATGGAACTCTGTTTATTTTTCTGCATGTTCTTTGAATATCTGGGTTTATTGTCTTGCTTGTTCCTTGACTATTTGCATCTATTGTATTGCTAGTTTCTCAACCTAGAACTGACCTTAATATTTGCATATAATTTTAACGGTATAAAAGCAAAAAAGGAGGAAGAGGAGGGATGGGATAGTGGATTAATTGGGGGGGGGAATGGGGAAAGGGGATAACATCTGAAATGTAAATAAATAAAATATTGAATAAAAAAAATTTCAAAGGTAACTTGAAAAAGGAGAAACAGTAACTTTTTCACCACTAATCTAGTTCCTTTCTTTTTTTTTTTAAATAGAGATTGCCTTATCTATCCTACTCTCATAGTAAACCTTGTTGAATCATTTGTATATTCACTTCCTTTCCTGGTTCAAACCCAGTCCACCGATCGAGTTTATTGTACTTATTCTCATGTGTTTTGTTTGTTTGCTTGTTTTGTGGTTTTGTTTTTTGATGTTTTTTGTTTGTTTTGATTTTGGTTTTGTTTTCCCTGAGAGGGATAGAGTTTGTAACTCCAACCTTAACTATCATCCCTGTCTCACACTTGACCATCAGATTCCTTTTGCCCAGTCAGTCATACTTGCTCATCTTAAAAAGCTAGCTTCTAGAGAACGGCAAGGGTGTTCTTCTCGAGGTATAAATGAAATCTTAAAAATTGGCTTATATTCCAAAAGCTAGTCAGGAGTATGAAACACTGTATGATCTAGATCCTTCCATCCTTTGTGATTTCCTTCCTTACCACCTCCCTCCCTGTCCTGAGTGGTCAGCTACATCGTGCCCCACCACACCCTGCCCCACCATGCCATGCCCCATCACTCCACGTCCCACCACACCATACCACAGCATGCCACAGGAAGCCATTTCTTTTGTTCTGCCTACCTGGAAGGTGGTCTCATCATGTTGCCTCCCTCTAAGTATTCATTTTTTTAGGGTAAATCTCCCTCCTCATGCAGGGATTTTTGCCTATGGATTACTACAGCTAGGGAGACAGCTCCTTCCCAGTCCATGCCATTGTGTTTTATTATTTCTTAGGATTTATCAAGCTACTTCAATCTTAATATATTAGCTCCCTGCTAACAGATCAAAAGCTTCAAAAGACTAACAAGATCTTGTTCACATCTACCATGTTGTCTGTATCAGTGGGTGCTCTCTAAGTCATGGTTCTATGTATAATTGATGTATTTTTAAAAATCTACACATTTAAGTGTCTAACCATGCTGTAAGTACACAAATGCCAAACCATTTTACCCTTCAGGGTTTCTGAACTATTATCCTTTGAAGAAAGAGACTGGCCATACTAGATGCTTTTCCAGACAGGTCTAGAGCAAATTACTGCTCGTTCTCTCTCCTTACACCCCCAGTGCTGCAGTTCCTAGAATACCAGCTGGAGGAGCTCAGCTGCCTTCCAGTATAGTTACTGTGGCTCAGCCCTCTCACTCATGTGAGGATGCAGACACAGGCCTGGGTGTGCTCCAAGGGTTGAGCCAGTTTTGGCAGCAGATAGAGAAATTCTAGGGTTACAGAGGTGACATATTCCATTCTTGCATTTCTGGAAGATGGAGGCCAACCCACATGCCAAGAAGGAGAGCATATTGTTTGTTGCTTCAGCTGCGTTTTACCCTCTGTATGAGGTTGCACTGCAGCAAGTAGGTTACATGTTTCCTTGTTTCCTTGTTTGGAGTCTGTGAGAGGCCTCCTTGAGTGTGAGAAATGCAGACAGAAAGGGGTACATTTGGTAAGCAGAAGCCAACCCTGGAGTCCAGATCTAGAGATGGGCTCTGAATACATACTTTAAAATGTGTCAGGAAAACATGCAGGTCTATGAAGTGAGACCATTTCTGGCAAGAGAAGGCAACCAGATAGGGCTTCAAACACAGGGAACTATTGGAGCATCAAGGTCATGACAATCTGAGCTCTTAAGACATCTTCATCCTTAACTTCACCAATGGCTTAAGCTCAGGGTAGCAATAGAAACCAAGACCCTGACCAGAACACTCTTGGAAAAGGCTCAGTCCCTACCACTGCTTCATCACTTTCTCTACTGTGACCCTTCACTGGCCACACAAACTTCTGACACTACACTCTCCATACCTCTAGACCTTCTCCTTGCCTACCTTCAGCACTCAGAGGCAGGCTGAAGAATACAAATGCCTACTTTTCAGTAAGCTTGATGGTGCCCCTAGATGGACCTCAAAATCAAAAGTGATACCTTTTCTTAGCTGGGGAGTACAAGCATACAGAAGTGTGGAGAGCTTTTGGAGCTGCTTCTAGGAATTCGGCAAGAATTTGATGTTGGGCTAGGACAAGGAAGTAGACTCAAGATGAATACAGTTGAGGAATGAGTTCTTTGTATCTTGATGGCTCTTGTTAAGCCCCTGAATACAGTAGTCATTGAGCCTTTGTTTATACTTTGTTTGTTCCTAAAGTACTCAGTTTATGACTTGTTTGTTCCTTGACTACTTTATTTATACCTTAGGACTGATCATATTCTTTGTATGTACCTAGAATGATATAAAAGCAGACTGGAAAAAAAAAGAAACCTTCAGTTTCAGAACTGGCAGGAGTCATGTTATAAAGTTGTCTAATTGTCTTCTTTCTTTAATCCTCACTCCCTCCTGGGAGACCCTGTTGATTGACTGAGCTGGTTTGGTCACATGAGCAAAATTACCCATGGCTTGGGGGTGGGGAGTGTTGAACCTTAGCAGTGCTAATTGGCTTCAAAGTGGGGTTGGCTATATCTTTGCTGAGAGGGTGAGAAGAGGGTTGTATAGAAAACTGACATGCTTGGAAGGGGTGTCAAAATTGTCCCCAGCCAAGAGCAACTGGTCTAGAAGTTGCTCTCACTCATCCCTGAGGACTTAACATTATTCTGGGCTTATGAGCACGTCAATGGGGCAGGAAGCAGAGGTAGTTGGGGCCTCCTGGGAGCTCTCAGCTTTCAGAAGAGAGACAAAAGTGACTGATACAGTTCTGCACAGAATTCCCAGTGCCTAAACAGTCAAAACAAAACGTACTGTGCCTCTGGCTCTGGTCAGAAGTATTTTTGGATATAGATTCAAGGAACAACTCATATGGGCTGTTAATTGTTTATATTTTCGTTATGTTTGGTGTTTTTTTTTACACTTAACTAATTAATCAGTTGTGTGTATATGTAAGCAGGTCATATGGACAACTTGCAGGAGTCAGTTCTATCCTCCTACCTCAGTGGGCCCTGGGGATTTAACACAGTTTCCCAGGCTTGGTGACAACTGCCTTAATTTACTGAGCCATCTCACTGGCCCTAAACTGGATTTTTATGAGATGTTTGGGGTTTACAATGAATGCCACTAGATTTTTGCCAAACTCTAGTGTAACCAAGCTTAAAATCACCTTAAACTCTGGTACTTTTCCATTTCAAGGGTCCCCATTAGAAAACCTTCAGGTTGGCAGACAGCAGAGGAAAATGACCTGGTGTAGAAGCTTCCTCCAGTCCAACAGGGCCTCACCTGTTCCCTCAGTGCTAGGCAGTTTCACTCTCCTACGGGGTCATCTATCACATGGCTGTCAGCAGGACTCTGCTTGTCTGGGAATAATGCACTTGGATGTTTATCAAGCCAAACGGGGGAAAAAATACACAGAGCCTGAGACAAGGATAAATAAATCCCTCTAAAATTAAACCTGATATTCATTTCAAACTGGGTCAGTTTGGCTTGGGAATTATTGGAGAGTGCGGCTGAGCCACACTGGGGAAGTAAAACCCATGCTAATTTAATTTGCATATGCTGCTTAAAATGCAAGAAGCCTGCTGCTCTGGTCCTGGCAGCTCCCTGTGCTCTGGCTGGCTTCCTTCCTATCTTTGTAGTCTGTAGCTGAGAGCTTTTGATAGCCAGGGACTGCTGAGCTTCAGAACTCCTACAGGATTTGCCTAGGGGCCTATATGCAGGGCAGGGGAGAGGAGAGTGATGGGGAGGAATCAGTCTCCTGTGGAGACCCCAGAGTGGGCATCACTATGGGTTCCTGTGAGGTGGGAGGAAACTGCACATCTTTAACCTTGCTCTGTCTGTGCTTAGGGCACGTGCTCAGACTTCCTATGGGACAAGAAGAAGACATGGAGATGCTGCAGCAGCAGACCTGAGTCATGACTGACCAGCCATTGCCATCCCTCCAGTCACCACTTACCTCTTGGAACCATTCTCTCTGTTTCTAACCTCCACAGACATATCCACTGGCTTATCCTAGTGGCCCTTGTGCCTGCCTCTCCTCTCCCAAAGAATGTAGCCATTTATACTCAGATACCACTGAAATTTGAAGCTTTTATAGTGAAGAAATAATATTTTAAAAGCTGGGCATAGTGACACATAACTATAATCCTATCACTCAGGAGTCTGAGGCAGGAGGGTTGTGAATTTGAGGCTGGTCTGGGCTCTACAGGGAGCTTTAAGGCAGCCAGAACAAAACAGCAAGAGCTATCTCAATAAACATAGAAGTAAAAAAAATGAAAACAAATTCATTTAAAAGAAGTACACAAATGAAGACACATTTGTACATTTTCTTGTGTCTGTCAAGGACATAAAATATCTCTAGTACTTATAAGTCCTACATTTATATACAACATTCCTATTATGAACATTATTTCATAAACAAAAAGACATTTAATTTTAAAAACTAGGAAGATAGTAGTCTCCAAATAAAAAAACATTCTCTAAGTACATGGGGTGATGTAACACACACACACTCACACCACACACACACACACACACACACACACACACACACACACACACACACATGGAGAGAGAGAGAGAGAGAGAGAGAGAGAGAGAGAGAGAGAGAGAGAGAG
>NW_021621338.1:16283490-16297270 GCF_004785775.1 Grammomys surdaster | reverse complement strand
GAGAGAGAGAGAGAGAGAGAGAGAGAGAGAGAGAGAGAGAGAGAGAGGAAAGTTGCAGAAAGGCAGAGAAAGAGAGGGAGATGGAAATAGAGATTTAAAGAAAGAGACACAGAGACAAAGAGACAGCGACCTCGACACAGAGGCAGAAACAGAAAGACAGAGATAGATACAGAGTGATCCTTTATTCCTATCATTTTGATACAGATTACTGAAAACTAAAAGTTCTGCTAAGATCTGTTGCCAGTACAAGGTCCCACTTGCCAGAACCAGTCTCCTAGCTCACTTGCTTGACTTTCATGTCTCTTTCTACATAAAATCCCTAGGTGACACTTTCCTAAGGGTACATTTGTCATAGCTCACATCTGCTATGCTGTCCCAGGTCAGAAGCACAGAACTCTGAGGATGACAGAGAAGCTAAATAACATGCTTGGGTCACACAGTGAGCTCTTGACTGCTCCTGGCTTCGAACATGAAGATCTGACTATGGAAGACACTAACCTAGATGTTGGTATGGTTGGTCTGCTGGTCAGCCAGCTGGCCTACCTCAGGAAGATTGCTGCTCCACTCATTGGTCTCTTCCCCTTCCCAATCAGCATTGATGACAAATCTTAGACATTTCCATCTTAAAATCTTAAACTGTTTCTCTCTTGCTTCATCTGGAGCCGAGTTCATTTTCCCAAAATTCTGCATCTATGATGCCCAGCCCCATGTAGACAAAGAGTTGTTCACTTGTATTACATTTTAATGAATCAAATTAAAATGTGATAGACCTAGAGTTTATGATAATAGAATCTAGAACTTTCTTTGTACATTCCATTCCTTTATGTGTTTATACAGTATATAAGCACACTTATATATGGAATGGATGCATGTGTGCATTTGTGCATGTCTCTGTGTGTGTGTGTATGTGTGTGTTTAAGTGAGAGGACATCCTCAGGTATCATTCCCCAGGTACCATCCGTTTTCATTTACTTTTGAGGGTCTCCTACTGGTTTGGTCCTTGCCAAGTAGGTGGCTAACTAATGAGACTGTGGTCTCTAAATGATTCCACCTCCGATTACTGGGGCCACAAATGCACACAGCATGTCTGACTTTTTAAAGGTGGGCTTTGGGATTCAAATTCACATAGTCTTACATGTCCTTCACCCAATGGACCATCTCTTTAGTCTCATAATTTCATTCTTGATAAGCAGAAGTGTTATCCTGTACGTCCTTAAGGGAAAATATACATGGCAGAGACAGAACCTCTGGGCAGGAGCACTAACTATAGCATTAGTTAACCATAAGATCTTGACCATGGTGTTTAGCAGTATGCTTACTTTCTTTCCCCTACTGGTCAAATAGAGATGAAGACAATTCCAACCTAACAGGGGTGAGTGGTGTTTGAATATGTGCAAAGTATACAAAAATAGCAAATAGTTTACCCCATAGGTGCTGCCCAAGAGTAAGTTTGTACTGTCCCAATCAAGCTGTGGATCTATCATTGTCAGAACTACACTGTGCAACTCTTAGTAGTAGCAGCAGTAACAGGAAAAATAGGGTTTGGCTGAAGCACTCTGCAGGACTTTGTTCAGTATCACTACTGACCTAGGGTTAATTATCTCCTCTCCTCACTTCAAAGGCAGGTGGATAGAGGCACAATACACAAGGAGTTTGCCCAAGGTAACACTATTCCAACATGCCAGCATCTGGATTCAACAACCAGGAATCAACATTGTGCCAAATCTCCTTCTCTTTGACTGTTGAGAGGCTGGTCTGATGCCTTTGTGGAGAAAACCATGGCTCATAAGCATGGAAACAAGGAAGTTAAAGGGGGCCCAAGACGAGCATCTATAAAGCATTGTCCCTGGATAACTGAGATGATATCCAGGAGAGTAGGGAAGGACTCTTAGCCATTCTGTCTGCAGCCACTGCTGGTCATCCTGTTTGGTAGGGTATACCCTGGCAAGTTCCGAAGAAGGACTTAAGAATTCACAAAGTTGGAAGAACATTTATATCGAATTTGCTTCATTGATCCTCAGTCTTTAAGTAATTGTTTATAATTCTTTCTAGTGACTGAAACGTGTGCATTTGTGTGTTAATTTGCTTGCTGAAAACCAGGTATTGCTGGGTAGTCCAAAATGGTCTTGTACTTCCCTGGCCTCATTTCAAGCCTTCTGGGTTTCTAAACATGGATTATGTTGCCTGGTCCCAGATTCTGCTATGTTTCACTGTGAAAGGACTATGGCTCCATTTGAGTAAGATAACCACAATATTCAGAATACACAGAGAAAAACCAGGAGTCCTTAGTGGTGGGGCTTTATCCACAAATATCAGGGGCTGATATCTGTCTCTTGGCAGCAGGTGCTACACACTGAACCTTTACTGGAGGAAATCTGGGGTTATCATTGGACATAAGCTATACCCTATTAGAAGATTTAATTGGCTTTGCCCCTAATTATAGGATCCAAGGTATTTCAGTTTCTAATTAAGCCCGGATGTGAAATACCTCTGAGTGGTCCATGGAGAATATTGATTAATAACTAATGGCAAGTGATAAAGGATTCTAGCAGAGTTAAAAACAGTATTTATCCTCAAATACTTAACCCCTCTGCTTATTTTATATCTTTCCTGCCAACTAACAAATCCTCAAAGTCTCCTTCATCCTAATTACTGCAGTAAGATTAGTAAAAGTGGCCACAGGAGGGGGAAATCCTTGCCATATCCCTGCGCCTACCTGGTAACAAGGGCCCTGGGGAGAGTTATGTGGCTATGTGGGCTTTTATAACAGCTATTCATTCATGTTTCAAATTAACACAAGAAGTGCTGGGTCTCCTTCATGCACTTTCATTCTTATTGGTTTCCCTCCCCCACTCCTCTCCTATCCATCCCTCTCCCTTTTCTTCCCCCTTCCCTCACTACCCTTCATTTGGCCTGGTCATATGGATTCTGGTGTCACTTTCTTCCTCTGCTTTTTCCCTGAAGACCTGTCTTCCCTCTCAGAGCCCCCTTTCTAGCTTCAAGATCTATTCCCCCACCTCCCACCCCCACCCACCACACTCCCACACCTCAACACCCTCATGCACGCACACATGCACACACACACATGCACACACCATGTACACACACACACATACACACACACACACACACACACATTAAAATCTAGATCTATACATGATGGAAAAAGCAATATAAGGGTAGCATGGCCAGGCCTGTATATCGTTCTCTGACCTCACTGGGAGCCGTGTTTACTGGTAAAAATAATTTAGGAAACTGTTTATAATAGCTACTGAAGCCGAACATGTATATCTTATGATCCAGATGACATAGAAGCAAGCACTAACATCTATCAAATAGCATGCGTGGGATGAGTCAAGACAATTGTGCAGATAGTCCCTCCAGCCAGAAACAATACAAAGATTCATAAAGAGTAGAATGAGTAAAAGGAGATTGTTACAGTCACTCACTGAAATAAAACATAGTAATGAATAAGGTATCACTCCCTGTAACCATATGAACAAATTGGAGACATGAAATAGTGCAAAAGAGGCGAACACAGGGTGGTAGAGTACCCCTCAATACCACTTAGATCAGGTACCATGTGTGTGGGTCTCATATTTCCATATATGAAGTCTAAAATAAGCAAAACTAACGTGCCAAAACATTCCCTGTGGGTGGGGTCTGGGATATAGTTTGGCTTCAAAGGCCCAATTGCCAAGTTTTCTCTGGTGTTTTAGTCGTCTCTCTAGAATGGGGAATTAGAAAACAAAAGGACACTCTTAGGCTCAGCAGTGGGCTGGAGGAGAGGCTAATGTTCTGTATAAATGGCACTCAGAGATCCAGGGCTTCCTATGGTTTTCTGTTAGTGGGATGTCTTGCAAATGGTAACATGGCAGGCTGGTAGCTTACCACAGTGAGCGTGCTTTGTGGTCTTTGTAACCACTGTCTCAAGAGACAGCAGTGAAGTCAAATCAACTGTGTGCCAACAGCATATATCATTTATCTGGTTGGACCTAGATGCAGAAAACTCTGTGTGTGTGTTTGTGTGTTCATGCATGTGCATGTGTGTGTATATGCACATGCTGGTATGTGTGTATGTACATGCATGCATATGTCTCTGTGTGTGTGTATGTGTGTGTACATGCATGCATGTATACATGTATGTGTGTTTATATGTTCACGCATGTGTGTGTATATGCACATGCTGGCATGTGTGTATGTACATGCATGCATATGTCTGTGTGTGTGTATGTGTGCACATATGCCCATGCACATGCAGACCTGCAGATAGAGGGAGGGCAGAGGAGAATGTCATTTGTCGCACTCTGTTACACTCTGCCTTACTACCTTGAAATAGAATTTCTCATTAACACTGGAGCTAGGCTGACTGCCAGTCCCAGTGATCCTCCTGTTTCAATCCTCACAACACTGGGTTTGGAGATGTATATGTACACAGTCAAACCTGACTTTTTTTTTTTTCAAACATGTGTGCTAGGGAGCTGACACATTCTTCTAATGTCTGAGAGCATACATGTGTTACACACAGATACATGCAGCTAAAACATGCATAAAATATCTAAAAGAGTAGAAAATTCAATGAAGCCCATCTGGCCATACTCAGTTCTCTTACATCGGTGTGTTCTGACTGGCGGTTTGACTGAATGTTCAGGAGCAAAGGCAGATTTGAAGAAAGTATCAGCCCACCTTATTTCTGTGTGTTCTTAAGCAGCTGCTATCAGTTTAGAATGTCAACGGACATGGTGTCCGCCCATTAAGCTTATGATACAGTTTGGCAAACATGGCACATGTTATGTTCTATTTCCAGGGAAGGGAAACCCAAGCCCACCAAGGTGAAGTGCTAGCTCAAGGTCACATGTAAGCAAGCCATGGTGAAATTTAGCTCTAGAAGGCTACGTCAGCAAAGTTCATGTTCTTTCCACTCCATCACCTGTGCTTTTGCCTTCAGGATTATCACAGAGAGACACAGATTTCATTATTGCATGCATCCACGTCAGCTATATCGTGCATGTATGTCAAGACACTTTATTCTTACTTGTGCCCCTGCCTGTCTGCTATACAGCAGCTGCTTCTCTAACTACTTGGCAAGGGGCGCCCTTTTTTCAGGTTTCTCCTGGGAGGGAGCATGTTGCCTTTAACAATCTGTTTACAGCTCAGTTGCGGAAGTTGCTCTTAAATCTAACACCCATCTCACTTTTCCCTAAAATAAGTTCATTAGAATTTTTAAAGAGTTGTGTGTGTGTCTCAGAGCTTTTGTCTTTCTCTGCCCTCATCCTTTGCTCTTTCTCCAGTAGCTTAATCGCAATAGAAGATCTTCAGCAATACCTTCAACACAGGAGGAAAACTGCCATTGGCAAATGGGAGCCATTGTGCTCAGGCAAATGTTCTCACTCTAGTAACCAGAGAGTTCTCATTTACAGACAGCTTAGGAAAGTGACTGCTTGCATTTAGATGGGTATTTACTTATACCCAGAGAACTTCTTGTACCATTAGAAGAGTGAGAAATAAATCCTTTAGTCTCTTGTTTTGTAAATAAGTATTCTAAGGCTGACTTAGGATAAAGATGAAACCAGGGGTGGGGGAGAGAAAGAGAAAAAGAGATGGAAGGAGGGGAGAGAAAGGAGGGAGGGAGAGAGAGAGAATGTGTGTGTGTGTGTGTGTATGTGTGTGTGTGTGTGACATGAAGCAATTTCATTATCCACTAGTGAAGACAAAAGGTTTGAAGTCAAATCTGGAATCCTTCCGCATCCTACTCTGTAACCTACCTCAGCTGCACCTTTCTCATGTATAAAATGGGACTGTGCACAGTACTTAGCCAAAAGAGAAGGCTCTCGGTTTACAATACTTAACATGCTTCCATGTGCATGTTCATGTGTGCCCAAGTGCATATGTATAAAGGTCAAAGATCAGCTGTTCATGTCATTTCTCAGGTGCTGTACACCTTGTTTTTGAAACAGGGTCTCTCACCACAACTTGGAATTTGCCAAGTAGGGTAGAGTGGCTGCCCAGTAAGCCTCAGGACCTTCCTGTTTCACTTGTTTGGCTGGGATTACATATTCCCTCTCAGGTTTTTCATGTGTGTTCTGGAGAGTGATCGAGGGCTCCCATTTCTGTATGACAAATACTTTAATGATTTAATTATACCCTCAGTCCACTGCTTGCTTGTGTGATGAAGCTTTCTGGCTTCAGTGTCTGGGGTTTAGAGATGCTTCATTTGCATATGGGCAGGTTTCAAATGAGTTGGTGACAGCACCCCAAGATACTTGCTGTGCTAAGCCCAGGAAGTGATTTGGGGTATAGGTGCTGGTTCTCTTAGCACCCATGTAGATGTGTGCTTGAAGCTGTGCCTGGATGTCCTACAATAGATTCTGAGCATGAACAGCCCATGGTGGAATGGCTGGAGGCACTTTTCCGTGTAGTCTGGGAAGAGAGGACTTCATTATAAAGGAAACACAAGGTAGTGGAAGAGTGGTAGGTGTTTATAAACATACCTTGATCATGCTTGTAACAGAAACCACAAAGGGGAGACATTCATCATATAGCAAGAAGTGATTTGCATTGCAGCCAGATTGATGTCTCCAGGGGATATAAGCTCAGTCCTAAAAATCTGAGACTCCCTGGTTCAGCTCTGCTCCTGATTTGAGCAAGTTACTGGAGTATTTTGTCTTAGTCCCACAAGCAAAGAATAAAAGTAGTTTACTCCTTTGGGCTGATGTGCAACAAGGAAGTTAGTCGACAGATGGGTGTAAGCCCAACACATTCACATTACACATGTTTCTGCCTTGGCTTTTGCTATTGCTTTTTGGGGAGCCTTGGGGTCCCCTGGTTTTACCGCTTCCTCATTTTATGCTCACAGGGAAGAGAGACCTGTTTCCTCTGGCAGGGCAACCTACAATGCAGGAAAAGCATTAACTAAACATTAGTTGCTTAGTAAGTCTGCTATCAAAGATGATAGTCTTCCTGCTATTCCACAGTGGTCATACATGGATTCTAAGTGAATTCTTGCCTTTCTTGACTATTAAGATGTTAGGGATGTTTGTTGTGATAGCCTCTACTGACTAATACTACATCCCTCTGCCAGGTCCAGTGATGGCAAGTCACCCTCAACAACATCACAAGGGCACCTGGCATTGGCTAGAAACACTCTTATTTTCCTACGTATAAGAATGTTATTGAAATCTAGAAAACAGAAGCCAGGGGTATTTATTACACGTTTCCCAGTGGACAGAGCAGCCCTGACAGGAGAGAACTTCCCTAGGTGTTCTGCTCCTCATCTTCTACAGCCCTTTCTATGTCCCATTCTCTGTGATCAAAGTCTGTCTGTAGGATGTCTGTATCCCCACAGGGATCCTGACTATTTCTCACTATGTGTGGTTACTCAGGATGCTGAGAGCTATGTTAGACCCAATTAGCATCCTTTCATGGTGTTTGGTTCTTGTAAAGGATACTACACCAGTCTGAAAGTTCAGAGACAGTTCTCCTGAAGAGGGCTCACTCTGCCCTTCCATTGCAAACATCTCCCTTTGTTACACAAGTGAATGTATCCTGTTGTCTTCTGATAAAACTTCAGAAGAAGCCAGACTGGAGTTTTTCATTGCCATCTTCAGGCTTGTAAGGCAAGGGGAATTTGACAAGAGGTATAAGAGCGCCATTTGGGGCTAGGCTCCTGGGAGTGAAGTGCCTGCAGAGACACTGGTTCTAGAATTCTAATAAGTCCTGCAAAGCCTTTGCTGGATATGGGAGGTCTAAAGATGGCACATTCAAGACAACATGCTTATTGGTCCCCTGCCTAGAACAACCCAGCCTGCTTTCTCCCTCCTAAATCTTCAGTCTGTCTGTCCTTATCTCTTTGTCTCTTCCCCTCCTGGGGATTGAATTTAGAAACTCATATATAGGCAAGTACACACTTGGCTTGACCTAAATTCCCAGCCTTTTTTTTTTTTTTTTTTTTTTGAGTCGGGATTTTTCCACGTTGTTCAGTTGGCTTCAGACTCTTGATGTTCCTACAGCTGTCTCTCAAGGGCTGGGTTTACAGGGGTGACTCAGCATGCCTGCTTGTTCTCCCTAAATGTCTGTTAGATAGCGTAAAGGCTTGGTGAATGGGATGTAGTCACACAGTAGAGGCAGCTTGGTCTTTCAGATCTTTAACATATTAATTGGTTTGTATTTTGGTCTCTCATGCAGGACTTAGGAATAATTGATAATTAGGAATAATTGATAATTAGGAAGACAATAGTTGCTCACTAAGCTGAAAATTTACCACCACTGGAAAATCAAGCCATTGCTTTTGAGGCCTTGGGCAGAACTGAGGAAAACAGTGTGAGGAATGAGAGGCTCATAGTAAAGAAGCCTAACAGAGAGGCCCAGTGGATGATGACAAAGATTTCAAACACAAACATCTGAGACTCTAAGGTGACAGTGGTCCAGCATTGCTTGAGCTTCCAGATTTAGGTCATACAAGTTTATCAATGCAGTTTATCAATAACTTACATCCCACATGGTTTTTGTTACAATATAAAATCTCAAATCTCAGAAGTCTCCTAGGCTACCTCCCTTCTGCCTGTAAACCTCAGAAGAACTATTTAAATAACGCCTCATCTACTGGGCACTAACATTATAAAAAAAAAAATCTATTTCATTCCTACACAGGAGTGATGCTTCCCAGCATTGTTTTAGAATCCACCTGTCTGAGGTTATAGTAAAAGAAGGACAGATATAAGCAGCTGGGTCCCACCCACAGGGAGCTTGGATCTTGTGGGAGGAGCTTAACAATTAGCAAGTGAAATAACCATATGTGAAGGCTTGAATCTGAAGATTTCTGGCTTTAAAGTGTGAGTGCTGTGCCTCAAGGACTGTACTGTAATGTTTAGGGAAATGCTCATGGGGGTAAAGACACATAAGCTAAATCATGGAAGATAAGGAGATGTCAATGATGTGCATTCCAGGGAAAACAAGCCATTTAGAAAGAGCAAACAGTAAGCTCATTGTGCCTTTCTTGGATAGAATGTCATTCTGAACTTCCACATGGTCTTGTGAAGTAGATATCTGTGATCAGCAGCATCTAGTGTGGCCCCTATGAATATCTGCTCCCCTTGGTATTGTGCCCTGTGTAACTGTTTCTGTCTGAGGAAAGTCTTGACCAATAGACTTGCTTCTAACAAACACATACAGTAGCATTTATGGTGCGGATTAAGTCACAGAAGAATGTGACCTCTGGTTCACTAGAAGACTCTCTCACTAGAGCAAGCTGTCATGTTTGAGTCTCCAATGAACTAAGAGCCTCATTTCCATAATGCAGAAGGAGCTGAACCCTCCTCAAGGCATAGATGAGCTTGAACACAAGTCCAGCCCTGGTTCAGAGAATACTGCCTCCCTTGGACATCTTTTCTGCAGTGTGTGAAAGACACTGAGATAACAGCCCATCTGAGCTGTGCCCAGGTTCCCATCTCTCAGAAACATCAAGGAAGGACAAGTATGTTTCAAACCAGTAAGTTTTGGCACAATGTGTTACATAACATTAGATAAGATAGCATTCATTCATTTATTCACAGATTCATGTATTTAACAGACAGTTTTCTGTATGCCTGTGATAGCCTAGATGTTATAGAAACCAATTTGTACCTCACAGTCTCTTGATGTTCCTTTGTTCACAATAGAGATGATGCCTGAGGGCCCAAATGACAGGTCACCGGGCCTCGGTACTTTTCCTGTGGTTGCAATGTGTAGTGGAGACAAGTAGAAACAAACCAGGAGGTTTGCCCAAGCCAAGGAAGGTAAAAAATCTAAAAGTAAACAAAACAGGAAGAAGTGGCTGTGCCTGCATGAGTGTGCGTGTGCTTCCTTGTGCATGTCCCTACATGTGGTGTTCAAGGCCACAGGACACTTCATTCACTTTTCTCTGCTCAGTTGTGAGAGTATACTTGACTACAGAATAAGACTAACTTTGTATACAGAACTCACCTACTTCTCTAGAATCTAAAACAAAGCAGGTAAAAATGAATTTTTCATTGCACAACTAAGAAAAGCTGAGTTACTCAGGTTTCTGCAGCAGACACAAAAGCTACAGTTCTAATTAACTTTCATACACCTCAGGTCACTTTGATTCAGTTGTGGCTTTGTAGGTACTTTCTCACTGGCAGGTGTGTGAATCTCTACACAAACAGAGATGCTGTGGGAAAAATTATCCTTAAGGATGAAATCAAATTAGCAACCAAACCTGGTTCCACAGGAGCACAGCAAGGGCAATGAGGCCAAGAGAGCAGCCGGGTACACTGCACAATTTGAGGAAATTTGCCCTAGAACAAACCCAAGGACTTTATTTTGAATTTAATAATGTGCTAATTCTGCAAGTCTGGAAGAAGCCCAATCAAACTTATTGATAATTTGTCCTAGCTCTTATGCTTTTTCTCCTGCATTTCTGTTATGTAGCACATTCAAAACTGAAATTCAAAAGCCCTTAAAGATTTGTCTTTTCTCTTTAAAAATATTTTATTGCATTAAAATTTTCTTTTATGAGTGAGTTTGTGCATGTGGGAGTGTGTGTCTGTGCTTGTGTACATATGTCTCTGTGTGTGCATGTGTGTGTATATTTCTGTGTTTCTGTGCATCCATGCTTCTCTCTCTCTCTCTCTCTCTCTCTCTCTCTCTTTCTCTTTCTCTCTCTGTTTGTGTGTGCATGTCACAGCAGATATAGGGAGGTTAGAAGACAACGTATGAGTTGGTTCTCTCCTTCCAACATTGGGCACCAGGAACAGCTCAGGTTGTCATCATGTCATCAGGCTTGTCTGGAAGAGTTGCTACACATTGAGCAATCTGACCAGCATAGCCTTTTCTCTTACTTATTATTCCTTTTTTTTTTGTTTAATAAGGCACACAAATTTACTTTGAATGACATCTTAATTGCGCACATAGTACACATATAAATGAAATCATAGACTATTCTTTTTGGATTAGATGTTTTCTCTCAATGTAATGTCTGTGGGATTCATCCCTTTTTTTGCATGTAGCAATTAGGTTTCTTGTTTTAAATGTGTCCTAGTGTGTACAGTATTTCAATTCATCCATTTTGTTCATAGGTGGATATTTAGGCATTCCCATATTTAGTTACTAGGGATAGAACTTTTACAAATGTGCATGCACAATTATTTTAGAAGACAAATGTGGGCACTAAAGAATAAAATTACAGCATCTTCTTTATGGCAACATAAAATAGTCCTATTTCTTCGTTCTAATAAAGTCCTTTTAGATGTTAGGCTATGTGATAAGCTTGTAATATTTAACATTATTGTCAAGAGAATGTACAATTGATTAAATGTAGTATGTACTGATATCTAATAACTAGTAATGATATGTCCAAGTATGTTCCCTGAGGAAATTCTTGTACAAGGAAACATGTATAGAAATATTTGTAATAGTATTTTTGTTCAGTTGCAAAGATAACTGGGATATGTTTACTAAGTCAATAAATGACAACAAAGAGATAGTGAGTTCTGTCTTGGAAGGCGAGTATATTTGGCTACATTCAGCAATATGAATGAATTTCTTGAGTGTAAGGACTCAAAGCCAAAAAATTCTGTTGTGTATTATAGTCACGAAGATTTAGAGGAGTCTCAGCTATACTATAGAATACACAGAAGTACAGAGATTGTTAATGAATGCAGCATTCCAAGAGACACACAGGAGGGACAAAGAGCAGAAGCAGTAAGCATTGTGTATGAGGGAGAAGGAAGGGAATAGGCTTCAACTAGAGCGTGAGCATTTGCCATTAGCCCCTAAATGTATATGAAGGAGTTGCTGCTGCTCTGGGCATTGGTTTTTATACTTTGTCTCTAATGATGAAAGATAACAGGATGTTATCTTTCTAGTGTTCATTCTCATTGTCTTATTTTTCCTTTTCCAGTACCTTAATTCTTCATTGTCCTCAGAAGTGTTAGCTGGCATGTGGTTCTCCATCTAGAGCCTACTCATGTCAGGATTGTTTGTTAAAGATGTAGTAGTCATGGAACTAAGTACCTAGCAATGGCTTCTGAGCCCGAGTGGGGAAAACATCTGGGTTACTTCCTTAAAGGGTGCCTTAGTTAGGGTTTTTATTGCTGTGATAAAACACTATGACCAAAAACAACCTGGGAAAAAAAGAGGTTTATTTCAGCTGACAAATCTCACTCAGGTCACACTTCATCACAGAGGGAAACCAGGCCAGTAACCTGAGGCAGGAACCTGGAGGCAGCAGAAGTCATGGAGGAACACTGCTTAGTGGCTTGTGCCTAATGGCTTGTTCAGCTTATATTTTTATATGCTTCAGGAATAGACGGCACTGCTCACAGTGAATGAGGTCCTTTATCATCAATCATTAATTAATAATAATAATCTCCCCAGAGACTTGTCTACAGACTAGTCTTAGGAAGGCATTTTCTCAATTATGATTGCCTCTTCTTAGATTTGTCAAGGCTTGTGCCAAGTTGACAAAACCCAATGAGCAGAAAGGCAGCAGCTTGCCTGGAGCTTCTTCACCTGTCAGTCAATATTCTGCTGGCAGAATGACTTCAGTTGTGTACACACCGACAGTACCCTAGGAGACAGTGCAGACACAAAACTGAAGAAGTGCTACTTCTGATGTTCTCATCAGAAAACACAGCTCTTTGGATTCCTTAGGATAGAGAAGTCCATGCTAGCAGCTCAACCTGTGTGATCTGACTGATCTGACAATAATGTTTACTGTGAAGGTCTCAAAGGTGTGCCATCAGAGAAGCATTATGGATAGTAAGGATTCATATATGGAAGTTGGTCTGATTAAGCTTAAGTTCTGCTGTTTGTGACATCCTTGATCCACTCCTTCTCCTATTTGGCTGTCATTTTTATCATCTTTAAGGGGACAGATGATGATATCCTTCCTGCCTTATTAGGGAGCTATAAAGGTCAAGCAAAATTGTGCCAACTATATAACTGTGCACAAAAGCAGACCATTAGTATAAAGAGAAAAGCATTTCTACAATATCTTATTTTTCAACAAACTAAAAAGTAAACATAGTTGATACCAGTAGGTTTTTGAATAAATAACATGGCTTGCTATTTAAGAGAATGTTTAGTACGTAGAATCCTGCATGCTCATGCCAATACACGAGACAGTTTACAGGAAGTGCTCTATAGAGACAAAACTAAGGAGTATGTGTATTATTTCCTTCTAAACTTTCCTAACTCATTAGCTTCACATTTTTCCATTGCATTCCATAGAAGAACCCTAGTACTAACTCTAATCCTAAGGAAAGTGTTTAGTGTCATTACATAGAAAGATTTAATTGCTGCCTTTCTCTCTGGCTTTAAAAGAAGTTGCAGTTAGGAAGAGCAGGGAAAATAATGACTTAGTAGGAAAGGGTTCTTTCTAGAGCAATTGCTATTATATAATGCATATGTGGATAATTTGCAGAAATTCAAGGAGCAGGGCTAACAACCCCTCTCCAAATTACAGACTTATCACACTGTTAAAATCTGAATAAGAAAATTCCAGAAGCTTCCACAGACATTGACATTTTCTCCTCCTTATTGAATAAACCAGGTCTCTCACACTCACTCACAAACCATTAGAAGCTTCTTATAATCCTTGGGCTAAACCCATATGTAGAAAGCTATCCTGGTCATCTGAGGATCCTTCCCATAAGTGGAAGCACTTCTTTCTTCCCAGCTGCAGCCTGGTCTCTGTGCTGCAACCACAGGGCCCACTCACATCTTCATTCCTCCTTAAACCAAGCTCTTGGTCCTCCCTCCCTCCCTCCCTCCCTCCCCC
>NW_021621338.1:16265019-16283390 GCF_004785775.1 Grammomys surdaster | reverse complement strand
CCCTCCTTCCCTCTCTCCCTTCCTTCCTTCCTTCCTCCCTCTCTTCCTCCTTCTTACCCCTTCCCTCATTCTTTTGTTTCCCATCTTTTTCCTGAGTATGTGGTTCTTAGGACCAGACCCAGGATCATGCATGTGGCAGACATGAACTCTATCACTGAACTCTGTTCCCAGGATGCCATGGATTTTCTTTCATCAAAAGCTGCTTCTCTTCTACCAGACCTTCCCACCCTAGCATAGGAGTCAAACCCTAGAGACACTTTGCCCACATAACCGCAAGTAGTACCATTTCCCTTTGTCCGTTCATTGGACTACACTGTTCTCTACAGCCCTTATCTCTCTTCACAGGAAAGGGTATTTGTTTACTTTATTTTTTTCTTGTCTTGTGCATTAAGCAGCACCATTGTGAGAGCAGGCATCCATTATTCCCCAGAGCACTGTCAATGAAAGGCTCAATTCCTATGAAATATATGCATGGATGGATGCAATTTAGCCATGTAGTGTTCAGTCTACACACCTAATGTCCATCTCATGTCAGGTCTCTATGAGAACCTCCCGGTTTCCTGTAACCAAGCCAATATTTTAAGATGGAAAAGCCATGCATCCTTATCAAAGAGTTACATCATAATGTGGAAAATGCCTCTCAGTGGCAAAAATAGAGAGAATATGTTCTCTGAAATACATTTGAAATGATACTAAGCAGTCATTCCATTCTGATAATTCCAATGATGGGCCTTGTCTTCCTATATTTCCTAGTATTTCTCTGGAGCACTGGATACTGTTCCAAAGGACCCAGGTTTGGTTTTCCATACCTACATGGCAGCTCACAACAATCTGTAATCCAGTTCTAGGGAATTGCCTAATTCTGTTGCCTTATTCTGGCCTCAGCGTATACCAGGCAGGGTGCATAGACACATGTGCATGCAAAACACACACACACACACACACACACACACACACACACACACGCACGCATGCATGCACGTGTATATATATATTAAAAAGTGATAAATAAAAAGGGCCTCCACATTGAAGAATTTCAATACCTTTTCCTCAAGAAAGGCCAGTGACTGACAGATCCTAATTCCTGGTCATTTAATGTGTTGTCCTTTCCTTTTTAGTATTTGTATTGGAGCAATAAAAAGATTATTTTCTAAAACATTACTTGCTTACTAGCAGAAGTTGGTAAAATGAGTTGAGCATATATAGTTCGTCCCCTATAATTACACATTCTGGATCTATGGATTCAATAAAGCATAGATTGAGAATATTAGAACAAACTATCATATCTGCATTAAGCAAACCATTGTGCTTGGCGTGATTTCCTAACAATACAGTCTAACAATAGCTTAAACAGCATTTATAAACCATGAGCTATCACAAGCAATCTAGGGGTGCCTCAAGGTATATTGAAGGATGTGCATGCATTACATACAAATACTATACCACTTTTACATGCGAGGCTTGAGCATCTGTATGGTTTAATAACTGCATAGTATCCTGAAACCAATGCATTGGTGACAACCGTATTGGTTTTAACTGGTTGTAGACTAGGGGAACGTTAACAACACTCATGACCTGAGGAATTATGGTAGATTCCAAAGTGGCAGCCATTTTCTCTTCTGTTCCTAGTCATATGCAATATAGATATAAAGCTCCTCCAGTCAAGAGAAGAAACCTGCTTCTCTAGTCTTTGGATTGTGGCTATCTCTGCCATTTTCTATACCAACAGGACATGGTAGAGTGACATTGTAACAGTTCTGAATGAAACTTCAAGAGGCTCTGGATTCTTCTACTGTTTCATTTATGAACCTGTTCAAATGAAGAAATGTGGACTCCATATAGCAGAAGTCATGCTAGATCACACCATGGATGGATATTTGATTTCCCAATAGAGCAGAGTTCCTACCAAAGCCCCAGCCAAGGAAACACACATAAGTATAGTAGTGACCAGAAGAACCAGCCAGATCACTTGAAGATCTGTGAGCTACAGCAAATATACTTTTTTCTGAGATGCTGGGCTATTGAGATTTGTTTATTATAAAGGTCTGGCTAACTAATAGGAACATATGTACAAAAGCAAAGTAAAGAGATCCCTATAGAGGAAAGGGTTTTGCTGAAGAGCTTTGCTGCTTGCCTCTGATAAATAGGGAGTCCACATTTCTTGTCATGTGTCAAGTTCTCTAATCTAAGAAGCTTTCATGCTCACTCTTGGATGATGAGGAAAACCACCAATCTTCAATTCTCAAATCTTCAAATCCTACAACCTATGTTCTTTATTTCAATACCATAGAGAATACCCTTTAACATTTACACATCAGCCCCAACATGAGGAAGCAAAACAAATACAGTTTATATCTTGACACTCCAGGTTGAATACAGAGGAGTGAGGAAAACTGAACAATTCTGGGAAAAGTTACCACAGTGAAGAGAGGTTAGTCATTAACTAGAACCCTATTATGGTTGTAGCTACATTTCAACATTCTGCTGCTCACAGTGTATTCATAGTTTGAATGCTTTTTATGTTCATTATTGCCAC
Source organism: Grammomys surdaster (assembly GCF_004785775.1). NCBI lineage: Eukaryota > Metazoa > Chordata > Mammalia > Rodentia > Muridae > Grammomys > Grammomys surdaster. The sequence continues at coordinate 16,280,854 of NW_021621338.1, read as the reverse complement.
AATAATGCTGGATAGTAAACTATCTGGAATTCAGTGGCTTATATAAACTTGTATTTATTATCATTTGTGTGAGTTTGTAAGTTGGCTGGGGCTCTCCTTATCTAGAGTAGGGATGGCTATTCAATTCAAGCTACAGGTGAGGTTGGCTTGGTTCTAGGCTGTGGGCTAAGATACTTTAATTTCATATGTCTTGTATTGAGGCTCAGGCTAAGAAGATCATCAATGTATAGGGACTGGCAGACAAGACATGTCAAGCCCTTTGCTCCTTATGTTTACTGATAGCTCCTTAACAAAACAAGCATGAGAATGATCGTCAAAGACAAGAAGTAGAGAGGTCTGTTCAATAACTCTCAAGCCATGACTGGTTATTGAAACTTAATTCAGGACACAGAAAGAACTGAGACTGATTACTCAACCAACCACACTATATTTATAGCACAACCTTTTCTACTTTTTGTCTACCATGGAGCAGAAAAGAAAACTGATGTCTCAGATAATCTCTTTTCATTCAACCCAAACAATCTCCTCACCCATTCAGTTCCTGACCTTCTCCTCCTCTGTGGGGCTGCCACCACCAACCAAACCACCTCATTTTCTGAGTTCTGCAAGACATGTAGCCTCCCACTGTTCCATTGCCGCTGCCCCTAACCACCTAACCTAAATGAGAGAAGCCACCTATAACCTAACCCATCACCGTTACGTAAATATCTACTGCAGTCATAGTTAACCAAAACACAGAATTGCATCTCAGCTTATTTCACCCAAAACAAAGTTTAGCAAAAGAAGAGCAAGTTATATAGAGATTTATATATATAAAAAAAAAGCTGAGAAAGACTCACTAATGCCTGTTTTTCTAGAGTAAAGAAATATCCATAAACTTTCTTTGGAAAGGGTACCTCTTCCTCTCTCGACTCTGACCCTAGTTCTAGCTTCTTTATTAAAATATCTTCCTTACAGGGACTGGAGACAGGATCAATTGTAAAGACTATGTGCTGTTCTTGTAGAAGACTTGGTTGGTTAGCAGTACCCGCATCAAACAGCTCACAACTCCAGCTCCAGGAGATTTGATACCCTTTTCTGAGCTTCTGTGGATATTGCAGATCCATGGGGCATCAGAAATACATATACACATAAATTAATAAATTATTAATAATAAATTAATAAATAATTCTAAATGTCTACATTAAACTAAGGAATATATATTTGTATTACATACATATACACACATATGTGTATGTATATACATGTATATACACATACACACACATATATGTGTGTATACACACACACTCACACATACACACACAGTCACAGAGTAAATGCAAAATATTTGGCAGTTAATACTCTTCTAACTGGTGGTAGGGACACAGGCAGATTACAGGGCCTCTACCAACTGAGTAGACTAATGTTTCCATAGATTAAATGATTAATATAGAATTAATGAACTTCTTAAAAAGAAATTAAAGAAAACCAAATATTTTTATTTAGAATTTAAAAGAAAGGCTAAACCAAAAAGTGCAGTCAGTATATTAGACTGTTGACCAGGCTTCTAGAAAATCCCAGCTCTCCGTCACTGAGGAGACAAAAAAGGCTGTAGGGAGTTTGGGCTTGTGACGTTATCAGAAGGCAGATGACTAGACTTAATTTGCAGGATTGTGTTTGGGCTATGTAAGAGGCTCCATCATTTGGCAAAAGGTATATAAAGTAGGAATCCATCGTTATGTCTTTTCTGAAGCTATACTTCCTTAACAATGATTACAATTCTGTCCTTCTATGGTTGAGAAAGGACAGAGGAAGCTAGCACGCTTAAAATTCCATTTTGGAAACAGAGAAGAGAGTGATGGGATGTCTGTAGCACTCTGGAAGGCTGCAGGAAAAACATCCAGTTTCTTCCTGATTATAGGCAGGATACCTCCTGACTTCCAATTTCAACATTCTACTGCTTCTATTCTCTTAGAAACAGTGGATACAATGACAATATTTGACTGTGTATTCTGGGAACAATCAAGGAAGAAATATGAAAAACCATGATGTGCTCTAGAAAATTAGATACTGCTATCGGTCTCCACATCTGCAGTGCCTTGAACTTTGTCCTCACAAACTGAGTAGAATTTCCTCATATGCTGCATCTTCATCTCTTCAAGTTCTTTTGGCCAACACTAAAGCACATGTGTCAAACAAACTCATTTAATATCCTAAAGTCCATCAAACAGCCATCAACTGTTAGAGGCAGTGCATGGCTGCAGAAAGACAAGATTTAATATCTGTCTCTTTGATCAACTATGTAATGAGAGAAGCAGGTTAAATGTGTCCAGAGGGGAAGTTCATTCCTAGAACACTGTGTTCCTGTTATTGATATCATGCTATAAAACCATACTGGCAGGTGGACTGATGTCACATACCAACTGGTCTTGTGATGGTTTGAATGAGTATCTCAAGTATTTGAATACTTGGTCCCTAGTACGTAGGATTGTTTGGGAGAGAGTATGGATTACTGGAGGAAGTGAATCACTGAGGGCAGGTTTTGAGGGTTCATAGCCTCACCCCACTTCCATTTTAACCTCTGCTTTGTGTGTTGAGGATGTGACCTCTCAAATTTCTGATCCTGTTGCCACACTTCCCTGCCATAATGAATGCTTACCCTTCTGGGTCTGTAAGTCAAGACGAACTTTCTTTTATTAGTTGCTTGCTGATATGGTATTTTATTCCAGTATCAGAAAAGTAACTGATATAGGGTGTGTTTAACTTTTCTGTCGCTGTGATAAAATATCTTGACAAATGCAATTTAAAGAGGAAAACTTTATGCTGATGGACAGGCTGAGGTCTTTCATAGTGGGAAAGCCAGGACAGCAGGAGCCTGGAGTAATTTGTCTCATTTCATTTTCAGCCAGGAAGAAGAGAGAGAAATGAAGTTTAATTTTATTTCATTTCCTCCTTCTCATACAGTTCAGGATCCTAACCAAAAGAATATTGCTATCCACAGTGGGAAGACATTTTTATCTCAGCTAACCTAAAGAAGACAGTCCCTCAGAGGCCTTCCAAAGGCTTCTCTCTCCAGGGATTCTAGATGTCATGAAGTTGACAACTGAGATTGACCATCCCAGATCTTTTCCAGTATTTTACTGTGCCTAACCAGGAAGGAGGGAGCAAACACACACCCTGTGTAACACAGATTGTTGAAGCCCACAGGGATTCTGCACTTAGGAGTCTGTTGAAAGTAACTGAACATTTACTTGAGTCAGGCATTGACTCCATAGTCAGATGTTGGATACATAGTGATAAATTTAAAATGTATGGTTCTTGATCTCAAATCATCTAGGGGCATGTCTTGGATCCTCAAAGTATGAGTCATGACACCATATAAGGACTTACAGCTGAATGCAGGGAGCAGTGGGAAAATTTAGCAAGAGTAAAAGGTTCTGAACACAGAAAGACAAAAAATCAGTTAAAAATGAATGTATAACCATCCAATGAGTTTATTGCAGCACCGTCCCACTGTATCGTGTGTCATATTTGTAGCCTTCATTCTTAATATGTAACATGTTAACTTTGTGCCAAACACAACATCACACCATGCAGTGCTAACCAATGTTGCCTAAAATACCTTGACTCTAGTTCAGGACTGTTGGATGTTACAGACTACAGTGCCTTCATGTACAAAGTTTTCTGATCTCTATAGGAACATCACGGTTTAGTTCCACAAAACAAAGCTTATATATGTTTATGAGTGCCATCCCTCCTCTGTGCTTCTTATCATGTCAGTGTGTTTGATTTTAAAAAGTGGTCTGTGTCGTTGCCTTGAGTTTCCTAAATCTGATTAAGTGAATTTGACTCTGGGTAGGACAGAACTCCTCGCTCTCTGAAATGGCCCCAAACATATCTCAGACATTTTTATGCATATTTATGCAAAGCAGTGTTCTGAGCACTGGTGATTATAAATCAAAATATTGATCAGTTCTGATAAACATTGATGATGTTTTGTCTAAGAGTATCAAGTATTGGGCCAAGATTTAATTTTTTGGGGTGAAAATAATCATTCCTACTCCATTAGCCTGCATATTTTCATGCATCAATAATAAGTGGTAAAATGCTATGCTTAACAAAGAATTGTTCTGAAATAAATTTCTTCATGATTTATCTTCTGTACATGTTTGAACTGTATACCTATTTTTTGCAAAGCTGTCTACTTGGGGTTGCATAGTAATGTCTTTGGAAGAAGGGAAGGAACAGACACACACAAACAAATGAGAGTGTGGTGGCAGAAGGTATCAGAACTGCATTGAGAGCTATCCTGCTCAGAAGGGCTCTGTTCCAAAAAAACAAAAGGCCACTTAAGCCAATTTTAGCAGGCTGGTCAGGGAGCCATTCCTTTAAATTGCACACCAAGGAGGGAGAACTAACGAGTCACAGGAGCAACAACCTTAGGATGACCCAGAATGATAAATGCCTTGTGATAGTCCCTCCCACCACCAGATAGACCTGATAACTTGCTTCTAATCAGTGTTCCATGGCAGGAATGAAACTTTTTTTTTTCAAATATCGAAGTCTTAATCATTTGAATTTAAAGGAGATTTATCTTTGTAACTGACTTAATTCCCTTTAAAAGACAGTTTGAAACCCAGGGGTCAGGAACAGCAGAGCATCTGTCTGTTGATCATCCAGAGTACAGCCTCAAGGACATGAGTCCTGTTACCGATGTGAAGGAGCTCAGAGGTGTATTCCTTCCTGCTGAGCTTCCAGATGAAAAAATCTGTCTGATGCCTTTATTCTGGTCTTATGAGACCCTAACAGAGAATATGAAGAGATGTGCCTGGATTTCTCACTTAGAAATAAATCTGAGTTTTAATAATGGGTGATAACAAATGAGTATTCTTTCAACCTGCTAAATCTGTGGTCAATTTTATGTAACAATGTAGGACAAACATATAATATTCAAACACAATGACACTTATAAAGTCATGAGGATGGGTGGGTGGGCACAGAAGAATATCTGGAGTTATTGCTATGGGTCATCCTAGGGCAATGTAAGAGTGAGTATTATCCACAGACCACTAGGTACTGCCACCAGACCACTACACATGATGCTGAGATCATATCAGTTGCTTTAAAATCTGCCAAGGGAATGAAGAATAGAGGTATGTTTCTAAATGACAATAGTAGATGGCCATAACTACTGCCTATTTCACAATTTGAGAATATCTCAACAGTTATTTATTGTAAAACCATTATATACAAAGAACTTTACTATTGTTACAGGGCTAAAAGTAGTGATTAAGAAATGGAATCAGCACTAAGAAGCAAATTTTCAGCCAATACAACTTTAGGGAACTTATGACCCAGGAAAAAGCTCTGCTGTTATGTGGAGATTAAGGGCTCTGTAATGAGGTATGAGCCAACCCAGCAATCTGGGTCACAGTTGAAAGCCTGGTAATTTGAGGTTTCTCTTCAGAGTCTAATAAACTATGTGAAAAGCTGCCAAGTGTTAATCAAGTCCAAGGCAGACAGTAATAAGATAAACTGCATCATCAAAGGCATGATGGTTTGATGGAAAGGAAATGCTAAGAGAATTAGAATTCTATACTGATGAAGAACTCATTATTAGAAATGTAAAGGTAACTATAGGTTGTCCCTATTAAAATTCTATAGTGAACTCAGTATTAGAGATGTAAAGGTATCTATAGACTGTCTCTATCCAGGTCTTCCAGATTTATCTGAAAACACTCTAGAAATACAGATGACCAATGTCATTTCCTGATAGTGAGAACATGAGTGTATTGTCCCTGACCATTGAACATAGATAGTGACTCTGGAGAAGATCAAAGGCATGCTACCTCTAAAAGGTTCTGCTGTTAACATATGATCAATGTAGTGTTTTTCAAATATCAGAATTAAAGCTAAAGGAAACATCTTTCCTCATTCATATCTCTTCAACATTAGCTGACTTATAAAAGTATATCCTTCCTTTTTCCCAACACATAATCAAATAACTCCATGGTGGTTTTCTATTTGGTGTGTGTGTGTGTGTGTGAGAGAGAGAGAGAGACAGACAGACAGACAGACAGACAGAGACAGAGAAAGACAGAGAGATGAAGACAGAGAGAGAGAGAGAGAGAGAGAGAGAGAGAGAGAGAGAGAGAGAGAAAGTGCATGTGTACACACACGCATGTGGACTTGAGAGTTTTGGGTGCATGTTCATGTGAGTGTGTGTTCAGATGTCCATATGGCTGTGGGAGGTCAGAGGTCAACAACTTTGGTGTCTTTCCTCAGGCACTACTTACCTTGTTGTTTGAGACAAGGGCTCTCATTGGGATTTGGAAATTGACAATTAGGTTAGATTGGCCTGCCAGTGAGCCCCAGGGATCCTCCTGTCTCTACCTGCCAAGTGGAGGAATCATTAACTCCATACTATCCTGCTTTGCTTTACACTGTTGTGGGATTCATTTGGATGCTTCGGTAGGAAACACTGTGCTGATGGAGCCATCTTCCCAGACCATACAATTTTCTTTTCAAGAGAAATGTTCACACACTTTAGAATGATGTAATTAAGGATAACTTGTGATGATAAACACAAGTGTGGGCAGGAGCAACTGACTGATCAACTGGTCATGGAATTGACAACAAACGAGAGGAAGGGGAAAGTGGTTGTATTTTCAAAGTACTTTTAATACTGTGTCATTATGACCAGTAGCAGCTTTGGAATTTATGAAGGGGGAGTGGAATGGTCTTTGATTCATTTATTACATGGAACAGTGGATCTCAGAGAGATCACCTTGGGTTTGCTAGTTAGCATTGGAATCCAACTCAAATAATCAGACAACTGCTTCCCCAGCACTCTGAAAACTGGAAACAATGCTGACGTCATATCGGTCTGCCAATCGTGTTACAATTAATATTAGGTGAACTATGAGCAGTTTTTTTCTGTTGTCAACCCACACATTCTCAAACAAAATGGACCATTAGACACTTGCATACACAAATAGAGAGATTATTTTGAAGGCTCCTTGCTTTCTTTGTGTGTTTTGATAGACAGCTCATGTTACAACAGACAACTGATTCAGAGTTGATATAATTGTTCTTTCTTCATAAATTGCTCTTCTCCCTTGAGAGGAGACTCACAGTTACTGGCAGCTTCTCAGAAAGGAACATCACTCAAACTCGCAGAAAACAGCTCCCCAAAGCAGATTAGAGCTCCCTGCCTCCAGGATGTGTTGTACATGAGAAGAAAATGCTATGTATAGTTTGTGCTTTGGAAGCACCTAGGTATTGTTTGTCTTGTAAGGACACAAAGGCATAGAAAATGTAAAACTAAACAATAAAAAATGTCAGTGGGTCAGGATGAAAACAGCTCAGTGATGTGTCCATGTTCTCATTCTGGTGCTTTGGCAGCATCTTGTAAAGTGGAGTGCACTCTGAGAATGAGAAGATTTGAATTTTTCATCTGTGACTCTTAGTGACAGGGCTTGGCAAAGTCCAGCATCCTCTCGGGCCTGTCTACATGTACTCTAACAGGCAGCTGAAGGAAAGGGTATATGCTTTGCAGTCAACTTAGGCACACATTAGGTGAAAGGTGCTCTGGCCAGTGTGGCTTTATTTTAGGGGTTCCATTAGAGATAGCCCCCAACTCTCGATATGTCTAAGCATTGGCTGTTTTGGCTGATTTGCAAATCCTCCTTGCTGTGAATGACCTAAGAAGACTTAGTGATGACTTTCTATTTTAATAGCCCTGTTTCACATTAATGTGTGTATTTAAAAATGACAACAAAACAAAAACCCCCTACTACTCAGGGTTGGGATTTCACAAGCTCACTCCTTAAAGAAAAGATGAGCTAAGAAAGCAAGTGAATTTGACTAGGTTATAGTAAGACATATCAAATTATCATACTAGTAAACCTTGTAAATGACAATGGCATGAAGACACAATGTTAATAGCAAAAAACTAGAAAGTGGTTCAATGGGCATTTTCTCTCCTCAGTATTTTCACGATTTATTTGCTGAGAATTTTGGCTATTTGTTTGATCTATAAAATAAATATATGCTTAGGACAAAAAGTTTAGAAGCATAGAAAAGCTCAAATAGAAAAATATAAAAACCAAGCCTAGTGTTTCCCTGTAAAGATAAGGACCAACAACTCTTCGTTTCTTCCATCCTTCTGCCATTTTCAACATAGCACTAGCTAATCAGAACATTTACAATGGGATGTATCCTTTAACTCTTACTGGATAAAGTGCATACCCTCATAAGGTTCAATCAACATGTATCTCATTATAATTTCAAATCATCATGGGAAGAGCCACAAACCCTAAGACCTCAAAGCTAGTGAGAGTCCAGAAGAGAGTTTTCCTTAGTCCCTGTGAGTCTGGACAAGGGTCATTCTTGGCTAATCTATTACAGTGTCTCTGTTCAACCTGCTACAGGGCCTGGAATTGATCCAGAGGAACTAGAGCAAGGTTGAGGGACTCTAACAGCTCCTGGGGGGTGGGGGTGGGGTGGCTAACATAGTTGCCAGAAAAAGGGATGTCCTTGATTGACATTCAAATTCTTGGGCTGGCCACAGGTTGAATCTCTCTAGGGATGTAACCAGAATGTACATTTTAAACATGCTCTTAAGTGTCACACACAAACTAGCTCAAAGCCTTGCAAAGTAAACTCAATGAATGTTTGTTGAGTGAATGGATAGCACCAGATTGGTAAGTAGAGAATCATAATCCCCCAATAACTTGCTGTCCGAGATTCCACCCAGGCAAAATTGAGATTTATTTGGGGCTGGGACCAAGCAGAACCCATGGTCCATCTCTAAATCTGATGCTCTCAGAGATTCAGGATGTCAGAGAGTTGAGTTGTGATTCAACTCAAACTTGAAAAGGATTTCTTTGCCAATTACTCTGGAAACCCAGCCTTTGTGTCTAGCACAGTTCTTAGCTAGAGACATAGGAATGGCTTACCCTGCACACACTACCCACTTTAAGACAGAAATGTCTTGGTAATAAAGTCATACTGTTGATTGTTTGCTGTTTTTACACAGCAAAGATACACCATTCTCATAGAGCCTACTCCCCCCTCAGCCACAATGAGGCCAGTTCTAGGACTCATAAAACCAAGGCCCACTTAAGGGCTCACATAAATGTCTTTTAACATCTGATAAAGCCACAATTACAATCTACTGTTCAATAGAGTCGATCTTTGATCAGCACACTTGTAAAATATAATTTTTAATGTTTTCCCAACAAGAAGTGGCCAATGAACGTCATAATGGGCTCCACTGACCCATAGTTATAGGCCTAAGGAAGAGACACTTACCTGACAGGCATTATACAGGAGTTGATGTTCAAACTTCTTGATCCCAAGAATGTTCTGGAACATTTCATAGAGCTGTTCCTTGCTCAGAATCAACTCAGAAGCTGCACTGGCTGTCATCCGGGCTTGCTGCTTCCTGGGGTCCTCCTCACCACGGTAGATGGCATCAAACTTGGCCATCCAGGAGCTTAGCACTGTCTCCTTGCTGAGGCCATCAATCTCAGGGAGGCTGCGCACCCTCTTCTCGATGTGTTTCTTGAAGACCTCCCGAGAGTCATTGGCTGAGCAGCCCCCACTCTGTACCATGCGGGCCACGCGGTCACTCTTGAGAAACACCTGAGCAAGGGACAGCCAAGAAAGATGGAGTTAGCCATGGAGGTGCGTCCTTCACATGTACCATGGAATGTAACAGGGTGGATAACTTTCCACTTACTTGCTGTGATTTGAGTCAGGCCCCTTTTGCACACTCTTCAGCACCCAAATCTTAAATCAAGAATGAAAATAGGATAGTAGCTCCATTATTTGAGGGGATGTGTCCCAAGACCCCCACTAAATGCCTGAAACCACAGACACTAGTGTTCTTTATTTTCACTATAGTGTTTATTCTGCTTGAAGACTTTCCAGAGAGAACCCAATTACAGCAGTGCATTATAATAAGAGCTATTTAAAGTGTGTGAATTGCTTAACTCTGGAATTTTTCATTTAATACCTCCAGTCTAAATAAAACTGAAAAGTTGAGGCTACAGCACAAAGAACTTCTGAGCTTACAAAATGGTCTCAAGGACTGATCTACTGATAGGTACAGAGAGAGCAAAAGCTGGAGTTAGAGTTAAAATGGCTGCATTTTCCTCTGCTTCTTCAGCCTAGCGGCTATATAAACCACAATAAATGAACCTCTTTGGAAATGTAACTGTTCCTGTCTATAATATAGGGTAATGCTCAACTCTATACAGGTTGTTTTAATTAAACGAGTCATTTGAAAAGAGCATTTACAATGGTGGCTGGATCCTTAAATGCCTCGTGGGTTGTCATTATTGTCATTAAGTATCTAGCATATAGCACTTAAATGTTAACAACTACATGCATCTCATTTATTCTCTAAAGGATACTTATCATGACTGAAATTTCGTATCGGGAAAATCTGTGCTAATTTTCTATCTCCTTGACTGACATGCAATTCTACATGTGCAAGAAGTGTTTCTACTCTCCTCATAGTCTCTCTAGTCTCTGGATAGCACATGATGGATGCTCTGTAAGTGAACTAGGAATAACATAGCTGTTAGGTTCAGACTACTATGAAAGGTGTGTGCAACCTTTTGTCATTGGAACATGATGCTGTCATCTGCAAATGCTCAAGAACTGTACAGTCATTCCAAAACAAATAAATAACCCCCTCCAAAAAATAAAAAAACAAGACAAAAAAGAAAAATTCATAGTTTTCGTTAAGCTTATGATTCTTCATTGGGCTGGCTTCATAGTTGTCATCATTCGTGTAGGACCTATGGGCCACAAATTAGACATGACTGAGGGTAGATGAGGAACCAAGATTTCACAGAGAGTTGGGGAAGGGATTTGCCCATCATAGCTACCACTGCCTGATTTTAGTGCCTACTCACAGACAAACGGGACAAAGAGCAAAAGGAAGAGTGAGGAATAGAAAGAGAGTTCTTAGGCCCATGAGTGTGTGCATGCTATATATATGTGGTATATGTGCACAGGTATGTATCAATACCCACTCTAGTGCATACTCAGAACCCAGGGAGGACATTCAATGTCTTGGGGTTGATCACCTTCCACCACATTTCCTTGAGACAGGCAGAGTCTGTTGCTTAACCCAGCATTAGGTTGGCAGGCAGCAGGCCCTAGTATTGTTGTCTCTACATCCCTATAGTGAGGAGGTTACAGATGCACGCACAGCTACACTCAGCTTTCCACATGGATTCTGAGGATTTGAACTCAGGTTTTTGTGCTTGTGTAACAAACACCTTTACCCTTTAAGCTATCTCCTCAGTATCCACATGCTCTTTTAACTTCATTCTGCTTCCTTCTCCTCTTTGGGGTTCTTCTACCAAGCAGAAGACCTTCCAGCTTTGCTGCCTGAGCCCTGGGAGATTGTCACTTACTAAGGACAGTTTTCCCTTGCTCCACTGACAGCACCTGGAAGCTCACATGAGCTCATACACAGTGGGTATAATACAAGGTGCTGGTGCTACAGCTTTGTATTCACAGAGAGGAAACGACCTGACACTTTGGAGCTGTGTCCTGCTCATGCTCCAAAAGGTGCATCAAGGTCCTCCTGAGGCCAATCAAACATTCATCCCCCTGCCAGAGGCCAGCACTTGCCTTGCAGGCTCTGAAAGAGTATTGCCTAGTGCCCGGCGGAAAGCAGGCAACCTGTGCATCATGACAAAGTCATACTGGGAGAAAGCCTATTACCAATACAGCCTCCATTTACTGTTCATTTAATGAAGTGATTTAGAAAAGGCTTGAGGGTTTGTCTTCCTGGGTGAAGACCATGACATGTTTTGATGACCTGGAACCTGCAGCTCAACTAGATGTGAGAGTTAATTCTTAAATCAACTAAAGGAAACATGTCAAATACTTTTCAGGTTCATCCCAGTCTTCATGTTAAACAGAGTTCACTTGAGAGCCTGCACTGCTTAATGATGATGTGCCTAACCTACATATTATGAGTCTCACCTCTAGGTCTTCGTCTCAAAGAATAGGGAGCTGGAGAGATGGCTCGGTCAGTAAAGCAGGTGATGTTCAAGCATGAGGACTTGAATTCAATCCCTAGTATCCATGTAAGAAAGCTGGGCATGGTGATGCGTAACTATAAGCACTATCACTGTGAAGAAAGGAGAAACCCTGAAGCTCACTGGTTAGCTAGCTATACTAAGTACTAGCATACTACACTAGTACTAGTGGTAAAATAATAGAAATAGGGATAAACTGGGTGCTCACAGAATGCAACAGAAGTCACCTAATAACCTCATACAAAATAATCACACTCTGGAATGACCACTGACAGCATAGAAACAAGCAGTCAGGGATACCTCTGTGGGAGTCTATGGTAGTCATCCATCCAGGGGTGGGGTGCCCCTGTAGGAGTCTATGGTGGTCAAGCAGAACCCAGTAGGTGGGTGTAAAAGTATCTTTTATTCTCCTGATGTAATTGTCATCTCAGGCTTACAGCCTTAGTCTGCTAACCTAGGCCTACTCCTGGAATCTTCTAGCCTCCATACAATCTATCTGGGTCTAGAATGTTTTCAGCTTCTGAGAGTTAATGCTGAATAAGATCACCCTTTCTTTTTGAACTCTGGCTAACTGTTCAACTCAGCTGTTCTGGCTCAAATTTCATTCCACACTGATTCAATCTGGCTTCTTTCCCTTCTGACTGAATTGTTCCACTTGCCTCAAACTAGTTCTAGCAATGTGTTCTGATCTTCTGGCTCCTTCTCATTCTCTGGCTCATTCTAGCTTCACTTTTGTCTAGTTGTTCTCTCTTCAACTTGTTTCTGTAAAGCTCTCCCAATAAAACTACCTTCTCTCCTTTCTCCTTCTGTAGCAGGAGATAAGGTGGCTCATGTCCTCAGGCCTAGGCTAGTTGGGAACATGGTGGCTGATTAAGAAAAGCCAGATTGAATGCCGCCAGCATTTTAAATATCTCCCGAAACACCCTCTTATGTTGCTTCTTTCTTCCCTGTTCTTGTGAAAGTGGGACATATCCTATCCTGTCAAATCTTTCTCTGATTCATCACTTTGTCTGCCACTCAGTTAGATATCACTTTCAAACATGGTGCTTCCTTCTACAAATTAATTTTACCTTAATTGTTTGGGATTAAAGATGTGTATTAAGGTCAGATCTGTAGTCCAGCCAGAGGGATTAAAGATGTATGCTAAGGGTTGGGCCATACCACAACTAAAAACAATTTTTTTTTCAGTAAATAACACAATCTTAGGGTTCACAGTGTGATCAAATATCCTGCAACAGATCAGGGTGCCTATGTGGGAGTCTATGGTGATCAAGGAGAACTCAGCATCTACGAGTGCCTATGTAGGAGTCTAAGGTGGTCATAAAACCTCTCAGAAGTAAATATTTCTGAGATAGTATGTTAATATGAGCAAGGAACAGAAGAACAGAGAGGATGTAGGTATTTTTAGATTGAAGAAATAATTTGCATAACAATGTCAAATGTCTGAAGAAACGAGGAGAACGTAGGCCATGGCAATGAAGTGTAGGGGATGCTGGCAAGAGATGAACAGGAATGGCTAAATATCCACGATTCTGGGCACAGGCATTACACCCACTGGCCTGCATTTTAAGGGCACTAGAGAAACACTGATGACTGTAAATTGGGACATGGCACAAGAGTGGAAGGAGCTAACTGAGAGGTCCTTACAGGGGACAGTAAAAAGCACTGGTGTCATAAACAAGAAATTTCACTTATTCTTTGTTATCAGTTCTAAGGATCATGAAAGGTTTAGAAATATTCAAATAGAAATGAAGCCATGCTTCTTCTCCCTAGCTGTGCAACCAAGTGTCCCACAAACCAAGGAGAGCCCAATTAAATTCTCAGTGTCACATTCGTTTTCCCCAAAGCCTCTCTCTAGCTTTCATCTGCCATAATTTTATGACTATTTGGAAAATATTTGAATCTCAGGGTAGATTCTAAGTTTTGGAAAGATAGTGCTAAAGAGTTTTCTTTTTTATTCATTCTTAATTCTCTCCTTTTCTCTAGTGAGAGAGAGAGATAGTTTGTTAGTATATGTATGTATATGTGAGAGTGTGAGTGTGTGTGAGTATATATGTGTATGTATGTACGTATGCATGTGAGTGTGTGTATTTGTGTGTATGTATTTATATGTGTGTGTTCACATTTGCCTGTGTGAATGTGGACTCATAATGCTACAGATAGAGATCAAAAAACAACCTTAGGTGTTGGTCCTCTCCTTCTACCTTGTTTAAGACAGAGTCTCTTGTTCACAGCTCCCTGCTTCAGGCTAGCTGTTCCATGAGTTTCTCCATTCTCCATCTCCCATCTTGGCCTAGAAATACGGTGATTACAGACATATGCTACTATGTATATCTTTACCTACGTGGTTTCTGAGGATCCAAACTCATATCCTTACACTTGCATGGCAAGTGTTTTTAATAACTGAGACAATTCTCAAAGCTTCCTTGTTTTGTTTGTGAAATTGTTTGTACCTAATGTAGTGTCTGGCACAAAACTGATGCCCAATGCATACTTGTTCAAGTGTACTGGTAAGAAAAGTGAAGACGTTTCCATCAGAAACCCTGCTGATTAACCAGATTATATCAAGGTGAAATGGGAAAACAGGAGTCAGAAGACACATATATGAGCCTCTAAACAAGTGAGTTAGGATTTCTTAAGATTCTATAGAATCCATAGTCATGAACGAATAGAATGATGACAGTACTTTCTGGACATGGTAACTCTCCTAGTCCCTTCCTTGAACAGAGCAGTCACTTAGTATGTGTTAAGTATATTGTGTTGACTTCAGAAGTCACTTAACCCACTTAGAGCTCATTGTTTTTCACCAACACATGAGAACAATCCAGCCTTCCATCTTTGATGAGGATAGAGCTGAGGGGACTTTGAAATGGAAAATGATCTATCAGTTCAGAGGAGTACCATGTGACTTCAGCCACTGTAGGCCTGGCTATGAGTCCATCAATATGCACCGGGAGGCTGAGGACTGAGGAAATGGGGAGAAACAGAGTGTCAGAAGGAGGTAAGTCAGCCAGAGATAGAAGACACTAGCCAGAAACTAATTTCCCTGGCTTCCTAGTGCGCCAAAAGACAAGTAAGACCTGAGCTGGTGTCAGCTTGTATAAAAACTGGTAGATCTCTTTGTATTCTTTGTGTTTGTTTTTCTTTCTTAGTAGCTGTGATATGAGACTTCAGTCTTGGGAACAGTTCTATCCATGACATTCAGAACCCTTCCCTAGTCCTCTGACATCTCCTAGACAGGCCCGAATGCTAGGTGGAAGTTCTATAGATTCATGAAATCTATGCATTAGCTTTGCCTTTCCACATGATTGCTAAAGAATCACCAGACTGTTTTATAAATAAACACATTCATACCTAACAGATATGCACATACAGGGAGGTTGGTTTAGTAGCTATTTTCTTTCTGATAGATTGAGACTAGGGCAGATCTTTTTCTGTCTTAAAAAATAAATTATTCTTGGCCAAGGAGATGGCTTAGGAGGTAAAGGCATTCATAGCTCAAGCCTGGTGACTGGAACTCAATCTTTTGAACTCACACATTGGTCAATAGCAAAAGTGACAGGAGAGACCCTGCCTCAAAAATAAGGTGGAGAGAGAACAAGCTTCTTGTATGTTGTTCTCTGACCTCTAAATGTGTACTGTAGCATGAACTAATTAATGAGTGTCTACCTTTCTCTCTGTCTCTCTCTCTCTCTTTCTGTCTCTCTCTCTCTGTCTCTCTCTCTCTCCCTCTTGCATACACACACACACACACACACACACACACACACACACACACACACACA
>NW_021621338.1:16121652-16265009 GCF_004785775.1 Grammomys surdaster | reverse complement strand
ACACACACACACACACACACACACACACACACACACACACACACACATTTATTTTGCAAAGAGAAGTATCCCAAGGGAAATAAGAATAAAGCTTGATATTAAGAGAAATAAAATGTAATTACCATACTCACACATGCATATGCAGAAGGGTACTTTTACAGATGAAGAAACTGTAGACTCAAACTTATGAGACATTTATGTAAAAGTCTTGGGATCCTGATGGTGACTTGATGCCTGGCCTGAAGACCATGTGGATGTGAAAGGACACACTGACTGGATCATATCTGAGAGAATCTGCTGTAGCCCTGGAGCCTCATAGCCATAATTTAAGAGAATAAAGGAATAACCTGCAGCCTGTTTGACTTCCCTTGGCAATCAGGGCCACAAGGAAGGAACAAAATAATCCTGTGTACTTCTTCAGAGCCATTGGAGCACTTGTCCTCCTTCCATTCCTCCTTCCCCCTTCCCCTTCCATTTAAGGATGGCTGGTTTGGCTCAGAGTGAGTTGGATGGGCACATAAGTGGTAAAGGACACTGCTTCGCAGCCTCTTTTATTTTCCTTTAATGACTCTTTATTATGATAGTAGATAGTATTTGAACAATTTATCCCTTAGCAACACAATGGCAATGGCTATGATTGACGTGTCTACTGTAGTTCTCTCAGAATCTTTGAGGACAAGTTCTATTATTTTTTAAAATAAAATATTGCTACTGTTATGTTGAACTGGGAAGAAATGGTATGGTGGAGTGGAGGAGTATATGTTCGTGTGCGCATGCATGTGTGTGTGTATGAGCATGCACACACACACAAACACACAAACACACACATGCACAGGTATGTACTTGCAAATAGTGGAGAGAGTTGGAGAGGAAGAAAGGAAGAGAGAGGGGGAATAAAGAGGGAGGGAAAGAGAGACAGCAGAAGAGAAAAAATAGTCAAAAAGATACAGAGAAGAAAAAAGAAAGGGGAGAGGAGAGATGGGAGAGAGAGAGAATGAGAATGAAGTAGAAAAAAGGCTTGTCTGTTGGTGGTTTCCTCTGCTAAGAACAGAGCCACACAGTTATGACCAAATGACAATAATAATAACTCCCAATTTCTCACTGGGAAACCCCTATACTTGGCTACAATGCTTGAAACAGGCTGAGCCTAAACTCAGGTTCCAGAGGTTGTCCTGGTCTTGAGCCTTGTAGTCAGGCTAGTTTAACCCTAACCACTGTAAAAAAAGTTCCTGGGCTTTTGCAGAAGTTTTCAGCAAGGAAGTGTGTTCCCTTTGCCCCTGGAGTTGTTAAACTGGTAGGAAACATTTGCATCCCTTATATGAAGAGAATGCAGGATGAATCCAACAGAAAGATGGAGAGAAGGTGCATACTACTGGTATACTATTGGCATCTCTGAATGCGACCATGCCTAAGACTAGCCCCAACTTTGGAACTTTGTTTCTTGAACAAATCTCCGTTAGTTTTAAACCAGTTTGAGCTAGCTGTAGGTCATTTGCAATACAAAGTCCTGGCAGAGGTAGATTCTGATAGAGGTGCACATGAATGTTTGCTTGGGGTAGGAAAGAGGTACTAGCTTCTCAATAGCCCAGGGAAGAAGGAAAATGGAGGAAGGGGAATGCCACCCCCTGGGAGGTCTGCTGGCACAGTGCTAATCCTGATCTCTTACCTGCATTTTAGGGGATTAGTCTTTCCAGAAATGAGAATCTAAGGCTCTCTAAAGCCTCCCTAATGAAGACAGAAGCTGGACCTCTAATCCCTCCATTTTTTTCTATACTTCTCAAATTCTAACAGGAAAAGACTCAATCCTTCTCCATCCCTGCAGCCTCACCAGTCCCAGAAGGAGCTCTTTCATAGAAAACTAGCCACTATCAGTGAAACTAACAAATCGTTATAGATATAGTAACTTCCAAAGACTCATTAGCAGGCTGATGACGATTAATTTTCAATTTTAATTAATAGAAATGACACTTTCTTTTAATTTGCATCATTAGTCAAATGAGCGTCCTAATTAGGATTTGTAATATACAGATTTACAAACTCCAGTCGAGGAGCATAAACATGTGAAGGGGCTGCCTGTTTGACAAGCTTTCTCTCATTACACCCCTACTGGCTTTTGGAATCTGGGGAAAAGGGAGGATCAGTTTCATTTCCAGGCAGCTTCTATGCAAAATATGTTATTACAGTAGCTGACCTGCCCTTTCTGAGTCTCAGTTTGTCAATAAAATGGAAAATGTTTTTGGTAACCAACTATAAAAGTGTTCTACATTCTAGGATAACACTTAGACATTGCCTGTATATAAACATGAATTTAAAAACACGTTTTGTCATGTACATGTTTCCATGTATGCCCATGCACGTATGTGTAGATGTATATGTGGAAGCTAAAGATCAACTTTGGATGTCACTCTTTGGGAGCCATTTTTTTCAGAGTTAGGTTGACTGATCAGTTGTAGCTGTTTGAATGAGAACCGTCCCCATAGGCCCATAGATATGAATATTTGGTTACCAGGGAGTGGCACTATTTGAAAGGATTCGAATGTGTGGCCCTGTTGGAGGAAGTGTGTCATTGCAAGTGGGCTTTGAGGTTTCAAACAGCACATTCCAAGCCCAGAGTCCCTCTCTTTCTGATGCCTGAATAGAACTCTCAGCTATATCTCTAGCACGATGTCTGTCTGAGCACCACCATGCTTCCTGACACAATGATAATAGACTAAACCTCTGAAAGGGTAAGCAAGCCACAATGCTTTTTTCTATAAGAGTTGCCATGGTCCTGGTGTCTCTTCATAGCAACAGAACACTGACTAAGACACTGATGAACCTCAGAAATCCTCCTGTCTCCACCTCCCCAACACTGGGAATGCAAACATACAACACTGAACCCAGACTTTTATGTAGAGCTAAGGATTCCATTCAAGTCTTTAAGCTTATATGTCAAGCATTCTGCCTAGTGAGTCATCAATCCAATGCCCGACAGCAGGTGCTATTTGCATCACTCCCTACAACAAAACTGTAGTGTCCCTTGTCATATGACTACAAACACCATCATCAGCCAACGGGCTACATCTTCTTCTGTCTTTCTCAGATCAGTAGGCCAGGCTGGAGCTTCAGCCTGCAGGCTGTACTTACCTCATAGTAGCTCTGGACAGCATTCATAAAGGCTTCATCAGCTACGATTTGGGTCTCCCCATTGAGGAAAGCCTGGAACCGGTCCTTGACAGTCTGTAGCTGCTGTTTGCTGATCTGCAGAGAGAGAGAAAGAGAACTTTGAAGGCTTCATGTAAATGGGTATGTGACTACTTCACAAGAAAGATGCCCACCTGTCAGAGTGTGGGCTGACCTGATGAGTAAGCAGACTTTCTGAACTTGAATGGAACATAATCATTGTTAAAAATAATACAATAATACAAGCCACAGTTAAATACATTGCTTTACAACCACATAGGAATACTTTTACCACAGAAATCAGCAAGTCCTATCAAGTAGGTTTATTTATTTATTTATTTATTTATTTATTTATTTATTCCTAACTTTTAAAAAGGTGTTGGCTATTAAAACATTTCTCGGGGAATGATGCTTGATTATATTCAGGATTTTTTTTTTCATTTCTTACTTTGATCTGTGCCCATGGTTATTTATAGGCACAGTGCTTGTAAGATAGAATCTGTAGAGAAGTGGGTCATGTCTCTTTCCAGATTCACATTTATAGATGCATCATTGGCTGGTGTTATGAGCCACATGGGACTATTTATACTGCAGAAATCAGCAAATATCACCAAGCAAGCAAGCAAGCAGGTCTGTTTGTTTATTTATTTATAACTTTAAAGAAGAGCCTGCTGTTGGAGTGTTGCCTAGCAGACATTCCACTGTGCATAACGGACACTCTACCTGCAGGGTCTTCAGAGGTCTGAACACCCAGGAGCATATATCCTGCAGTGGCTGTGGAACCTCTGGTGGTATGGGTATACCCCTGGCCAGGAGTCAGTAGCATTGAGGTACAGGGAGCAAGGTAACATATTGAGCAGTCCTTTCTGTACAACTTCCTACCCTAGTGACCTCAGTCATCTTTGTTTCCAAGGAGAACAGTCCTATAAGATCCATGCTGACTATCCTCTGCTTGTGAATGTCGCATTTTCCATTAGCATGATCAGCGCTGGCATAAGAAGCGCTCAAAATCCCTGCTCAGGCTAAGATCTCCTCACACATGACTCAAAGGCAAACATTTATCTTCATTACTTGTGGTTATGACTAAATGTGTTAAACCCATTTTGCTATCTTTTCCGCTAAGGTTTCCCTGGAGCCTCCCTAGTGCCTTACATGTGACAAGCAGTCAATTAATGTTGATTTGACTGAATGAACAAAGTGCAGGAAAGGTGCTATCTGTGGGTAGCCTTGAAACAGCTTTAGTTTCTGTTGATATTATGTAAAGTAAATAAACTACTTAAAGTTCAAGTTCCTGACTTCTAAAAAGGTAAAGACTTTGAAAAATGTTACATCTCAAAAAAAAAAATGCTATTTGTGTGAGGCAATGCCTTTGCCATTTAGATTTAACCTCTTCCGTGGTAGGGGCATAATATAAAGCAGGTGGCATACAACACACATGCTTTTGTTTGTCAATTAAAGAAGTACTGATTTTCTTTATGGACTCCAAATTCCTTTATCATTAGAAATAAATACAAATAGAAAATAAAGTTTGAAGCTCTAGGAGACTGAAATCTCATCTGAGTTTCTACTCAAGAAATGGAACAAGAAGGGTTCTTAGAATCTTCATAACTGGTGGCTGGGTACTCTAAAGTTCGTAAGTTTTGGAGAACTGGGCAGGGAGGGATATAGCAGCAAAGAAAGATGAAAAGATTTAAGTTTGATGAGATTCACGATTGCTTATTAAACTTCTTGTATGATTGTATATTTGCTCATTACGTATGTAGGTATGAAGAGGCCATATGTCAACCTTGTATAGTATTTCTCAGGAGGCATCCACCATATTTTTTGAGGCAGGGTGCTTACTGGTACTTGAGGTTAGCAGAATATGCTAAGTTGATTGTTCATCAAGTTCTAGGGAACTGTCTTGTTTTCCCCCCTCAGCACTGGGATTATAAGTGTGTATTTGTCCATGGGTGCTGGGATCACAGGTTTCTACATGGACATGGGGCTGGGATCACAGATTTCTGTGTACATGGGGCTGGAATCACAGGTTTCTACCTGTTCACGGGACTGTGATCACAGGTTTGTATGTGTACACGGGATGGAATCACATGTTTCTACCAGTCTATGGGGCTGGGATCATCCTCATGCTAGTGCAGCAGGCATTAAGGACTGAGCCATCTTCCCCATCTTGAGATTCATATTTGCCATGCTCTATGGAATCCACCACTCAACATCAGCAACATTTGTAAAGTTTAAAGAGTTGACATGATCTGTAAAATGCTTTATTTTAACCAATATGTCCCCAAACCACTTTCATGTGTAACCATGACATGAACTTCCAATGCGCTAATTCATTTGTGTAATGCTGTATCTTGAAGATAAGCCATAGTTTCCTCTTCTAAGACATCACGGTTGAGTCACTGCAGGTGGCTGGAGCTACCTACCACATTGAATGGTATAGCCTTAGAATATGGAAGGAACATACATCTTCAGTTTCGCTGTCCTGTTCAGATCCAGGACTACTGCATAGTGACTCTGTTTGCCCCTGGAATTGAACTGATGTGTGCGGCAGTAGGGAACCCAATCACAATACAGCAAGCTAGTGTGAGTCCCTCCAAAGCAGGTTAGGTGGAACTCACATCAGAATTTCTAGCCACTGAGGACAAACCAGGATATTTCATGGACTTTATGTTTAGAATTTGTTCCAATTCATGTCAATCTTAGCTCTGTGAGACAACAGGAGCAGGTAGCCTTGGGTAAGCTTTTGTCTTTAGTAATTGAAATAAAATTAGGAGCCCACACCATCTGAGTGATCAGGACTGATTGCTGACTAAAGCCAAATTCATTATCCGAGCACCCGATAGATAAGCATGGAGCTCATTTATATACAGGCATTTACAAAGAGCCCAGCATGCGTACAGAGCTCCGCCAGAATCTAAGGGTTCAATAGTCAAGAAACCGCAGTCATTCCTTGATCTCATTCACCAGGCCAAAGCACTGGGTAATCTAAAGGCATTGAGGCATATCCTTAGAGCCCTTCCATCTATATGGAAAAGGAAAAGCGTATAGAACTAGACCAAATTATGTTCTAGGGATTTCAGAGGGGAGAAACCACAGAATATACAAGTCAAGAAAAAAGCAAGAAAGGAACATATCTGGGTCCTTTTGAACACGTACAATGTAAATAGACTATCATGTACACATAACTAATGGTTTACTTGCTCTGAATTAACCTTTGATCTAGACGTAATTCAGACTTGAGGTTCATTTTCCTTGGTGTATGCAAAAGTCCAGCTACACAGTGGGAGTGTGAGATAAGGAGTAAGACCTTAACATCGTAAATCTCAGGGATAGAGACTGGCCACTGACCAGAGGAGCAAGACTAAGCTTTGGAATGAGAGGCTGTCCTCCCCTGTATGATTTGATGACCACATATCACATGTGAGATTCAACTTCTGTCTCTGACAATTGGCTTCTCAAAGTCAATGGTGTCATGAACCAAATTCTGGTTTCCAAAAGCCTTTGAGAGCATTAAATTCATAGCATAGGAGAGCAAAGGTAACTATGATAGCAGAATCTAAAGTCTCCTCTTGCTTCCCTCCCATCGACTCTCACAATTTCCTTACTACAGAGCAGTTAATGTGTAGACTCTCTAGCTTTGTCTCATAAGGCAAAGAGGAACCTGTATTCATCTCTGTGTTTGCTTCCAGATCACGGCACCAAAGCTGATTGCATAAGACTCCAGGTAGGATGCCCAGAGCCAGGTCTGACATAGATGAGTGTTCAGCCTATGCTAGCTGTTATGGATGGGTCTTACCATTAGACTGCACAAGTTGTTCCCTTAATAGGACCAGACTGTGAGCAATCGTACACATCTATAAAACTCAGCCCACATATTATTTCTTAGCAGCCTCCATGGAGAGTTTGATAGTTTTCTCAGTACTTTAAAGGAGTCACATACAGTACTACACTTCAGAGACAGGGGCATGGATTGGAGTTCAAACCAACATGCTTAGGATCAACAGGACATAGGTTCATATTTTGGTGTGCCCACTTAATTCCAAGCTTGGGAAAGTAGCATTCCCTAAACCTTAGTTCCTTATGTAAAAATGTGAGAATTATGTAAGACCTGTGTCCCAGGATTGTTTGGAAGACTAAAAGGGAATGGGGACTTAGCCCACTGCCTATCACATTCAGTCAAGTTAATTGCAGGGAGAGAGTAACTAAAAACTTGCAAGGTTCTAGCTGAGGCCACACTCTGCTTCTCCATTTCCCATTCTGCCCTGCCTCAGCACGTTGCTGCCTTGCGGATGCTCTTGGGCCTTTGTTGTCTAAAGTTGTATCCTGGCTGCTCCCTGATGACGTCATCTTTCTGCCTTTCCCTACAGCCACTACCTAGGAATCTAACCCAGACCCATGTCTCTAAGAGGACCTTTCCTGACCAAATGTCAAGCTAATGTCCCCAGGCTAATCTCCATTACATTACATTACATTACATTACACTGGCCCTGAGAATTTCCCTAAAGCCTTTACCATTGTCAATACTTATATTATCTAGCATTTGTTTGAATGGATCATAATATACACACATGCAAAAATATATCACAAGAGTAGGATATATACATTTTTATACAATTAAGTTTCCAATGTAACCAGCTATCATCTCATATCAAGGTAAAATAGAGTGAGAGCCTAGATTTGAGAAACTGCTGTAGGACTCCAACATCATGCCCTCTCTGTAGATCACAGACACCTTAGGACCTTTCCCTCTCTCAGGAATTAGGTCATACCTCTACCATGGTTTTGGTCTCTATCTCTGACTGATGTAGTCCTTCTGTAGACGGGACTTGTACACAAATGTTTTTCCTTATCTCTGCTGCTTACACTTCCAGACTCCCTTCTCTTGCACTTATAAAAGTGATTGCCCCTCCCACTTCCCCCTTTTTTTCTTCCTTTCTTGTTTTCTTCCTTCTTCTCCTTTCAGTATCCCATCCTGTTGTACATGGTAGCATTTCTGTTTCTTTCAAATTTAAGCTATATTTTCTTTAATTTTTTTATTGGTTATTTTATTTATTTACATTTCAAATGTTATCCCCCTTTCCACTTTTCCCTATGCAAACCCCCTATCCAACCCCCTCCCCTTGCTTCTATGAGGGTGCTCCCCCACCCACCCACTTCTGCCTCACTGCTCTAGCATTCCCCAATGCTGGGGCATCAAGCCTTCACAAGACCAAGGGCCTCCTCTCCCATTGATGCCAGATAAAGCCATCATCTGCTACATATGCTACATATGCTGGAGCCATGGGTCCCTCCATGAATATTCTTTGAATTTTTAGTGGTTTAGTCCCTGGGAGCTCTAGGGTATCTGGTTGGTTGATATTGTTCTTCCTATGGGGTTTCAAACTCCTTCAACTCCTTCAGTCCTTCCCCTAACTTCTCCATTGGGGTCCAGGTGCTCAGACCAATGGTTGGCTACAAGCATCTGCATCTGTATTGGTCAGGTTCTTGCAGAGCCTCTCAGGAGATAGTTATGGCAGGCTCCTTTCAGCACTTCTTGGCATCAGCAGTAGTGATTGGGTTTGGTGGCTTCATATGGGATGGATCCCCAAGTGGAACAGTTTCTGGATGGCCTTTTCTTCAGTCTCTGCTGCATGAATCTCTTTTTCAGCTTTTAAAGGGAAGCCACTCTTTCCCTTTAAGGCCCCATCATATCTTTGATGTTAGCCTACTAATTGCTCTTATACCTCAAGGCTGGATCATGGCCTCCCTTATTACAAAATCTCTCTCCAAATTCAAAACCATTTTATTACCTGTTTGTTTATCGTGTGTGTGCATGTGTGTGTGTGTGTGTGCATGTGTTTGTGCATGTGTGTGTGTGTGTGTGTGTGTGTGTACATGTGTATGTGCATGTGTATGTGTATGGACTTGCTCCATAGTGGGCATGTGTTGGTTAGAAGGCAGCCTATGGGAGTCAGTTATCTCCTTCTACCATATGGGTCTGGGATGGAACTCAGGCTGTCAGGCTTGACAGCAGTTGGCTTTTCTTCTTGAGTCATCTCACATTCTCCTCTTCTTTTTTATCATAATGCTTTCCAAAGAGGATCAATAGCCAGACTCCTATCATCACAGATCATTTTTTTCCAGCTTCTCAGTGTGCTGCTGTTGCAGTCACACACAGCAGATCTAGGCACAGAGTTGGGTGCAGCAATAGATTGTTCACCATTATTGCTGTTCCAAAGTAAAGATGAATCTACCACTTTTCCATCTAGTTTCTTACTGATGGGTATTTCATACTGATATATTTGATTATGATCTGCCTCACACAAAAATATATTTCATAAATATATCAACCACATCTACCTCCATACTGATATACTTAGTGTTTTGTATATATAGTTAGCTCTCAACAAGTATTTGTTGAGTGAATCTCTTAATTTAGTGAATGATTTTTGTATACTAGGTTCTAGAGGTGGAAAACTATAAAGGTACAATCTTATCTGTCAAATCAGAGTTCATTTGTTTACTTGACTGCCTAACATTCATTGTTACTGCCTGATAAAATGAAAATCTTAGGTGCTCATAAGAACAGTTAGACTACGAATCAATCTATGTGACAGAGTTTCTGCCTGGATGAAAGTTAACTAGGTAGGGCTGAGTCCGGAAGATGATCTTGCACAAGCAAACTAAGATAATTGGCCTAGGCTAACTGATAATGGTAGCCCAACTCTAAACAAATAGGTCTGCACAAGCTGCTTACCAACAGAGACTCCTAAAGTAGAAGGGCATCTAACAGCATTTAACATGTACAGCAGCTGCCGGGGCATCAAGGTCAGGACTGAGAATTGCAGCAATGAGTTTTAAGAGCAGTAAGCTCAGGTCATGGGTAGAGGGAAGAACTGTAGCTCTCGATAGAGACACTCAGACACCCTGGATTCAATCTGCCTCATTAACCAAGGTCTGGAAATTCCCACTCTCCTTCAGGCCATTTGTAACTCATTGCAGCATTTGGCAGGAGTGTGAGATAGATTTCAGTTAGGAGAAAACATCATGTTCTAAGTGATTGTCTTAAGAAAAGGAAGAGCGAAGCCAGAGCAAGCTCTGGGTGAATACTGGTTATACTGCAGTAAGTATCTTGGGCAAGTAATTCACTTCAGTGTTTGTCCCCTAAAAACAAAGGACAGTGCTGTCTCCTTGTAGAATAGTGCTTTCTCCTTCCAGGGTTTTTATGAGGCCTGGACAAGATGATATTTGTGAGTCATGCAGAACACTGCCCAGTGTACAGCCACAGCTCCTATGATGTATTGAAAGGATTATTGCTGTTATTAAATTTTCCCTTCACCTTTCATCTTCTTCACATTTCTTTTTGCTTATATATTCGGTTTTGAAATTGCACAAATGTAGCTGGTATTCACCATGCTTTCTTCCTTAGCCCTAAAAAGGCTAAAAAATGGCTATTACTCCCGTCCAGTCTCCTTGAAAGTAGGGATGGCCATGTGACAGTGGCAGACCTCTCTAAGGACTTTGGAGAACACATCTGAAATCCTCTCAAAAAGGAGTTGACTCAGAGACATAGTTTCTTTCTTGTTGCTTCTTCTCTGGACAGAGCAAACAACTATAATATCTACAGCTGGAGTGAAAAACCGTGAACCTTGCAGAAACAGTGAATCACTGAATCAATGTTGGTTACCACTGATCTCTGAATGGGAGCTATGCATGAGCCCTGACTTGTCTTCACCACTGAATGTTTTCCTTTATTTGCAGCCAACTGCTTTTCTATTATACATACTGTTTTCCTGCAGGCACAGAGGAAAGCACAGTTGCTAAAGTATTCATTGGGTAGTATGCTTCCTATTACATAAATGTATGATAAGGGAAGAAGGAAGTCATATCTATCCTGTAAGTGTGAATTTAACAATGCATCATTCAGAACACAGATGAGAGAGTGGAAAGCTGTCCTTTGGTGTTAGAGGTGGTGTGTGTGTGTGTGTGTGTCTGTCTTCTTTGATATACATTCATGTGGTGTGAGTGTGTGCACATGCACATACATGGGCATTGGGCATGCACTTCTTTCACTTTCCACCTTATCTTTTGAGACAGAATCTTCCCACACACTAATGGTCCACTATTACCACGTTATGCTCTGTCATTTTGCATTCACCTTCCGTGTGTACCTGTTTTAATTAAGAGTGGCAGCTGAGTGTATTTATTATAATTGTACTTCTTAGATTAAGTCTTCATTTTTAAATAATAGAAAACTTCATTGATCATGTTATCCTTAAAAATCTATTTGGGCAAGAAAGAATGAATAAGGCCAGAGGAGCACTATACAACACTACCACAAACTGTTCTAGGACCTAGAAGGACTCAAGCTTAGAGACAGTAAGTGAACACTGACTAAGACAGGACTTTCCTGGAAAACAGCCATCTATCAGAAAAGAGACAGGAAAAGAAATTTAGAGAAGGACTTGGGGCTAACAGCTGGATGGAGGAGAGGATGATATGCTCTGGATACAGGATGCTAGCTTGCTGGTACAGTGAGCTTGTCCAAGAGCCCAGGTTCCAGCCCCAGTAACTCCTAAATAATACAGTAACATAATGATTAAAAATGGAGACAGATAAAAAACAGAGAAGAGAAGAGGGAGAAAAGGAAGGATAGAGGTCTACTTCCACCAATCACAGAACAGGGAAACATGGTCAACGTCTTGCCCTTGAAAACAATACATTCTGTAGAAATGAGTTCTACCTCCACTTTGGAGGCAACAAAGCACTAGTCACCTGGAATTTTTTGACAGACCTGTCAACAAAGAGGCTTTCAAAAAGGCCTTTGAAAACACTTAGCCTTTTATTTCAAAGCCTCCAACTTGAAACACAGCTGAGGACCCCAAAGGGCCATTAGGCAAATTGTGTTATATCTCTTGATTTCTACTGTAGCTTAGATTAAAAATGGATTGTTTAAAATATTTATCACTTCATTAAAACTAGCAAAAATAAACCCATTATATATAACCTAAATAGCACACTGTATGAAAATATTCTAAGAGATTAATATTTTATTATTAATTATTTTTAATAGTGTTATAATTATTAAAACATTTAATAAAAAGGTTAATAGTGAAAACATTAGAGTATTTAATGGTATTTTAAATCCGTATTGGATAAAAAGAGGACAGGTGGCTTCTCATTTCTGCTTCAGTATTCAATCTGTTCCCATTATTGCTCTGGCTGGTGTATGTGGAGGGAACCTGCCCTTCTGTGGACATAGCATTGTTTTCCAAACAAAATTTTGATAGTCATGCTAGGTAAATGTGACAGTCTTCTCCAGCACCATGGCAAAGCTCAAAGGATGGTATTTTTTTCATGTTGGTAGAAATATGAAATTTGAAATCACATTAATAAATGTCTTATATTCAACAATAGTCAGATACTTTGGTTTATCTTGTTCTTTGAAAGACTTGGACCCATGCAAGTCAAATAAATTTGTTCATACAAAAACATTTGCTCATTGAGTCATGCAAGTATTTCAAATGTCAACAAATGTTATTACCTAATGTGCAAAAATGCTGTATTACTAAATATCATCATGAGTATTAGCCAAAAGCCTGCAAAAAATAAATAAAGCTGTCAAGGAACTGCCTTGCTCATGGTGGTGGGTTAAACTCGCCAGCTCTAACATGAGTAAAATACAATATCTGTTACTTTTGTAACAGTTATCCCCTTTATTAATTTCCTGAAAATATCTGTGAAATACTTAAATTTGTCTTTTAGTTATTCTTTCTATCTAATATACCTGACATGAAGTAGAGCTGGACCAGCTGAGAGAGCTAGGGGAGATGAGTGGGCAGAGAGTATGGTGTGAATGAGCTCATAGTATATGATATGTCCAGTTAAGATGCTTCTATAGTAAGATCACCAAAGCAGTGGTACCCAGCCATGTTCCTGTGCACACAACGGATGCTGATAAGTTGCTGTGTTCACTGAATCCTTTCCTTGCTGCAGCCATATAAATGATTCACTGCTCCCCGTGACGTGCTAAAGCAGCTCTGTCTTTCCTCACTGCTGCTTCTGCACCATCACTGGAACCAGTGCACATGAGGGGAAAAGCAGGCAGTGTCTCATCAACATTAGCAGAATTACCTTGAAGTTCTCATAGGGTATAGCTATTCATCGTGTACCTGTGACTAGTGAACTGAACAGCTGCCATGTGGTAGTTAGGAAGAACTGGGGGAGGATGTGACCATGCCTCTATGATGCAGGGCACTAGCACACAGTGAGCAGGAAATGGAACATGATGGTACAGACCTTGCTTGCCAAAGTGAAGGTTTAATTCCTAATTCACTGAGAAGCCATTGACATACACTGAATAAGAGAGGGCATGGTTTGAGAGCCCTGAGTGTCAATGTGCAAAGAGGACTGTGTTTTGTGTAAGCTGTGATACTGAGAAGCAGGTCTGAAATAGAACAGAATGTAATTTCAGAGCCAGAGGCAGCAGGGAGAATAGGAAGGAGGACAGGGAGATGGAGAAGGCATGAGAAAGGTATGTTGGGGTAGGAGTACAAGATACATGAGAAAATGAAGCAGGGGATTGAAGGACACATCAAGAATTTCTTTTGTCAGTTTCTAGGTGCAGATCTCAGCAGGAACTCAGTGAGGACTGGGGTGAGGTGACAGACAGTTACATTTGGCTGGAGACCAGGTTAAAAAGTGCAGCCCAACGTAAGAGATTGGTTATCCTGAGCAGCATCTAGGACCTTGGGAATGTAATAGAAAATTTAAAAGTAGCAATTATTTTTAGAAAATAGGGTGGAAAACCCTGAATACTGAGTACACACAGGCTACACAAGATTCTTCAATACAACATCTCACAAATGGTGACCAGGAGCCTCATTGAAATTGATTTTGATAAGAACTTTGTCCTGTCAGTCATGAGCGATGACAAAGGGACAATGATTGGCAGCCACTCTGAAGATGGCTGGGTATTTGGATTTCCACAGAAATCTTGACTGCTTTAATCTAACCACCCCAATTCAAGGTCCAGAAAAGCAGAGAGATTAAATGGGAACCAAATTTTAAAAGTATTCTGAAATTGAAAAGTATTAAAAGTAGAAATGCAAACCCTAATGAAAACTACGGATGTTAGCTAAACTTACTGAGTAGATTGTGGGCCCACAACTATGGCAAGCAGACTTACCACACCAATACAAGATGTAAGAACAGGGAACATTGTGTTAGTGTGGGCATGTGTAAATACTGAGTACATGACAGTCCTATAATTTTTGCTCAATGTTTCTGTGAACTTAAAACTTCTTTAAAAACATGAAGTGCTGGCTGAGAAGGTGACATCTCAGCCAGCAAAGTGCTTGCCATATAGTCTTGAATTTCATTCCCCAGCACATACATAAAGCACGGGGTATGGTGGACATGTTCAAAACCACAGCACCAGGGTGGCAGCAAGGAGAATCCCTGTGGCTTTCATGCCAGTCAATTTACCCAAGTTGGTATTCTTGGTTCAGTGAGGCACTCTGTCTAAAAATCCAAGGTAGAGAGTGATTGAAAAAGACAGTGTTGAAACATCTTCAAAGGTTTCCTAGAATAGAGAAGATCATCCCTTATGCAGCCTAAATACTAATTAATGTTAATTAATTTCTGGATTAAATCAGGATTCTTTTGTTAAAAATGTAGATGAGTGTAGCCCTATCACAGACCTGTTTATTGTGAAAGCCTGGGAGTAGGGATCCAGGTATAACAGAGTTTAAAACCTCCCTCCTCCACCCTCTGTGTGTGTGTGTGTGTGTGTGTGTGTGTGTGTGTGTGCATGTGTGTGTGTGTGTGTGTGCATATGTGTGTGTGTGCTTAATGTATGCTACTGGTTGCAGTAACAGAGCTATGGCCCCCACCCCTAGACACTTTACAAGCATTCTGATGCACAAAAGCTGGAAAGCAGTTTCTTCCAAGAGTCAGGATGCAGCACGGACAGCTGGGACAGTTGATGGCTGGAAAGATCTGTGATCTTTCTATGGAAGCCAGGATCCAAAGCCTCAGGATGCCAGGAGCCACACCACTGCACTTTGCTTCGAAGAGACTACTTAATAAAACTATATTTCTCTGGTTTTCTAAAACAGCAGATCAGAGTAGACCTTACATGCTCTTCTCTGAAATTCATCCCGTTGGTTCCTGCAACCATGACCTGGCTGAGATCCCTGGGAAGCTTTTCTAATTAGCTAATATCATTGTCTTATCATTCTTCCCTAATGCTTCCCCTCTTCCCAGTTCTCAACTGGCTTGCATTCTGCTCTGAGAGTTAGGCTTTGGTGCAAAGGGAGAGACATAATTCTTTAGCACTGGCTGGAGAGATCTAGATAGGGGAGAGGATTTTCAAAGGTGAGTGACAGAAAAATGCAAGAGGAAAAAACTGAACTTCACATATTTAGCAAGTTCTGTATATGACAGACTCTTGTGATGTACTTATAAAACTGAGCGGTCATGTTCACATTTCTGAGTCAGGGCTGGGGAGATGGTCCAGTGAGCGAGAACACATGCTGCACAAACACCGAGATCTGAATGTGGATCCCTATCTGGGAGAACCATGTATACCTGTAATCTTAGACCTTTGCATGGAAGAGACTGGGGAATTTTGAGGGAATCTCTGGTCAGCCAGTCAAGATGAAATGGAGAGGTCCAGGTTCAGTGAGAGAGTCCGCTTAAAAGCTGACTCTTTTATTAGAATATATATTATTCTAATATATTAGAATACCCCCAATCAATGACAGGAACATTAACCCTGTAAACCTCCAAGAGCAGGCACAAAACAAGAGGAGAGGAAGCTGAGCCAACACCAAGCCTGGGGTTCATTCCAGTACTACACAAACAAAGTGTGGTGGAGCATACCAATATATCTCAGCACTCAAATAGAAGTTGGAGGATTAGATATTCAAAGTCATCCTCAGCTACACAGCAATTTTGAGGCTAACCTGAACTATATGTGAGTCTACCTCATCCCCCAAATTCAGAGAATTATGTCAATACATTATAACACACACATCTTCTTTGAAAAGTAAATTTTTAGTTTTAGTGAATCAATCAGAAAAGACTCTGTGAGAAATTGACTGCATATATGATACTAAGAAGCCACTAACTTTTCAGAAGCAAAAAACGATATCCTGAGCTGTGTCCAAAAAACAGATTCTATTCACGAAACTCTAAGAAGACTGGCAAGATGGCTCAGTGGGTAAAGATACTTGCTAATGCATGATGTCATAAATTTGATTTCCTGGGGCACACAAAATGGAATGAGAGAACTGCTATCCTCCAATCTACCACATACATGCTCAGGCATGTACGTGTGTACAGCACACGCACAGTCATGCATGCATACACATG
This sequence comes from Grammomys surdaster, assembly GCF_004785775.1. NCBI lineage: Eukaryota > Metazoa > Chordata > Mammalia > Rodentia > Muridae > Grammomys > Grammomys surdaster. Next base: position 16,248,488 of record NW_021621338.1, on the reverse strand, counting down.
TGCCCATGATGAATAAGTAAATAAATGGAAAAATTCAAAAAATATATGGATGTAATGATGCTATTTCTGGGATTTAATCATCTCGAGAGGGGCATAGAAGGTATGTTGAGGCAGACAGGGAATAGGATGAGTACTCTCAGGCTGGCCAATGAACACATACAGCTCTCGTATACTGACAGCTCAGGCCAGCTGTTTCCTTAATTCAGAAGCAGGCTTTTTGTTGTTGTTTTGTTTTTTCTTTCAAGCCCGTGTGTTGACTGACTCAAGGAATGATTGTGGATGGGGCTAAGACTGGACCACAGGTGACCAGGTCTAATGGTAACAGTTGAGTGTTCCCACTGCTTTTTGAAAGCTATAGGCCCTGAGTCTTATGTTTATATCCATTATTTTTATTGAAAAAAAATTTTATGAAATATATTTGCCATGTTTCTTTCATTCCCCAGTTCCTCCCAGATCCTTGCACACTAAGCTTTGTGATTTTTGTCTTATCCATCATTCTCTCTCTCCCTCCATCCTTCTCTCCCACTTTCTCTCCCTCCCTCCCTCCCTCTCACCCTCCCTCTCTCTATCTCTTCCTCCCTTTCTGTCTCCCCACCTCTGTGTGTATGTGTCTCTGTATGTCTGAATGTGTACATATACATGCACAAAGTTGTGTGAATACACATGCAGGCTGGAGGTACACATGCCATTCCTCAGGAATGGCAGCCTCTTCCTCTGAAGCAGCGTGTCTTTCTGCCATGATACTTGTCAAGTAGGCTGGACTGGAAGGACATTGAAACTCAAGCATACTGTTGCTACCTCCCTGGCTCTGAGTTATAAGCTTGTGCCATCATTCTTGTTTTCTGATGTAGGTTCTAGGGATCAAACTGCACTCATGTAGCTCAAGTTCCCATCACGACTATCACGGAGATAGCTGTGGTCAGCAGCAGTATGATGTGGTCTTAGGAAAACAGCCTGACCCTTTGATGCGAGAGTGCTAGAGGCTGAGGTTCAGCATTCTTGCTGGGCCTCTGGCATGCCAGATGCATTTGCTGTGTAACTTGGGTCTCATTTTCTCTTAGTGGAAAATGAGTTCCATAAAGTCGGCTGAAAGATTTCCCTGAGTGGCAAGCCCAGCAAAATTGGATGCACTTATCTCTCTGACTTTGGAGAGAGAGCTGAGTCCATAAAGCCGAAGCATCAGAAGCTGTGCACATGTCCATCTCCCTACCACCTCTGCGGCTTAAGCTCTAGCATCATTGGACATTGAGCTAGGATTGGTGCCCAGAGTTACATGCAAATTATCTTAAGGCCTCTCTTGACAATACTGAGAAACAGTCATGGCTGTCATGAGACAACAGCAAGACTTAGGGAGATAGGATATTTTCCTCAAAGTCACACCCCCCAAAAAACTATCTTCAGGTTGCAATCTAAAGCCAGTTTCTTTTCAAGCCAGCTTATGTTAATAGCTCGTAGAAACACTTCAAATCAATCATTGGTAATGAACAAATCAACTAGGGAAAATGGAGTACTATGGAAAGAAAAAAGTCAACTACCCATTTGGACAACAAACTAGAGAATATCAAACATTTTGTGGCAAAAAAGAAAAATAAAGATTCTAGATCCAGGAAACTAAATCCATCACATTATACCATCACATAAAATTTTATAGAAGATAAAACTAGTAACACAATAGTTGTAAAAGCTGGTGATTGTTAAAAAAAACACACTGTATTACACCAAACATGCATTAGATATAGAAAGCCTATATTTCCTTCACACACACACACACACACACACACACACACACACACACACACTACTTAATATACACATATAATATTTTATACAGTCTCATTTTTCCCATGGCTTGTATGTTTTTAAACAGATTTAGCATCAATTGACAATGAAGAAGTTTTACAAATATCCTGAGTCACAAACAGAGCCCTTTCTTGATACCTTCCCTTCTTAAGGAAGCCTTAGTAGGTATTTAGTAATAATTCAGATTCTGTGGATAGAGTTTTGGCTTGAGCAGCCAGAGTCTGTGTTTGCAGAGCATCAGATATTATAAACTTCCTTTGTGGATACAGCATACAATGCCTTTGCAGAAAATATAAATATTTGCATCAAAAGGCTGACAAATCTTGTAAAACATTTGAGTAGTCAACCTTGGAAGTTTATCATAAAGAAAATGTTATCACTTTTTTCCTAAAAGAATATTCAGAGTTGTTTACAATAAAATGCTGAACAATTGGTATTCAAATGGCTTCATTTTAAAACCACCATACAAAGGAATACTACTTCTGCCATTAGAAATGATTTTGAATGTTATGAAAGGATCCAAGGAAATGTTAATGACTTTGCAAAAGACTGTCATAGATTTTTGCAAATCATACACAGAAAAAAAAGTCAGAAGACCACACAGTTGCTAAGCATACATCAGCATCTCAGAGAGTCTGCTGTGGGTAACTGAGACTTTATCCTTTACTTTGTATTTTCTTAGAACCTTTAATGAGTAACTACCACAGACATAAAGGCAAATGCATCTGCCAGTGTTATAGACCTATTTGTTTCCACTCAGACAATGTGCTCTGAGTCTTAAATATGAGGGCATGTACATCCCTGAAACAGTGCAGAGACAGAAGGGGTCTGACATGGCAGTGATTTATGTGTTGTACACAGCATGGACAGTCCAATGTGGGCAGAGAATGGACTCACTATGTTTGCAGTACCAGCTCCAAATCAGGCATCAAGTACAAAGACCGTCTCCTCTTTCTGTTGTCATCTTTTGTTAATAGTTTTAATTCTCTTATCCATCTGAAAATTGGATGCCATGATCATTCTGTTGTTATTGATCATGGTCTCTGGACCCCAAGACATTTATGGAAATATGGGGAAATGTCATATTTACAAATGAAAGAGGGCGCTAGAGAGTCCAAGATTTGCAGATACTTTTGAAGCATAATTAAATAACATTTTCAATAAAGTTATTCTGTCTTTGTCATATTTCTTACAAGCTTACTATGTGGTATTTTTCCAAGTTGGCTCCTCCTAAGTAAAACATACAACAAAATGTATTCATTAGTATTCTTTGCACAAGATTGCAATTCCCCAAAGATTTAGGTATCCTATGTATACATGGGTACACACAAGAACTAATGGAAGCTGATGAGAGTAGAGATAATTTCAGGCCCAAGGAGATAAGGTTGAATGAATATGGAGCTCCGTAAGCCGATTCTTCTTTTCCACTGAATGAACATTCTACAGCAGCAGTCCAGTGGGACATTCTGCCGGGATAAACACACACTATCCAACTGTACTCTCCAAGATGGTGAACAAACATGACAGGTGGCTGCTGAGCACACAGCACGTGATTAGTGTGCAGGAAGAACTAGCTTTTTCTGTTATTTTGCTTTAGTCTAAACAGTTACTTGTGGGGGCTTCAGATCCAGCATTGGGTGGCTCAGCTGACTCAGGTTCAGGACCTGGCATCATTAGTATGATCTGGGCACAGGAGACACAGGATTGGTAGTACTTTTGGAAGCCACAGAAGCAGAGCCTACATTTTTTAGGAGATCTCTGCATGGCCCCAGTGAAGACAGACAATCAGACATTCAGAGAATGGGCAAGAGGGAGTAATGCGTGGTAGATGAAAGAACTTGGGTGAGTATTTTCTAGCTGGATTTTTTTCATTAAATATTTGTGTGTGTGTGTGTGTGTGTGTGTGTGTGTGTATGTATGTGTACCTGGGGATGCATTTCTCAATCACCCAAGAAATAGCCAATTTTGCTGGTGTTATTAAGGCCTTATTAAGGTTGTTACTATGAGGATGCAGTATATAGAACAGGTTATCCCATGAGGCAGCCTTACTCATTGTCCAGGATCTCTCTTAACTTGAAATGTGGTCATCCTAAAGTCAGTCATTGCTGCAAAAAATGCCTATACCAAATAACAGACCTTTCCTGACTTGCTTTGACCTCAGAAATAGTGAGCTTGTTTGTCTTTATCTGAGTAGAAAGTCACTTACAGACTGTAGTCTAGATTCAGAGAATGTTAATGGATATGTCTATAGATTTATACTTTTCTGAAGAGAAATGTAAAAACTTTAAACCATCTTGATCCTACTGTATGCATGTGTATGCGTACATGTACATGCATGTATTTGTATGTTTCTGTATGTGTGCATGTGTGTATGTGTGCATGTACATGTATGTTTGATGTATCTCTTCCTTAAAGTCATCATAATAAATTTCAGAGTACAATACAGAAATCTCTTGAAGAGCAAGAATTTCTCTAATATCCAGTCTGCTGTGTGGACTATCAAACTTTCCTGGGTGTCCTGGAAATCTGAAGCCAGGACAGGAGCAAAGACCCTCACTTATGTCTCTCTTCTCTCACTCTTCCCAAACTAGACAACAAAAGAAATCTTCATCAAAATCTACTACAGTGAACTGAATCCATGGCTGATTCCCATCCTGGATATTACTAATTTAACACTGTTTAACTATAAGGGGTGAAGATTGAAAACAAACAAACAAACAAACAAACAAACAAACGTGGACTCTGATTGTTATTGTTCTCACTGCTCTTAGCTGTTTTTAGCTGCTCTGCTCTTGTGAGTCACACAAAGCCTCGAGTCTCCTCTATGCCGAGTGGTGAGGATGACCATCCAATCCAGGAGAGGATGGAGTGAAGAAGATGACCATTTTAGCAGGACAGAATGTTGTGGTCATGAAACAAGCTGAGACTGGAAGCTCACGTTCACTGCTGCACGGTGAGGTGCTATTTTCTGCAAGTTTTGTATTTAGCTTGACGTCTCTCATGGAACACATGGTATGTACTGTTCTTGCCCCGACTTTGCTGTTTTACACATCAGGTAACCAAAAAGCACATGCTTAGTAGCCCGTAGGAAAACTATGAAGCTTGGAGGAAAGCATTAATTGAACCCAGGGAGCTCAACCTCAAAGACCACATGTGAAGCACTTTGCTGTGGGATGCTTGTATAATCTCAGCATTTAACAAGTAATCAATGATTACTTTGTAACAACAATGATTACATTGTTGTTATGCTTCTGTCCAATGTGCCAACAAGATGGCTCAGTGTGTAGACACTCTTTGGGGCTGTACTTAAGGACCTGAGTTCTATCTTTGGGATATACTTGCAGGAAGAAGAAAACAGACTCCAAGTTGTCCTCTTACCTATGCATGTACATGATGGCATGCACACATGCAAACACCCACACATACATAGATATACACAATAAATAAATGTAAAATGAAACCCCGTAGAGCAGAAATCACTGCAAATGCCTCTCATTTCACCCTATGAAGAGAAGATGCTGCCAATCCTAGTTTGTGGACTACAAAATCTTTGCCTCATGCTTATAAGACAGGGGCAAAGTAGCAGGGATGCAAGAGCCCTTTCTGCTGGGTAGTCTGGATAGGTGATGAGTTTTCCGAAATTGAACTTTTCCCCTTCTCTTGCACACCTGTTTATAAGATGGACCTACATAGATGATCTAATGGAAGGCTCTCTTGCAGAGCATTGTCTCCTTGCTGGAGACTCACAGCCTCTCAGACTCTGTAGACTGGTGAGTCAGGCTTCCACTCACTCCCAAGCCACTTGAACATGGGCTCAAGGGAAGACTGTGACATACTCATGGATTTCTATATACTAACTCACCTTTTACTCAGAACCTTGACTTTTGTCTTTCTATATGTCCACTATCACTGCTGCTTACATACAGTAAAGTCAGCTCCTTCTTCCTGTTTTCTGTAACATCTTTAAGATCACCTCACAGCTGTCTGTTCTGAACATCTACTCTAAGCCTCTTCCTCTATAACTCTTTCATCACTTGCACCTTGTTTATGTCCTCAGACTTACTATAATCGATAATTTATATATATAAATTTATATATATAATTTATAATATTAATAATCTCATAAGCATATGTCTTTGGTAAGCCTCATGAGCTGAAGCTATTGGGTTTCGTTTTGTTCCTCTTTTATGCTTATATTATAGCCTGTGGTCACTGACCACACAAGTCAACAAATATTAGGATTTATTCCTTCAATATCTGTGTTCCGCAAGCTTTTCTTCCTGTTTTCCAAGACTTGTAAAGAGTCTTTCCTACTTCATTAATTTCCTTCATCACCTTTTCAGATTCTTCTTTGTAACAGGCTGTTTTCCTCCCACTCCCAAGTTCCCCAGAATAGTTTGACTCAAACTCAAAATCTATTTACAAATACCTAGACCATTTAGCTAGTCTCATTCTCTGACTAGCTAATAATTTAAAATAGAACATTTATACTAATCTACATTCTGTCACATGGCTGGTTACCTTTGCTCAGGTACCAAGCACCTGATTTTCTCAAATCTTTCCCAGAGACTCTTCCCGTGCCTGACTCTATCCCAGAATTCTTTTTGCCTGCCAGATGTACCACCTTCTCTCACCTTCTAGCCTAGCCTTTCCTATAGGCCATGTGTATTTTAATTGACAGGTGATGCATCCGTACAATGCACAAGATATTCTCTATTCTTCAAATAGTATCATCCATTCACTCAATAAATATTTATTCATTGTCTATGAAATATCAAATGTTGGAGCACAAAGATAACAAAACATATTCTTGCCCTTGTTGAATTTTTAATGTACTGGGGAAGACAGAAATGGAACATTGGTTTTACTAGAAAATTAGACCAGGTCTTGTGGGATGTTGAGGGGACTCTTTATCAAAGCTGGGTGGTAGGGAAAGGAGATGAAAGAGGAGCTGGCTTCTCAAGGAAGAATGGGAGAAGGTCAAGTGCAGATGGAGAAGTGCTACATGGTAAAATCTCAGGTTAGTGTGAGGCAGGGACAGCATGAAGATCACAGCCTGAGTCAAGGGCTAACAATCCTGAACTTGACCTTGTACACAGTGGGAGCTACAGATGGTAATATGCAGGAGAATGGATTCTTTGGAGTAGGTGTTGAGTACTTGGCATGTTTAAGAAGTAGCCTGAATACATTGTCTGCAGTCTCTGTCTGGCAGCTGTCTTTACTATGACAAGACAAAGAATGATGAAAGCCATAAAAGAGTGACATAAGAAGACAAATGAATGGTATGTTAAGTGACTTTTAAAGACATACACAGATATAAATATAGATATAGAGAAAGGTATAGATACAGATAACTTGACACAGACACTCTCACCCTGGGACTAAGGGCAACTCTATTTTATATTGGTATCATTTGCTTAAACTGAAGTGATGATTTCACTGTGATTGGAAACAATTTCAGATTCAACTTAAATGACTTTCATGAATATTTCATAAGTATTCAGGATCAGCATATTTTTGATAAGCAAGACTACTTAATAAGCCTATGTGCCTTAATGCTGCAGAAAAAAATCTCAAATAAATATAGAAGATGCTAGAATTGAGAAATATGTGATAGAAAATCTGTTGAAACAGTTGCTATGAAAATACTAGTTACTATTAATCCAGTATGTAGTGATCAAATGCTAATTAAATAGGATTTTCTAATCTTAACTCATCCTTTTTCTTCAAACATTTACATTTTCATCAGATGCATGATTTTGTTTTGTCTGTAAGAAGGAAAAAGAGAAAGGAGAGGGAAGTAGAAACAATCCATGGAAACTCACCAGTGCACAGCTAATCTCCATATATTCCAAAAGTTTTCCTCACAGAAACATCAGTTTGAGCTACTACTATTGGGTTTCCCTAAGGAAGCAGCCAGGAAATTGCCCTTTGTCAGCATATGCTGTTGTTCTTGTTGTTGCAGTGGTGGTGGTGCTGGTGGTGGTGATGGTAGTGGTAGTGGTGGTGGTGGTGCTGGTGGTGGTGGTGGTAGTGGTGGTGGTGGTGGTGGTGGTAGTGGTAGTGGTAGTGGTGGTGATGGTAGTGGTGGTGATGGTGGTGGTGGTGGTGGATGGTGCTCATCTCTCTTTGTTTTGTTCATTTGGATACCATGTACTTGTACTCCTCACTCTCTGGTTGTGTTTGATTTCTTTGTGAGAAGGACTTGAGTCTTTGGCATTAGCACAGGTCATCAATGCCTTTCATGTAAAAGATACACATAAAACCCTGAAGGAGGGTATGGCTAACATAAAAGTAGACAATAAATAAATAAAAAAGATGAAAGAAAGAAAGAAAGGAAGGAAGGAAGGAAGGAAGGAAGGAAGAAAGAAAGAAAGAAAGAAAGAAAGAAAGAAGAAAGAATGTTTCAAAACAGTATTTTGGACAGGATTCTTCCAGTTCCATCTATGTCCAGTGCTGACCCTGTGCCACAGCTCCACATACCCAAATTCCACCAGGAGAGAGCTGGTTTCCCAAGAGTCCTGACACACCTGTAAGCACTAAAAGTAAGACTACCACTTCTGCTCCTAGGGACCCACCCAGAGTCCTCAGGACACAGGAACCAAGGAACAGCCTAGGACAGGATCCTTCCAGTTTCCATCTGAGCCTGGAGCTGACCCAGTGGCACAGCTCTCCATACCCAAGTTCCTCCCAGAGAGAACTGGTCTCCCAGGAGTACTGACTCACAGGCTTACAGGAGGGACAAGCCACAGTCAGAGATGGCAAGACCAGCTAAGACCAGAGATAGCCAGATGGCGGGGGCCAAGGGCAAGAACATAAGAAACAGAAACCAATGCTTCTTTGCATCATCAAAACCCAGTTTTCCTACTACAGCAAGCATTGAATACTCCAACACAATGGAAAAGCAAGACTCTGATTTAAAATTACATCTCATGATGATGATAGAAGACTTTAAGAAGGATATAAATAACTCCCTTAAAGGAATAAAGAACACTGGCAAACAGGTAGAAGCCCATACAGAATTACAAGAAAACACAACCAAACAGATGAAGGAATTGAACAAAATCACCCAGGATCTAAAAATGGAAATAGAAACAATAAAGAAATCACAAAGGGGGACAGAAAACCTAGGAAGAGATAGAAAACCTAGGAAAGAGATCAGGAGTCATAGATGTAAGCATCACCAACAGAATACAAGAAATAGAAGAGAGAATCTCAGGTGCAGAAGATGACATAGAAAACATTGACAGAACAGGCAAAGAAAATGCAAAATGCACAAAACTCCTAGCCCAAAACATCCAGGAATTCCAGGGCACAATGAGAAGATCAAGCCTATGGATAACAGGTATAGAAGAGAGAGAAAATTCCCAACTCAAAGGGACAGTAAACATCTTCAACAAAATTATAGGAGAAAACTTCTCTAATCTAAAGAAAGAGATGCCCATAAACACACAAGAAGCCTACAGAACTTCAAAATAGATTAGACTAGAAAAAATATTCCTAGATCACATAATAGTCAAAATACCAAATGCCCAAAACAAAAGAGAAAGAATATTAAAAGCAGTAAGGGAAAAAGGTCAAGCAACATATAAAGGCAGATCTATCAGAATTATACCAGACTTCTCACCAGAGACCATGGAAGCTAGAAGATCCTGGCAGATGTCACACAGATCTTAAGAGAATGCAAATGCCAGCCAAGGCTACTATACTCAGCAAAACCCTCAATTATTGTAGCTGAAGAAACCAAGATATTCCATGACAAAACCAAATTTACACAATATCTTTCCACAAATCCAGCCCTAAACAGGATAATAGATGGAAAATTCCAACACAAGGAGGGAAACTACACCCTAGAAAAAGCAACACAGTAATCTTCTTTTAACAAACCAAAAAGAAGATAGCCACACAAATATAATTCCACTTCTAACAACAAAAATAACAGGAAGCAACAATCACTATTTTTTAATATCTCTTAACATCAGTGAACTCAATTCTCCAATAAAAATATGTAGAGTAACAAACTGGATATGTAAACAGAACCCAGCATCTTGATGCATACAGGAAATGCACCTCGGTGTCAAAGACAGACACTACCTCAGGGAAAAAGGCTGGAAAAAAATTTTCCAAGCAAATGGTCCCAAGAAACAAGCTGGATGGAAACAAACTATTCTAATATCAAAAAAAAAATGTGACTTTCAACCAAAAGTTAGCCAAAAAGATAAGGAAAGACACTCCATATATATCAAAGGAAAAATCTACCAAGAATAACTCTCAATTCTGAACATCTATGCTCCAAATGCAAGGCACCCAAATTCATAAAAGAAACTTTACTAAAACTCAAAGCACACATTGCAGCAAACACAATATAGTGTTCAATACCCCACTCTCATCAATGGACAGACCATGGAAATAGAAACTAAACAGAGACACATTGAAACTAACATTAGTTATGAACCAAATGGATTTAACAGATATCTATAGAACATTTCATCCTAAAACAAAATAATATACCTTCTTCTCAGCACCTCACAGTACCTTCTCCAAAACTGACCATGTAATCAGTCACAAAACAGGCTTCAACTGATACAAGAAGATTGAAATAATCCCACGCACCCTATCAGATCACATGCTAAGACTGGTCTTCAGTAGCAACAAAAACAACAGAAAGCCCACATACATATGGAAGCTGAACAATGCTCTACTCAATGATAACTTGGTGAAGGAAGAAATAAAGAAACTAAAGACTTTTTAGAATTTAATGAAAATTAAGGCACAACACACCCAAACTCATGGGACACAATGAAAGCAGTGTAAGAAGAAAACTCATAGCTCTGAGTGCCTTAAAAAAGAAACTGGAGAGAGCATACACTAGCAGCTTGACATAACACCTGAAAGCTCTAGAACAAGAAGCAAATACCCCCAAGAGGAGTAGATGGCAGGAAGTAATCAAATTCAGGGCTGAAATCAACCAAGTAGAAACAAAAAGAGCTATACAATGAATCAACAATACCAGGAGCTTGTTCTTTGACAAAATCAAGAAGCTAGATAAACCCTTACCTAGAGGGCACAGAAACAGTACCCAAATTAACAAAATCAGAAATGAAAAGGGAGATATAACAACAGAAACTGAGAAAATTCAAAAAATCATCAGATGCTACTACAAAAGCCTATACTCAACAAAACTGGAAAATCTGGATGAAATAGACAATTTTCTAGACAGATACCAGCTATCAAAGTTAAATCAGGATCAGATAAACCATCTAAATAGTCCCATAACACCTAAAGAAATAGCAGCAGTCATTCAGTCTCCCAACCAATAAAAGCCCAGGACCAGAAGATTTTAGTGCAGAATTCTATCAGACCAAATACCAATACTCTTCATACTATTCCACAAAATAGAAACAGTAGGAACACTATCCAATTCTTTCTATGAAGCCACTGTTATGCTGATATCAAAACCACACAAAGATCCAACAAAGTAATAGGACTTTAGACCAATTTCCCTTATGAATATAGATACAAAAATACTCAATAAAATTCTCACAAATTGAATTCAAGAACATATCAAAGGGATCATTTACCACAATCAAGTAGGCTTCATCCCAGGGATGCAGGGATGGTTCAATATATGAAAATTCATCAACGTAATCCACTACATAAACAAACTCAAAGAAAAAAAACCCACATGAACCACATGATCATTTCATTAGATGTTGAAAAAGCATTTAACAAAATTCAACATCCCTTCACCTTAAAAGTCTTGGGAAGATCAGGAATTCAAGGCCCATAACTGAATATAGTAAAAGCAAAATACAGCAAACCAGTAGCCAACATCAAACTAAATGGAGAGAAACTTGAAGCAATCCCACTAAAATCAGGGACTAGCCAAGGCTGCCCACTCTTTCCCTATCTATTCAATATAGTACTCAAACTTCAAACTGGAGCAATTAGACAACAAAAGGAGGTCAAAGGAATACAAATTGAAAAGGAAGAAATAAAAATATCACTATTTGTAGATGACATGATAGTGTACTTAAGTGACCCCAAAAATGCCACCAGAGAACTCCGACAGCTCATAAACAACTTCTGCAATATAGCCCGGTATAAAATTAACCCAAACAAATCAGTAGCCTTCCTATACTCAAAGGGTAAACAGGCTGAGAAAGAAGTTAGGGAAATGACATCCTTCACAATAGTTACAAACAATATTAAATACCTTGGTGTGACTCTAAGCAAACAAGTGAAAGATTTGTACAACAAGAACTTCATGGATTGACAGGATTAATATAATAAAAATGGCCATCTTGCCAAAAGCAATCTACAGATTCAATGCAATCTCCATCAAAATTCCAACTCAATTCTTCATAGAGTTAGAAAGAACAATTCTCAAATTCATATGGAATAACAAAAAAACCAAGATAGCAAAAACTCTTCTCAACAATAAAAGAACATCTTGGGAATCCCATTCCCTGACCTTAAGCTGTCCTAAGAGCAATAGTGATAAAAACTGCATCACATTGGTACAGTGATAGGCAGGTAGATCAGTGGAATAGAACTGAAGACCCACAAATGAACCCACACACTTATGGTCCCTTGATCTTTGATAGAGAAGCTAAAACCATCAAATGGAAAAAAGACAGCATTTTCAACAAATGGTGCTGGTTCAGCTGGAGGTCAATATGTACAAGAGTGCACATTGATCCATTCTTGTCTCCCTGTGTAACACTCAACTCCAAGTAGATCAAGGACCTCCACATAAAACTAGATACACTGAATCTAATAGAAGAGAAAGTGGGGAAAAACCTTGACTACATGGGCAAAGGGGAAAATTTTCTGAACAGAATACCAATGGCTTATGCTCTAAGATCAAGAATTAACAAATGGGAACTCAAAATTGCAAAACTTCTATAATGCAAAGGGCATTGTCAGTAGGACAAAACTGCAACTAACAGATTGGGAAAAGATCTTTACCAATCCTACATCTGATAGAGGGTTAATATCCAATATATACAAAGAACTCAAGAAGTTAGACTCCAGAGAACCAAACAACCATATTAAAAATAGGGAACAGAGCTAAACAGAGAATTCTCAACTGAGGAAAACTGAATGGCTGAGCAGGACCTATAGAAATGTTCAACATCCTTAGATATCAGGAAAATGCAAATCAAAATGACCCTGTGATTCCACCTCACACCAGTCAGAATGGCTAAGATCATAAACTCTGGTGACAGCAGATACTGTATAGGATGTGGAGAAAGAGGAACACTCATCCATTGCTGGTGGGATTTCAAGCTGGTACAACCACTCTGGAAATCGTTCTGGTGGTTCCTCAGAAAATTGGACATAGCATTACCTGAGGACCCAGCTATACCACTCCTGGGCATATACCCAGAAGATGCTCCAACATGTAATAAGGACACGTGCTCCACTATGTTCATAGCAGCCTTATTTATAATAGCCAGAAGCTGGAAACATTCCAGATATCCCTCAACAGAGGAATGGATACAGAAAATATGGTACAGTTACTCAATGAATGGAATACTACTCAGCTATTAAAAACAATTACTTCATGAGAGTGAGTGGGATAACTCAGTCACAAAAGAACACACATGGTATGTACTCACTGATATGTCGCTATTAGTCAAAGATCGAGGAATACTCAGGATACAACTCATGGGCCATGTGAAGTTCAAGAGGAAGTAAGACCAAAGAGTGGATGCTTCAGTCCTACTTAAAAGGGGGAACAAAATAATCAAGGGAAGTAGAGGGTGATAGGGACTTGGGAGGAAGAAAAGAGGGGGAGGGCAAATAGAGGGAAGAATCAGGTGTGAGAGGAGATGCAGGAGATGTACAGAGGATCAGGAAATTGAACAGTTGGGTGTAGCAATGGGGGTTGGGGAACTGAGGGTAGCAATCAGAAAGCCTGAGATGCCAGGAAAGCAAGAGCCTCTCAGGCCCCATGGGATGACATTAGCTAAAATACCCCACAAAGGGAAGGGAGAACCTGTGGAGACCACATGTAGAGGTTAGGCATGGCCCCCCAGTTCAGGGATCGGGCCATCCACCCATCTCCAAAATTTTAACCCACAATTGCTCCTGTCTAAAGGAAATACAGTGACAAAGAGAGAAGCAGAGACTGAAGGAGAGGCCATCCAGAAAATGCCCCACCTGGGGATTCATCCCACATGCAGACACCAAACTCAGACACTATTGCCAGAGCCTGACCAATACATATGAGGATGCTCACAGCCAACATTGGACTGTGCACAAGGACCCCAATGGAGGATTAGGGGAAGGACTGAAGGAGCTGAAGGGGCCTTATCTGGCATCAGTGGGAGGGAAGGCCCTTGGTCCTGTGAAGACTTGATGTCCCAATGTAGAGGAATCTTAGGGTGGGTGAGTGGGTGGAAGAGTACCCACATAGAATCAGGATAAGAGGATATAGGATAGGGGGTTTGCAGAGGGGAAACTGGGAAAGGGAATAACATTTGAAATGTAAATACATAAAATATCCAATTAAAAAAAGTAGAAAAAGAAGCATTAAAAACAGCGTTTTACTAATCAAACACTTTCCTTGGCATCTTGGCTAAAAGAGATACCTTTATGGATACATTCAAAATTCACTTCTATTTTTATTTAAAGTATTTATTCAATGTGGAATACATTTAGCTCTAAATAAAACAGTACGATAATGTCAGGATATATGCACATATTTGAAATCATATCAAATCACTGTATTATGACAATGGTGATGCCACACAGATGATTGCCTTCTGTCAATGTTACTTCAGTTGGAGCTGTTTGACTTCCCTGGGTCTCAAGCATGGTTATGTGTGAATGTAGGTGACAGGGTTTACTATAGCTGATGTAATAGGGAGGAAAGAGATTATACAGAGCTTACAATAATATCGGGAGAGCAGTAACTTGCAAAACATTAGCAGTCATCACCACTGCCATCACTATCACCACTGCCATCACCATCACCACTGCCATCACCATCACCACTGCCATCACCATCACCATGACCGCTGTCATCACATTCATCCCTGTCATCACCATCACTACTGTCATCACCTCCTCACTGGCATCGTCGTTGCTGTTTTTAGGTAGCATTCTTTCCTGGAGAGGACTTCAGCAAAGCTGCCTTGCAAGGTAGAGATCAGTTCTCCCTGCATGGTTTCTGACTATGAACATAAAGACGATGCTCATGATAGTGGGGCTTAGGCAAGTGTGAAGGAGAACCTAGTAACATTGGGCTTCTCTAAGTTCAGGGCCCCTCACAGCGTCAGCACCCACTGCATGCTCTCAGCCTGGCTCCACCATATTGCCCCATGGGACACAAGTAACATGGGAAGCCATAAAAGTGGATGTGTGTGCCCATTGTCCCTGTCACTGCCATGTTGTCCTGTGTGGTCTGTCAGTACTTAGACATTAATGTCAAACTTGTGTGTGTTATTCTGTAAGAGCAACAACTCAGATCCTTCACTGTCTCATAACCAGCTTCATGTCATCATAAGAATCCTTGGGTGCTTCCCAGTGAAGGCAGCAGTCAGTTTGTTTTAATATATGGTATTATACATTTCTGTGTTTATATATATTATATATATCATGATATTATACTATATTAATTATATATTATCCATCTAAAGTCATTTAGAAGACTGGAGATTAAAATAACTTGGAAAATATTTAATTTTCTTTACTTGATTTGAGTTAACTTGAATGACAAAAATAATAGAATTACATTTAAGTTACAATTTTCAGCTTTGTGTTGTCCTTGTTAAGATGAGTGGGTTCACTGTTTTCTGCTGGTTTTAAAGGTATAGAATTAGAAGCCATGGCTGTACATACAATTCTGTGGTGTCTGTTGCATGGCAGGGAACTTGCGTAGTATATTTCTTCACATCTTTTCTGTCTGTGTCACATTAGCTAATGGCTGAATGGCTTGGTATAAGCCAGAACATCAACAAAAAGATTAAAATGTCTCTCCCAGGAAAGTCATTTACAAAACATTTTTCCTTAATGACTTTAGTAGTAAAATGCCTTTACACCAACAGCTTTCAAATTGATTTATTTCCTTTTTTCTTTTTTTTAAATGTATTTTATACAAAGTCCTCTTTGTTCATTGACAGGGGAATTCATAGTTTAGCTGCATTTGTTAAGAGGGCTTGAAATAGACCAAGAAGCAGAGTCAAAGTGAAATATAACTAGGTTGCCGTGGTTCCTTCAGATAGTAATATGTTGAATAACTCTAGACTGGGAGCCTCAGTTTCCTTATTTTCAAAAATGGGCATTTTAATGCAAATTTCAATGGTCCAAGGCTTAATTAAAAATATACTCTATTAGCAGTAATTAAAATGTCTATAAAATCTGAAAGCTGAGATAATCCACACAGTACACACCACTGATGCAAGGAGTTATAGATAGGCTTAAGACTATGCCCTACAACTGCTTTTTGTGTTTAGGAACTTGGTTAACTCTGAAAAATTAAGAGGAGAGAAGGATACCATTTGTTTTCTTGGTGCCCAGCTGACTATGCTAATGATAGGGGTGGCACGTTTCTCAGCAATGCCTCAATGAAGATCTGACTGAGTAAAACACTTCTTTCATGCCCAAGCTGCCAGGAGATGCTGTCCTGCCTGGAGGAAAGAATTCCTACAGTTAAACAGAACTAATCATGCAACTATGCCTTCCAAAGCTTACTTAGATGGAAGAAATCTGTTGCACTAAAGTAAACAATGAACATCAGGGTGACTCAGCATGACCAGAGCACAGGACATAGAAGGCCAGGCCTCATCTGTACTGCAGCCTGGCTTTACAGTGTGTGGTGAAGCAGCTAGTGAAGCCAGATTGAAACACATACATACTTACACACACACACACAGAGAGAGAGACAGACACACACACAAACACACACACTTACAGAAACACACACATGCACACACAGATACACAATACACACATACACACAGGGACATAGACACATGCATACACATACTTACAGACACACACATGCACACACACATACACAGACACACACACAGACATACACACAAAGATACACACACACACAGACACACACACATTTACAGACACATGCACATACATATTTACACACACATGCATGCACACGTGTATGTGCAGGCAAATACACACAGACACACATGCACCCACACTTACAGATACATACATGCAATCACAGATACACACATAAACACACACACACGCATGCATGCATACCCACGCATGCAGTGACAGATACATACACACTCTCACACACACATACCTGTAATACAGCCCCTCCCTAATTTCTTGAGATATTATCAGCACACCATGCCTTCATGAAGTCAGCTTGCCTACTGGCTCTGCACATGCATTCAGACTTGCTGTTTCTCATGTTCTCTGTCCTTACCAGACGTATTCCTACTAGATCTTCCAATCCCTGATCAGCTTTCACCTCTACTTTGCTGTCTTCTGCTCCCCTTACTGCAAGACTAGATCAAGTCCTTTTGGCACCAGCACCCTACAAGTGAAGGACACAAAGTGATGGTGCATTTCCCTGAGTGAGTCAGTTATTGGCTCATGTACCCTAGTGGATGAGACTTTGGCTGACAGGAATGTGATTGAGATGACAGGGACTTAACAACACCTCCTGAAGTCCTGGTGCTGGCTATATTGAATACATAGCATTGAATGAATAGACGTGTCTTTCTAGAATAATCCCTAAGCAGATGCTGCTAATGTTAGGTGCTTTCACACTTTGAAAACTCAGGACCCTGAAATCAATTTTACTATGCCAGACTGTTTGCTCCTGGCCGTCTCTAAAGAGGGCTAAGCCATCCTTCTTTTTCCTGTGATTATAGATCCAGATGAAAAAAGTATCATTCCTGTTCCCAACTAGATCATTGCCAGTGGTGTCCCTGAAATCCAGAGGTCCTAGTCCCCAGACTCCCAGTGTCTCTTGGTCATGTGAGAGAGCTGGGTTTGTGCCCTCTGCCATACACTGTCTCCTCTTAGTACACACCCCCTCTCTTCTACATCCAAGAGGACTGAGCTGTGTGACTCCTGTTGCTCCTCTGGTTGAGCAGTATATTGAGATTGGGAAGACCATAGGCTAGAGACAGAAGGAAGCATTATCCTGAAGGCAGCTGATAACTGTAATAGTGATGAGTGGAAGCCAACAGGAAGAAATCTTAGGAAAGAACATGTAGTGTATCAGTGTAGCACAGTGGTTCTCAACCTGTGGGTTACAACCCATCTCAGGGTCAAATGACCCTTTCACAGGGGTGGCTCTAAGACCATAAGAAAATGCTGATATTTACATTATAATTCATAACAGTAGTAAAATTATAGTGAAGAAGTAGTAATGAAAATACTTTTATAGCTGGGGGTCACCATAACATGAGGATCTGTATTAGAGATTCACAGCTTAAGAAGGTTGAGAACCACTGGTGTAGGGTCATTCCTGTTCAGGGGAAATGAAATGATTAAATGAGTTCACAGGCAGACATGCTTTCACTAATCTCTCACACAGGATGTACAGCTTGACCCAAGGAGATTGCTACAAGCATGTAGTGCATAGAGGGCAGTGTTATTACAAATCCTTCTTTCAAAGACTACCTCACAGAAGCCTCCCCTCTCACTGCTGCTGTCTCTTTCTCTTATTTCTAAAGAAGTATTGTGATGGTCTCTTCTGCCTGCTGCTCAGTGGTATAACAGTGGGTTTCTCAATTTCGTGGGTCCTCTGCTTCCTCGTGGGCATAAATAGCTCTTAGCTCACAAGGTAGATATAAATGTTAAGTGAGTTATAAGTGAGGTGTGCTCTCAGCCTATAGAAAACACACTAAGTTAAAGTAAGCATGAGTAAATATTGTCCCTGCTTCCCCAGTTGCCTTTAGAAGAGCCTTGCGTGCTTCAACCTTGCATTCTTCACCTTCTACCCCTCAGCCCCAACTCCTTGACCCCCAACCTCCATCTTCTTGTCAGTGAAGCCTCTATTGCTAATTTATCATCTGATCATATCCCTCTCTTCTCTGCATCAGGGCTTTGCCAATGCTGGCCCTTCTCCTTAGAATTCTGTTCCTTAGTCATTTCCTGAAAAGCCTCCTTTCTCCCTGCTACTGACTCGGTTCTCTGAGTTCTAAAGAACTATTGTGATGGGCTCTTTTGTCCTGGCTCCCTGGTTCTGTACACAACCTGCTGAAGTCAGGACTTAACAATTTGCCTACTTGACAACTGACTTTATACAACAAGAGTTCCATAGGACCAGAAACTGCAATTACCTAAGACAAAAGCCACAGGACACACTTCACAAGCACACTCATGAGGCAGCACATGAGTGAACAGACACATGGGGAGGGTCACCGTTTGTTGAAGTTGGAGGGAATGGCATCAATAGCCAAGATCCAGAACCATATTGAGGTTGGATGGACATTCTACTCTACTACTTCAGCTCCTACAGGAAAGGTCACTGTGTCCAAGGACAATGCCTCTTGGCCTCATAGGACTGAATCTGAGGTACACAAGGGCAAAATCACATTGACACTATGTTTCAGGACAGTTCTTATCTAAAGGGATGTTTACTTCCACTGACCTAGTTGAGGTGTTTCCGAAAGTCAATCACCAGAGAATTTTGCTGCAGAAATAACAATGTGTCCCAAAACACTGTTCCCTGGGGCTCTGAGGTGCCCCTAGAATAGCTTGGTATCATTGTTGCTTTTCAGATCTATAATGTATATTTGACATAAGTGCTTCACTCTTGGGCAATGGTAGCTCAGATTACAGCATTTCACAGTGACTGCAAGTCTATGCTGTCTTTGTATTCTAAGTAGTGAAAGGACAGTTAAAGTTTAAAGAACTAATCTCATCTCTCTGTCCTCCACCCATGTGTGGTGTGTGTGTTTCTTATAATGGAGATCGAATGGACAAAAGCCTCACAGTTACTGGAAGTGAGCAAAGGGTAGCAGTCTTGGAGTTAATCAGTGTCAAGAAGCTAGAGAGACAGTTCAGCCAGTAGAGTACTTGTCATAAAAACAGAAGGATGTGCGTTCAATCCCAGAATTCATGTTAAAAAAAAAAAGCAAAAACAAAACCTAGGCCTGATGTAACACTGTTGTAACCCCAGTGCTGGAGGATGGAGACACGAGGATTCTGAGGAACTGCTGGGCAGCCAGTTTGGGTTAACCGATAAATGCCAGGCCAATGGAAGTATCAGTTCCACAAAAGGTGGGTGATGTTTCTTAGGATGGGACTTAGGATTGTCTCTAGCTTCCACATATATGTGTGCATACATGCGCTATGCCAACACACAAGTGAATACATGTATACACACAAGTGAGCACACGTACACACACTGGTGAAAATGAAGCGGTATCAAGTCATACAGAGACCCAAGGATTGAAATACAAATATAAATGAGGGTAGGGTTTCTCTACCTCAGTAATACAGATATTCTGTACTGGTGGTTATCATGAGCATAGAAGATATAGTGGAGGAGCTTCAAAATTGTCCCTTGTTGAGAGCCACTCCTGTAGAGAATAATCATGCTAACACTTCTTAGACATTTTCTTTGGTGCCAGACATTCTAAATGGAATATCTCATTTATTCCACAAAAGCAACCTATGGGGGATTCTTTCCTAAGAATGAAACTGAAAATGGGTGATTCAGCAACTGCCTCACCACACAGCTAGAAAGCAAGCATGATTCAATCTGAGGGTGATTTGTTTCTAAACCTTACCTTCCCACTATGGTATAGGGGAGTCTTATCAGACTACATGCTAAATGTCCTTTGTGGGAGGATTTGGTCTGTTTTCCCATCTTCTTCCACTGGTGCTTATGACCACCCATGACATGTCTAGCAATGGCTTTTACTTAAGGGATTCTAGTGCTGCCTCCTCTAGATTTGCTTTCCAGCTTCCTCCACCCCAGTGTTCAGAGATGTAAACTTCTCTCAACTAGTATCCCTGTTCACTGCTTTTATGTTGGGCTCAACCAATGAGAAACATCTTGACTTCAGAAGGTGGGAAAAAGAGACTGACTCCTTCCCCTCAGCCCAGGCTTAGCTGTCTGACACTTATCTATCTACATTCCAAGTCCTTGTTTGGCTTCTTCCCCTTCTCAGCCTCTCACTTGCCACCTGTTCCTTGTTCCTTCAAGCAATGGGGTCACAGGCTCCCTGTTATTCAGAAACCCAGGGGACCACATTATCCTTGAGAGCTGTACTTCCCCTCAGCCCCCATCCTCCGTTTTAAAAGTAGAGCTTTCATAAACATATGAGCTGGCTGCTTTGTGTCTGATACAAAAGGGAGAAGGGATCTGATGAAGGGGGTGTCTGACCCTCACCTTAAACAGTTCTTTTCTTGACATCACCGGGGAACAAGCCTTGCAGACCAAACAGCTCAAGTAAGTCCACTGTGCACAATGAATGTGGCAAGCCTTATTTTTAGATTCTCATTTTCTTTTCTCCTCATTGACTCCATTTTCATATTCTGCTGAGAACAATGCTAAAAATAACAAAGATGCATCTACCTCTCCTCAACCATGCTGCTGCCCCTGGAGCCCATAACACACCTCTTGCTGATGAATTGCTGTTGCTTCAATATTATCCTACTTTCCACTCTTTCTTCCTCTATGCCCTGGCTGTGAGTAATGCTTACAATAAAAGTCAAAGCCTGCTGGTATCCTTGCCTAAAGCTCCTAGTGGCTTCCTGCTGTGCTTAGGCTAAAGTACTTGCCAGACATGTGCGAAATCCCATGTTGGGTCCACAGTCACTAAACGAAGGATATGAGCCAACTTCCAAATCCATTGCACTTAGGAGAGAATCCAGGTTGATGCCTCTGGCTCAGAGGGAATCACAGGGAAGTAGCCATGAGTTTTAGGTCAGCCTATGGCAATAGAATGAGTCTGTGTCTCAAAGCACCAGGAAATCCCACAGTATCAGGATCCTAACTATTCCTATGATGTGATCTTTGCCTTCTTTGCCTCAAGCAAGCAACCTCAGAGTTTGCCTGTAGGAGGCTATTTCATTGTACTGATACACCTTGAACACTTATCTCTCTCTCTCTCTCTTCATGTAACTGTCTCAGTTATCTTATAAATTTCTGCTTAAATGTTACCTCCATCAGTTTACTGTAGTACTTAGGAACCCTGTATCATATCATCCACCTGTACCAGTGTGTCAGGCAAACAGCACTATCTCATCTTTATTAATTAATTGAGCAGTCATCTGTCTAATGCCACTGGGATGATCAATGAGAAGAGGAATGAGTTTCCACAGCTTAACACTGAGCATACTGCATGGTGGATGATGTGAGGACTGTGAAGTGAGCTGTATATTAGTAAGACCCATGCATAAGAATATAAATTCACTGTGGCATTCCTTTGACTCTCAGCATCTTCATTGTCAACACATACAAATGAACCTTACCAAGAAGCACTGTTTTTTAATTTTGCTATACTTGTTACAACACAGCCATACAATCTACAAATAATCTTTAAAATTTTTTATTTCGTTAAACATGTGTGTGTGTGTGTGTGTGTGTGTGTGTGTGTGCGTAATCTGTATGTATGTGCAAGCTCTGCTGTGAGTGTACCACATGCATGAAGGTCAGAGATCCACCATGGGAGTTGTCCTCACCTTCTGCCTTGCATGACATAGAGTCTTTTTTGCTGGTATGTACACCAGGCTAGCTGAGGTGAGAACTCCTGGGATTTTCTTGTCTCTGCCTCTCATCGCACTATACAAAAGCTGGGATAGCAGATATGTACTACCACGCCCAACTTTATGCAGGTTCTGAGTTTTCAGCAAATGCTTTATACAGCATTTATACAGCAATTTATACAAAAATTTATATAGCAGATGCTTTACCTACAGATCCATCTTCTCAGCCCGAGTCACAGATGGTCTTTGCATACCAAGATCATTTTTAAGTAGCTTTGTCTGACTTCCCTACTTTCTGAAAGGAACTGCAGCCACATTTCTGAGCAGTGTCCATTTCTGCTGCTAGGTTGCTATGTGGTGCTGGGCAGCCTCTACCTCCAGAGAACTCTATAGTTCTAATATAAACTGGCCTCCTATGTGGTTCCTTCTGGCTCTAATAGGTATTAGAGAAATGTATGAAAAATAATAGGCTTGGTAACAAATAGCATAGGCCTCAGTTTTCCTTAAAAGACGAGAACAATACTATCTACTATTTAAAAATCCAGTGAGTTTATTCAGTCAAGCACCTGATATAACCACCTGTGAATAATGAACACAGAAACTGTCAGTAGAAGGGTTATGCTATTGAGATATTATTAATATGATTATTGAAATTTGGTTAATAAGGAACATCTTTTCCAAGTTATTTCTACTACACAAAGAGGACTGCTATGGGGCATACCTTATCAACTTCTTCACACTGTCTAGTTCTTACCAAGAGCCTCTTTTTTCCTAGTCCTTAATTTGACAGTAAAGTGATTATAAGACCAAGACTTCCATGAGTCTCCTGAAACACTGTTTTGTAGTAGAACACAGTGTCTCAGCATGCTAAGTAACAGAAAGTGAACAGCTGTGTTCTGAGACAAGTGCTGAACTCTTGGGGGTCTTGGTGACCTGGAACTTCATATTCTGAATACGGCACTATGGTTTCTTCCATTCTCCAAAGTTCTGTAGAGCCTCTATTCTTCCATGTTGGGCACCTAGCAGAGAGCCACATAGAAGAGGAGGGGTTGTGGTAGCTCCTTCTTTAAATCAAAGGCCCGAAACAGACTACCAAGTAGTTGATGTGTGTTTGGGGTGAGGTGGGAGGCACAAGTCTAGGATCATGGAAAATAGTTTATAGTTTGTGGAACTGTGCACCTGCTTATAAATCAGCCCTTTATTTACTCAGGACCCATGGAATAGTAAAATGGAGAAATTAATTCATGTGATCCTTTTTAGGTTAGTGGGCAGGTTTTTAGCTTTTATCAAAGTTTCAATGAGGTTACAGCTCCAATAAAAGCTAACACTCAATCATACAAATGGCTTAAAATGTTGGATGCAAAGCCCATTTGAATGAATCATCTCAAATTCTCCACAATGCTCGTAATATTTTTAGCTAATTGTTCTCTTCTCTTTTTTTTCTCTGCATATTCCATTCATTTCTATAAACCAATTTTATTTTCTAAAATAAAAATAAAAGCAAAATTCTACAAACCAGGATTTCCACAAAGGGTTCCATGTGCACTGTGTAGTCACGACTGTAGCTTTCTGATAGACAGGAGTACACTCATCGCTTTCACAGGCCTCCATCAGAGCCTTTCAAAGGCCATGCATTAGCAAGGGTTACTGGAACATAGCCTACCCATCAAAGCCTCACTTAGGTCCTCTCACCTCCTTCTAAAAATGCTCTCCAGTGCCTGCCTTGTTCCGGTGGGTCACAGTTTCATCAAATTAACTATTGCCTCAAAGAGAAAAGGATCCTAGTTCTTTTTCTAGAAAAGTTCTTTTTCTTTTTCTTTCTAAATAAGCATAATGACAAATACCTATAATCTGAGTACTTGGGAAGCTATACAGAAGAATCAGAATTTCAAGGCCATCTATTCGGGGTTCAAGGCCACCCGAACAACCTTAAATCTATGACAAACCAGTCAACCAATCAACAAAATAAACCAACACAAAGCCTGTTTTAGTTAGGGTTTAACTGCTGTGTATAGACACCAAGACCATCTCTTAGAGGACAACATTTAATTGGGGCTGGCTTACAGATTCAGAGGTTCAATCCATTATCATCCAGGTGGCAGCATGGCAGCTTCTAGGCAGGCACGATGTAGGAGGAGTTGAGAGTTCTATATCTTGATCTGAAGGCTAGTAGGAGAAGACTGGCTTCCAGGAAGCTAGGAGGAGAGTCTTAGAGCCCACGCCTACAATGACACACTTCCTCCACCAAGGCCACATCTACTCCAACAACGCCACACTTCACAATAGTGCCACTCCCTGGGCCAAGTACATCCAAACCACCACAAAACCCTGAAGACTGTACCAGGAAATTCTAAGATCTGACATCATCAAGATACAGAAATGAGTAGCTTTCATACCAATAGCCAGTAACAAAAATTGTGCTGAAAAATGAATGAAATGACATTCATAAAACTTTCATAAAACCTTAAAAATAAATGTAACCAAAGTAGTAAAAGACTTCTAAGATAAGGAAGACAGAAATACCTTCCACTACTTATATTACTAAAAGCAATCTATATATTCCATTTAATCTTTCTCAAAATTCTAATGGCATTCTGTACAAAACTAGAAAAACCAATCCTGAAATGTACATGGGAATATAAAATATTCTGAATAGTGAAAATAATCCTGAGCATAAAGAACCAGAGTGGGGTACCACAATACCAAATGTCAGATTGTACTACAGAACCATAGCAACTAAACCAAGATGCCAGTGCAGAAAGAGGCATGTATACAGAGTTGAAATAGAATAGAATAAACCAGAAAGAAATCCACACACCTATGGCCACCTCATCTTTGACAAAGTGTCAACAGCACACAGTGGAGGAGAGATCTCCATTTGAGCTCTCAGAAAATGGATACTCGCACCTAGGAGAATGAAACTAGATCCATTTTTTTCTCACCTTCTATATACATCAGTTCAATGTGGACAAAGGCCTTCGTGTGAGACCTGAAACTCTGAAACTGTTAGAGGAAGAGACAGGCATAGGTGAAATTTTTCTGAAAGGGACCCCAGTAGTAAGGAAAAAATAGCAGCTACTGACAAATGAAATTTTGGAAAGTTTTGTTATGGCAAAGAGAACAATCAACTGAAGAGACATCCAATGGTGTGTGGTGCAATCTTTGTTCTATACATCTGACAGATGAATATTTAAAATACAAAAAAAATATTAAAAATGTGACTCCACAGTAATATGATCAATAATTTGATAAATGAACTGACCAGATGCTTTTGAAAAGATTAAGTGCAAGTGGCCAATAAACACGTGAATAAAATTTGTCATCTTTAAACCACCAGGAAAGGCTCATATTTCTACAGCCACTGTCATCAAGAAGGAACAGCAAATGCTCCTGAAGATATGATGGAGAAGAAACTGGATAAGAGGGACTCGAATGTAACTTAACATAGCCCCAGGAAAATAAATACAGAAGGTCCTCACAAAACTAAAACAAGAGATAGCATATGATCCAGGTATACAGCTCCTGGGTATATATCTTAATAATAAAAGCATACAATAGAGATATTTTTACAGTCACATATATCTTGGCATTATTCACAACAGCCAGCTGTGTAGTCAGTCTAGGTACCCACAAATGAATAAGGAGATGGATAAAGAGAATGTGGTATATTATTCAGCCACAGAGAACTAAAATTATATTGATTGTTGGAAAACGTATACTAGAGATCATTATGTTATGTTTTTCAGTTCTTTTGAATTAAAACATGGCATCATTTATCCATCCAACATCTCCCATGCTACCTCCTTCTTGCTCCTTCTCAAATTCTTTGCCTCTTTTTCTTTACCTATTTTCACTACGTACTATATATAAATACAACCTACTGTGTATCTTGAGTATTGGTTGCATATCTTTTTGGGTGGATCACTTAGTATTGTACAGCCAATAAGGAGAATCTGTGGGGAAGTCTGTGGGGAATTCTAATCCTATCTCTCTCTCTCTCTCTCTCTCTCTCTCTCTCTCTCTCTCTCTCTCTTCATTAATTCCCTATAGTTCTTTGTCTAGAGGCCAGTCTGTGAAATTTCTCCCCTGCATGTCTATCGATGTCTTCTTTGGGTATTGATTAAGACATACTGTTGAATTATCATGGGTATAAGTTCCCTATCAACTCTAGGAGACAATTGCATAGCAGATTTCCTGGTCCTCTGACACCTAAAATTTTTCTGCTCCTTTTTATGATTTTCTCCCAGCTTCAGGTGTAGAGATTATCTTGTAGATGTCCCAGTTTGGACTAAATATCCCACAGCAAGGTGCATTTTGACACTCAGTAGAGATAATTCTTTCCAGATAGATAACGAGTTCACATATGTCAAGGGGTCATCATAAACTAAATCTCTCTGATTTCTGTCTGTGCAGCCTCATTTTCAAGGCAGCAGCTGATTGGTGTGAACTGTCTCAGCCACGTACACTGAATAACACATGGTTCTGTGTTCCTACTGCTCCAAACAATCATCCTAATATATCTGTGCATCTCTATCTCTTCGCTTGCTTGGGATGCTTCTTAACGGCTGGGGTCACTGACTCATACAAGACAGTTCTACATGCCTTGTGGAGGTCACTTACAGGAGCAAGCTGAAAAAAGGGCACAGCCTCCTTTAAGAAACCTATCCTGGACCAGTTACTAAGTTATAAGAATGGCTGCATTCTCCACCTTGGCATCTGAAAAAGCAGCCAAGGCCTCAAGCAAAAGGATACTTCTTTAACAGCTGTTAAGCTTACATATGCATGCTAAGCCTCCCTAGTGTCTTCCTGAAGCTAATTTTTTGGTAGAAAGTAAATGGGCTTATTTCAGGAAGGAAAAAAACCCCACCAGTGGAGAAGTGGAAGAGCATTTGCCAAAAGTGTCTACAGGGCCATACTCTATTAAGCCTCTTGTGTCTCCCAGGGCCTGCACTTTCTTGAACTCACTTGCATGTCTCGTCTTTCCATCTCATTTGACTCTAAGCCTCTTCCTGTCAAAGGCCATGCTTCGCTTACCACCAAATCTCCAGTGCATGGTCTGTTGCCAAAACAACCAAAAACTTCCATATTTTTTAATCGAATGAATGAATAAGCAAACTACATGGTGGTGGTGGGGCTTCATTTCATCAAGAGGCCATAACCATAGAACATGTCTCTTATCTCTGTATACAGTTTGCACTTAATAAATGTCTACTCATCTGATAGTAAAAACTATGACACAGCAATAGGTAAAGGTTATACCAAACAAAGCCCACATGTATGGTGGAATCATGAGCAGGCATGGAAAGGAAGCACATGTGTAGTATTCCCCAATCCCATGAGGCACAATTGTTTTCCAGACTGAACAGTATTAACAAGATGAAATACTGATCTAGACACACAACAGACATAGTACAACCCACAAGATCACTTAAATGTTGTACAGCTTCCAGAATTATGTCAAATGAAATAGGTGAGACAAATTCTAATAATATGTCTAACTCAATAGATATACGATGTCGTTATTTCAAAATAAAATCAGGGCTGGTGTGATAGCTGAGTTGGTAAAGTGTTTGCCATGAAAGTGAGGGGACATAGTTTGATTCTCCAGAACCCAGGTTAAAAAAGCAGGCTATAGTGGTAGGCCCTACGAGGCAGAGACAGGAGGCCCTCTGGAGCTATCCAGCTAGCCATCCTTGCCTATGAGAAACTCTCCTTCAAGCAAAGTAGATGCCAAGAAGAGAATGACACTTTAGGTTGTCTTATGGACTCCACATACACATACTCACACACATTCATTATCTGTACACACATATGGATATGTATTCATGTCAACAACACACACATACACTGAAAGAAAAAAATCAGCATAAAAAGTTATTGATGAGCTATTTTATGTTTTAGAAAACTCTCTCTCTCCCCTTTCCCTTTCCCTCTCTCTCCCTCTCCCTCTCTCTCTCCATCTGTCTCCTTCTTTCTCCTTCTGTCTCCCTCTGTCTCCTTCTTTCTCCTTCTGTCTCCCTCCCTCCCTCCCTCCCTCCCTCCCTCACTCCCTCCCTCCCTCCCTCCCTCCCTCCCTCCTTCCTCCTTCCTCCCTCATTTGTGTGTGTGTGTTACCTAAACATCACATCTCAGCATGAGTTTATAACTTTCCAGAAAATTACAGTAGGAAGCTACAGTGAACCTGAACTACCATGACTTGCAAACTTACAAATCTGTCCCAACTAGCCCGGCCACATTCTGTAAATGCAGGAGGATTGTTCCTGGAGATACCCTGGAGTTCCAGATCTGCTGTCTCCACAGAGAATCTGTCTGTCTCTTAGCACAAGGAGTTTCACTTTCTGTCTTTTTCAGTTGTGGAGTTTAAAGATCAACGCAATTAGTGGATGGCTTGAATCATTCAGCAAATTTTAACATTTTTAAGACTTAATTCAGTGTTGAGGGCTCCATAGAGATGCAAAACTCACAGCCTTCCCCTTCTTCTTGGTCCTTCCCTTAGACTGGTCAGCTAGCAGGAACTTTTGAAACATTTCTGGCCTGACTTTTACAAAACATATGGCAAAAAAAAAAAAAAAAAATCCAACCAACCAACCAACCAACCAAACAAACAAACAAAAAACATGTTTTTTTTTCTTTGACTTTTGTGAGACTACAGCTGTTTCTTGTTGTTTTGGTTGACTTGGGGGCAGGGTTATCTGCCTATATTTCCTATGCTGGTCCTCCTACCTCAGCCTCCTTAGTACTGGGACTACAGGTATGAAGTAAATAGAGATAAATCCTATAGATAGATACTCACTAACAGATATTCATAAATTAGATCCAGGCAATGTGAATGTTAACAGCCCTATTACAAAAAGAATCAAAATATCTCTCAGCAACAGAATCAATGAAAGGCTATACCAGTCAGTGGAAAATGTGGTTCACAGAACAACAATCAGCTGCTGTTCCCTGCAACACTGTAGACAAAACCCACAAAACAGTGAAAAAAAGCAGTTAGATATATACTCTGAGTTCATCGATATAGAGTTCAAGGCAGGCAAACGTATCTATGGTGCTAAAAGTCTGGATAAAGGTGATCTGTGGTAGGGTGAGATTACAGAGAAAAAGCAAAGGGTCTCCTGGAGTGCATGTGTCCGCCCCTTTCATCTGCAGATGACATGTGCACACTTGGACGCTTGTCTGATTTTCTACAGTTCAGTTTCCTCTGATACTGTTCGAATCAAAACAACTGGATATACAGAGCATCTAGGAGTGTCCTTTACTCGCTTCTCCTGTTTCAGTCAGAGACTGGTCACTTTATATCTCCTGCCCTTGTAATCTTCACAAAGCAGAATAAACAAATGCTAATGCTTTGAAGCAAAGGCCATTGCATTCCCTGTATGCGTTTCCTCCCATCGCCCTCTTCCTTCTCCCCTCGTTCCACAGCCCCAGGTCCTGTGTCGTTCAAGTGAGCAAGTGACTGAAGACCAAAGAGAGATCAGTAATGATGCAAGTGTTCTGCTCAGTCACCATAGACATGGGGCATCTCCAAAAGCCTCGAATTTTGGTAAGGGGAACAGAAGACCAAAAATAGTTGTCATCAATTGCACATGCCAAGTTCCACGTGAAGCAGAAAGACAGGCCTGCTCCTGTGGGGAATGACTGTGTGTGTGTGTGTGTGTGTGTGTGTATGTGTGTAATTTGCATGTGTGTATGTGTTGTTTATATGTGTACAAGTGTTTGGGTGGTGGATGCATACATGGATGCACACCAAGGCATGAACATGACATCAGAAACCTTACTATCACTTTCCATCGTATTTGCTGAAGTTTTTTACATTATCCAGAACTTGCTAATATGGGCTAATCTAGGAGGAGTTGCTCCGGGGACCCTGTCTCTGCCTTGGGCTCTGGAATTGCAGATGGGCTGCCACACCCACACAGTATTATGTAGGATCTAGTGATCAGAATTCTGAAGCTCAGAGAATTCACTTTCTCTGCTGAGCCACCTTCCCCTCCTGCAATTTTAATAAGCTCCAAATTACCAATTGTATGATAGAAACTCTGACCCTTTCCTGCTGAGAGTTCTTGTAATTTATAATAAGTTTCTATTAAAGGGAAATGTCTTCTCTTTTCTCACTCTGGAACAGTGTGCTTGTTGTAAATGGCCCTAAGTTATAAATGGGTGGGTCCCTCTCTACTTCCCTCCCTCCCTCCCTCCCTTCCATCCTTCTTTCTTTTCTTCCTCCCTCCCTTTCTTCCTCCCTCCTTCCTTCCCTTTTCCTTCCTCTTAAAATCTCTGTGTAGACTGACAAAAGGCTGATTTTAGAACTGTCATGTTCACTACAATGTTCTTAAAATCTCTGTGTAGACTGACAAAAGGCTGATTTTAGAACTGTCATGTTCACTACAATGTTTTAAAGGTATCATGTGTACTACAATCTGTAGGTACTAACAAAAACCTCTCCCATCTCAGCTAGACCTCAACCAGAGCCTCGTCGGCACTGGGAAACACCAACCACAGGCTGTGGATACAGTTCTCAGGGACATTACAGTATTTGAGAGACAAAGGGTATCTCCCACTTGCAGATCACCCTCAAATTTATTTACAAAATAAATCTGATTCCCACTTATGTGAGTGATATTATTACCATGAGCCACTTCTGAGCTTCTATGGACATAATAGCAGAAGATTTTAAAACAAAAGGGGTTGGAGAGATAGTTCACTGGTTGCTCTTCTAAAGAAACAAGCAAACAAACAAACAAACAAACAAACAAACGTGGGTTCACATCAACCAAAGAACATACACGAACAGGACCTAGGCCTCCCTCCACATACATAGCAGATGTGAAGCTTGGTCTTCATGTGGGTCCCGAAGTTACCTGTTTATGGGACATATTCTTCTAGCTGGGTTGCCTTGTCTGTCCTCAGTGGGAGAGAAAGTGGCTAACCTAGCAGAGACTTAAAGTGCCAGGGTTGTGGGATACCGGGGTGGGGGGGGTGGGGGTGGGGGGTCCCTACTCACTCAGAGGAGAAGGGAGGGGGATGGGGTGATTGTTGGAGGAGGTGTCTGGGAGGGAGATAGTGACCTGGATATAAAGTGAATAAGAAGAAAGAAAGAAAGAAAGAAAGAAAGAAAGAAAGAAAGAAAGAAAGAAAGGAAGAAAGAGAAAACAAACCCAGGCTCAATTTCCAGCACCCACATAGCAGCTCACAACTGTCTGTACCTCCTGTTTCAGAAGATGTGACACACTCATACAGATACGCAATCACATCACCGATATACACAAAACAAAAATTAAAAGGAAAAAAAAGGAAAGGAAGGCGGAAAAAAGGAGATAGATAAATCAGTCAGTCAATCAATCAATCAATCAATCAATAAATTTACATCTTAGGGCTGTTTACAACAAGTGCATTGCTCCAGAGTGGAGAAAAGAGATCATAGTTCCCTCTGATAGAAACTTGAAAAGCAAAAAGCAAGTGGTTAGGCAAAGAAAGCTCCCCAGCAGTGCTAGGTAAGGAAGCCAATCTCTTTGTAGGATAATATGAAGTAAGCTTTACAGTTTCCAGACGACAGATGTAAAAACTTCAGTTTCTCTGAGTAAACCAAGCATAGCATCTCCTACTTCTTTTTCATGTCAGCATCTTGTACGGAGCTCCCAGCTCGCTAATCTCTTCCATCCACGGCAACAAAAAAATGGAGATCTACCAGCAGCCAGAGCCTGGGTGAAAGTCCAAGCGTTCTTTCAACTTCCCCACTGAAGTGTTCTCACTGCTGTTGGGGATGTGGTAAAGAATCTAGCTGTATTTTTCCCATCATGAACCCTAGGGGAATTACATGAAATAATCTAAGATGAGGAAGTAAACACAAAGGCTGATAAGGTCCCCAGAGTCAGAGTGTATTTCTATAACAAATACCTGGAGTAATCAACTTATAAAGAGAAATGCTAATGCCTTCTTCGGTTTTTTTCCATGACCAGATAGGTTTGTTGCTTTTGGGCCTGTGACAGCTCATTAAGATAGGAGCACAAGGTGAGGCAGACCACTTACCTCCTAACTGGGGAGTGAAAGAGGAACAGACATAGGGACTGGGATCCTACCACCTATTCAAAAGAATGTCTCCAAGGACCCAAAGACCTCCTGGCAGGTCCCATCTCTTAAATCTCCATCATGACCTCCAAAAGAGGTCACCCTAAGGAACAATTCTTTACTACATGGATTTCTGTGGAACATTGAAGATCCAAATTATAGCAGAAGGTAATCTCGAGGTCTCAAGGATCTGAACATCCTCCTCCCCCTAAAACTCAATTTCTCCTTTCCTGTACACGGAAAGTCTAAAAGTTACCAATGGGCATCTCCAGACATTAGGATGGTTGACTGTTCTGTAGATCCTACATTATTTGTTGGGGTTTGACATTTTGTCTCAACCAAAACTTTTTATCTTGAAAATTCAAATACATAGTATTGGGAAGGTATATCCTCTGCATGTGTGTATGTGCATGTGAATGTGTGTATGTTTGTACACATACACATGTCCCATGCTCGGTGCCATATGTATGCCACAGTGCACATGTAGAGATTGGACGGCTTCTGGTATCCACCCTTGCCTTTCACTTTAGTTTGAGTTGAGTTTGAGTTGGGTCTCTTTGTTGTTCACTTCTATGCACCAAGATAGCTGGCTTGCTGCCTTCTGGGGACTCTTCTAGTTCTGCTTCTCATGTAACTGTAGGTGACTTTCAATGTAGAAGCACTGACATTACACGTATGGTTTCTGGGGATTCAAACTTTGTCTGCATCTTGCATGGCAAGTACTTTACTCACTCAGACATCTCCTCAGTCCAAATGTTTATTCTCTTTGATGAATGGTGTGTGGGAATTAAACTTCAACACTTTCCTAAGGAACAAAGAAACTACTGTACACACTCACAATAGGAAGCCACCCCAATTAGCATGTTCACAGGTGATCAGACCTACACCCTGTCTAAGGAATCAGGCCACATCTGAAAGGAGGAATGGTACTAGCATGTTTCCATACATATATATTCTTGTAAAAACTTTCTTATCCTGTGAACATTCTCATTTAGTACCAAAACCCTCTAGTTATAACACAACCAACCGTGGGTCAAAACAAATTCTACACACTGATTTCTATTTAAAGAGAAAATATTAGGGATTTATTAAGTAACTGGATAGAACTGTTTGCTTACTCCCCCCTTCTGGCTGTAATAAGGGCTCTTAAGCAGATAGCTTCCAGGGTACATACTCTGTAGCTCTATATGAAGGTTTGAGGACCTATCAAGTAAAACACAGCATTCCTGGTCACAAAGTTTGTCTGCTACATAAGCTGCTATGTAGAAGTATTAACTCAAGATTAGAGTAGTTTTCAAAGCAATTTTACTTAGAAAACAATACAGATTATATATGAACTTCAAAATACAAATGTTTCCATTTCTCTTTTAGGAGATAAAAATGAGATACAGCTCAGGATATTTTTACAAACAAACTTGAAGTCTCTTTAATAGCTGTGATAAATCTTGGTATCCAACCCACATCTGGTTGAATGATGATGACCAAATCTAGGGAAAGTTCTAGCTAAAGTGTAATGGTAAACTCAGATAGGTAGGCTTCCACTGAGAGCCATTGTCTTTCAGGAAAGGCGTTAGATTAAAAAATAACAAAACAACAAAAAAATAACTTACCACTCTCAATTACAGCATCAGTCTTAGCAAATGGCTACCACATCAAACAGTATACTAGGCCTTGAACCTGTCTGCATCAGAAGATAGAGCCATATAAAACCTACTGAATCTTAGGAGAAGCTAGAGCAGGGATAGTATCCCTACAATGCAATAAAAAAAAAATCAAACCATCCAAAGTGTAAAATATGCAAAAGATTTAACTAAGCACTTCACAGAGGTGTATGAATGGGTAACAAGCATGTCCATCTTTGGCAATTAGGAAAATGAAAGTGAAAAATCTTTGAGTTATCACTGCGCAGACACCAGAGAAACTGAGAAAGACATGTGTCCAGTGCTAGAGAGGTTGTAACTGAACAGGATCTCTCAGACATTTCTAGAAGATGGAAATGTATGATCACATTACATAATGGCTTGGGAGATTTACCTCTGTCTACATTAAAAGATTGCATTTTGCCCTTTCCTACTTGCTAATGAGAAATAAATGTTTGTGTTTGTACACATACACATGTGCCATGTGTGTGTGTATTCAAGCCACAGTGCACATGTAGAGGTTGGAGGAGCTCTACTGGAGGAGATAAGATGATAAATTAGAAGCATTTTTTCCTTTTGGCTTTTCAGCACCTGGGAATCAAAATAGATAGAAACCATATCTCACCAAGATGGATGACTGAAGGGTTGCACTGAAGTTGTGTGGACAGAGACTAGGAAAGACTCACTCTGGTTATCGGAAAAGAGGGGAAAACAGTATTTTAGTGCTGAGCTCCCTGTGGCCAGGCAGCAGGACAGAAGGGAACAGTAACAGGATAGTAAGAAGGGAGAGACATGGGCAAAAATGTGGTATAGATGGATGAAGAACAGAAATACAGTCTGAACCCAGCTAACCTTGATTGGTGTAGTGTATTGTTTCTTGCCAAGCACTCTGGCAAGCAACATCAAAACAGTAACACTATATTGAGATTCGATCGTAACAAGATCACACACAGATATGTTCCTTTGGGATATATAAGTCACTACTACATTGTCCCTTCTCATGAAGTACAGACAAGTACTATCACATTGTTCCTGCCAGCACCTATCTTGTATTTCAGGGTGGCCATAATGAAAGGTCATTGAAAAAAATCTATGTGAACATTATATGCAGTGACCTAGAACATTATATGAGTCAGAGACCTAGAAAAGGGTACAGCTTCTTTACTCTTTAAGACTGATAATCTCAGAGAAAGAGATTTGGGATCTGGAACATTCCTAATTTCATGCAGAAACTAGGCGTCAGCAAATCGTGCTTATAGGCATTTGAACACGTGGAACACAGTATGTCCCTTCTTTCTAGAAGAGTTTGTTGCTCATTCTTCATGTAAGTTTCACATAAGGTCCTGTGATCCCCAAATACATAACAGCTCCAGTCAAGATGTTTCTATGGATTCTCGGAGCTTATATATTAGATATAAACTCTAGCCAAAAGAAGTCTGATTCCGTAGTGTCTTATTTGAAAGCCATTCTAATCAGTTCCAGACTCAAATTACTCCCATTGACCAAATCAGGTGGAAGAATCATTTTAAGGGACTGAAGACAATATTGATGAAATAAAACATTAAGCCTGTAGCAAAGATAAAAGCATAAGAACTTAAAAACACACTTATGAACAGACCATGCAAGTCCTCTCTGGTACAATTGAAAGACCAAGTTTACTTAACTTTCTGAGAAGAAGGTGCTGAGGTACAGACTAAAGACATAGAAAAATTCTTCAGCAACACCTGAAAGGCTGATAAAGATGTAGACATTTAGGTGCAGAAGGTCTTTAGAACCCAAATAGACATAACCACAATCTCCCAATATCATATTATACTTAATGTTAGGATATAATGAATACTGATGTACCAACTCACTTACAATGTCAAAGCCATCAGGATACCAGTAGATTTCTCAACAGAATTTTTAAAGGTCTGGGAATCTTTGAGAGATGTATTTCTAGCTCTAAAAGGAAGTAAATGTCAACCTAGATTACTGTCATTTGATAAAGCTGTCCTTCACAGTCAAAAGAAAGATAAAAATCTTTCAAGATAAGCAAAAATCAAAGCAAATAGTGGTTAATAAGTAGAATTACAGAAGATACAGGATTATACAGAAGAATAAGTGCTCACAGCTAAGGAAGCAGAGGAAACAATAAATCTCAGTAGAAGATCAAGTAATGAATTAGGAAAGAACAGAACATTATATACAGAAAAGAAAATGACAGTAATAAGTACAGCTTCCCATTGTGACCCTGAATATTAATGTTAATTTTCCAATTTTGTCACTGATTTAAAATTTGAGATTTACTGTTTGCTGCCTGCAAGAAGCACACCTCACCAGAAAATACAAACATAGATTGGAAGTAAAGAAATGGAAAATTATATTCTAAGTGAATGGAATTCTGAATCAAGCATGAAGCTCTACTCATATATGAGAAAGTCAATTTATTTCCATCTATTTAGGCAAGAATAGACTTTTTAAAAATGGTCATTACATACTTGTAGATGAAACATCACATCAAAAGATAAGATTATAAATACATATATAGGTAAATATTGGTGCATTCAATCATAAAACAAGCACGACTGGACAAAAAGGCAGAATAACAGGTATGTCCCCATTTAACAATAGCAAGTAATATCAATACTCTACTTTCTCTAATGTAGAAGTAATCTAAACCAGAATCATAAAAGAAACCTCAGGGCTATACTAGAGCATAAATTAGTATATTTGTGACCATTATAAAATATATACCTCAATTACTATAGAATAAATGATTTTTTATAGCATCGTGTTGGACTCTATCTAAAACACATCATGCTATGTATCATTAAAACAATTCATATCAAATGAAATAAAATGGGGTAATTTCTTACATCTTATCAGATTAAAATGGGATGAAGCTACAATTAATTTCACAGACAATAATTATTTTACTTTGTTTTGAGACAATGTCTCAGTCTGTAGCCTAGGCTGCTCCATAAATTGGGAATATCTCAAACTCATGGTAATCTTCATTCTTTACCCCTTTTAGTGCTAGGATTATAAGCAGATATCACAATCTCTGACTTAATAACTTTTGAATAATTGAAGTATTTGAGGAAATAAAAGAAGCTTAAAATTCCTGAAAACAAATGAAAATGGAAGTAACAGATTCAGTAGGATACAATAAGGAAGTTCTGAGAATATCCTCTAAACTTTAGAGCTGTTAGTGACAGTGATTAAAAATAAGAGAGATTTTGATTATTTCTTACATGATAGGTAGGGCTCAAAGTCTTAGAAAAATAAGAACAAGTCAATGCAAAACCCAGAGGAAAGAAATAATTTATAAAGATCCGGGCTGAAATTTAAGATAAAATCTAAAAGGATAACTCTAAGGTCAATGAAAGAAAGGCTCATAAGACAGAAGAATCATTAGCTAACTGAAACGAATCAGAGAGAGAAAGAGAGAAAGTGTGTGTGTGTGTGTGTGTGTGTGTGTGTGTGTGTCTGTATGAGAGAGAGAGAGAGAGAGAGAGAGAGAGAGAGAGTTCAAAGTAAGAAACTTAGAGATGAAAAGGAGTTAACAATGTAACTCACTGATAACTTCGATATCCAAACCCCCAAAAAGGACAAAATCAAACAAAAAAAACTATACATCAATATTTTTGACAAATATACATACAAAAATTAGTTTCAAAATGAATTCAACAACAGATTAAGAAGATCATGATATCAATTTGGTATCATTACAGGAATGCAAGAATGGCTGAAAACACCCAAATCAATAAACAGCTCAGCATTAATAGAATCAATAAAAAAATTACATGAAACTCTCAATGACTACAGATAAAGCAAAATTCAACTCTCTCCATGATGACATCCTGGAACATACTAAAGATAAGGATTGTATCTGAACAGTATAAAAGTTATTTACAATAAACCTACAGTCAATGACATACCAAAGTGAGAAATCTGAAAGCATTTCCTCTAAATTCAGAATCAACTACAAGGATAATCATTATCATTCTTGGTGTTGGTTAAGTTGTCAATGTAACACAAGCTAGAGATATCTGGGAGAGGGAATGCCATTTAAGGAATGGCTTCCATCAGATGGCCAGGAAGCAAGTCTTTTAGGGGCATTTTCCTGATTAATGACTGATGTGGGATGGTAGAGTCCACTGTGGATGTTGCTACTGCTGGGCGGTGGTCCTGGGTTATGTGAAAAAAGCACTCTGAGTACGACATGGAAAGAAAGCCAGTAAGCAGTATTCCATAGGCTCTGTTTCAGTTCCTGCCTTCAGGTTCCTGGCTTGAATTCCTTCTCCAACTTTTCCTCATGAGAGATGAAAATAAACTGGACACTGTAAGCTGTGAGCTGTAAGCTGAAATAACCTCGAAAATTGCTTTGGGTCATGGTCTTTATCATAGTAATAGAAATAAAACAAAGACATCATTCTTATTTGGTGTTGTGTTTGAATGTTTTAGCCATAGACATATGGCAAAAGAAAGTAAAACTAGTATATAAATAGAGAATTAAGAATTTATTTTATCCCTATTTGCAGATGAGGTGATCCTGTCATTAGAAGGCCTTAAAGAGCCTCCCTCTTGATTATCACAGTGGCTGTATTAATTTCTATTACTGACAATAGTGTGCTATGGAAAATCTTTTCCACAGACTTAATAAAATCAGAAATAGAGAAAAATCCACAACCTCGGAAAGATATCAGAAAATTAATTACATTCATTGTATTGTGAAACTACCTAGGAATAAGTCAAATGGAGGAAGTAATCTCTCTAAAAAAATATATGAAGCACGAAAGGTAGACATTGAAAAAGACATCAGAACCTGAACAGCGATCCTCTGTGGAAAGAGCAATGCTGGAAGCATCAAGACACTTCAAATTACATGACTGAGCCATAGTAACCAAAATAGCATAGTGATGGCACAGAAACAGATATGCAGAACAATGAAATGGGGAACCCAGAAATAAATTCATGCTGTTACATCCATCTGATTCTTAACAAAAGTGCCAAAAAAAACACATGTTGGAAAAAATATATCCTCTTCAACAAATGGTCCTGGGGAAGCTAGAAATCTCAATGTGGGAGAATAGAATTAGAACTCTATAATTAATCTTGTTTGTATTTTTTTAAAAAAAAACCTCAATCCAATGAAGATCAGAGACCTTAATGTAAAATCTGAATCTTTGAAGGTGCCAGAGAAAATAAAATCTAGGCAAAGACTATGGAATAGGAGAAAATCTTTTCCGTCAGTTAATCTAACAGGATTAATGTACAAAGTACACAAAGAACTAAAAGAGAGTAAAAGAAGAACAAGCAATGCAATCAACACGTAAGCAAAAAACTCCATAGACACTTGGGGACAATAACTCCAAAGCTAAGTGTAATGGCTTTTACCTGTAATCCCAGGGTTTGAGAAGCCAAGGCAGGGAGATTGTCATTTGCTTGAGTCAGCTCAGGCTACAGTAGTAAGATCCAGGCTAGCCCTGGCTATATAGCAAAGCAAACAGCCCTCCAGAAAAGTACAAATGGATAACAATGTATAAAAATGTTAATTATCTCTCATCATCAGGAAAATTCAAATCAAAACTATGCAAGATGGCTATCATTAAGTATCAATCAAATGCTGGCAAGGATGAGAATGGGGAAGAAACTCTTAATACACTGGACAATGGTAGGAATGTAAATTAGTGTAGCCACTGTGGACATCCGCATGGAGTTTCTATAGAAAACATCATACAGTTTAGTGGTATCAAGATTAATGAAGAGGGAAATTTATGAAATTAATAAAGAGTGTCACACAATAGCAATATACTTTGTATTTATCGTGGTGCTTCATAAAAGTCAATCCATAGAAGGAGTGTAGGAGCCCACCAACAGACATGGATAAGGAAAAACTCATCCATATACACAATGAAGGGACTCATATTGGCATAAAGGAGGAGGAAATGCCATTTCCCAGAAAACGACAGAAGTGGAAATCAGTTTAAGCCAGCCAGACTCAAAATAAAAAGTTATTATGTGGTTTTATTTTTTCCCTCACAAGTGAAATAGAGAAAAACTACACGAGGGGCTCGGGAAGTGATTCAGTGGGTATTAACAATTGCTACATAAACATGAGGATGTGGGCCCAAATCTGTGGCACCCATGTAAAGAGTCCAGTGTGGTCTCATACCTGGCTGTAGCAATGATACTCTGTGAGGAAGGAGACAGAGATTAACCAGTCCACTTGATGCCAGCCTAGCTCTATATTCAGTAAAAGATTGTTTCAGAGTAATGTGGTAAAGAATGGAAGAACATGACACATGACATCCTCCTCTGGCCTCTGCAGGTACAAAACTCACATACACATGCTCGTACACATGAACATGCAGCATGTGTGTACATGGGCATGAGCACACACATGCACATGCACACACATGCATGGGCATGAGGACACACACACACACTCCCCACATACATAGAAAAGAATGGGAGCCATTATAAAAGAAGGATATTGGGAGGAGTAGGAAGGATGTGGAAGGGCAATGATCATGATCAAAGGATGTTATGCTCACATATGAGAATGTCACAGTGAAACCCACTGGTTTGTTTTTAAAAGTGTCCACCAAAAACATGTATAAGAACACACACAGTAACTTTAGTGCATCTAGCTAAGCTTGAAACAGCTCAAATGTACATCAAAAGCAAAACACATAAATTATGTTGTAGACACAAACAAATAATTATACTATTTAAGGGTAAAAGGAAAGCAAACAAATTGCTGATACATTTCAAGAACATATGGACATTTTACATAAATTTTAGACAGGTGTTTTGTCTGTGTGTTTGTGTGTGTCCACATGCTCCCATGCATGCACATGTGTGTGTGCATGCATGTTCATATGAGTACATGTGTGGGGTGTGGAGACCAGAGGTCAACTTTTTATGCTGTTCCTCAGGCACTATCCACTTTGTTTTTTGAGATGCATCTCACAGTAATCTGAGGTTTTCTAATTAGACTGGCTAGCCAACAAGCACAAGGCCCTGTCTGTCTTTCTCTCCCCAATACCGAGATCACAAGGCATGCTACCATGAACAGCTTTATTATGTGGGCTCTGGTAGTCAAATTCAGGTCCTCATGTTTGAATGTCAAACATATTACCAACTGAATTACCTTTTCTGTCCCTAAAACTAAGTCTTGGTGAAAGAGATAAGCAGGGTGATTGATTGGCTTTAGGAGGTGGCACAGACAGATGACTAGGGACTAGCTGTGAAGTGGTGGTTGGGAACTTGGTAGACAGGAGGAAATAGTCTACATCTTGAGGTTGAGAACCACTGCTATGGATAAAGGCATGTGTGATCTTGCTTAGTCATATTCTGCATGAGGGTCATATACTACTTCTGAAGAAAGTAAGCTCTGTGGGAGAATACAAGGAAGCTGTTGAGAGACTCTTCTGGATTCCTCATTGTTTTCTTGTGCTTATTTTAGTGTGAATTTCTGGTGTGAGTGCCTTCAATGGATCACTGAACAGAAGTGGTTTTATGATGCCCTGAAATGTGGATGTACATTTATACGCATGTCCACACACAAGCAGAGACTAGAGTTAATGAAACAATGGCTGCCTGTGGTGTGGATGGTATAGTGATCAGGCTGGAATCACCATCGCAGAAATAATCC
This sequence comes from Grammomys surdaster, assembly GCF_004785775.1. Lineage (NCBI taxonomy): Eukaryota > Metazoa > Chordata > Mammalia > Rodentia > Muridae > Grammomys > Grammomys surdaster. Next base: position 16,206,677 of record NW_021621338.1, on the reverse strand, counting down.
TGTATTGTTGTTAGTCTAGAATTTTCTGTGCTGGCCTCAACCAGGAAAGCAGAGATAGTTACTATACAGGGTGTTGAAAATTATTGGAAAACACGGTTAAAATGAGAGATAAGCCTTCTCAAAATCTAGAGGGAAAGGATCACAGCAGCTCTGTCGCCTCCCCTCTCCAGACTCATTACTCCATCCTTGCTTCCTGTTCGATATCGCATCCAGCATTCCATGGTGTTCTGTCTCAGTTCCACATGAATCCCTTCCCAGCCCATCTAGTAAAATGTAATTGTCTCTTCATCCATGTATTTGAATGTCTCCTACTAAAATATGAGCTTTATAAGAACAGCAGATGGCTGTGGATTGCTGGCACCTTGTGTAGGCCTGGCCTTGAAAGCAGTATCATTTGAAGACTAAAAACCAGAATAGTTGAATTTTGTGAACATGGCCGTCTCTATGCTGCCATAGGAATTCTACATATTCAATTGGCAGTTTGAAAGCATCTTCACACTTTTCTTTCCGGTTAGATGACTAGTATTTATGTCATCTGAAACACCTCCCTCTCACAATTAGGCCACACATTCTCCCATGTTATGTTCTACATTGCCACATGACAGACACCCTAATATTACTGGCTTAAATCAACATCCACTTGGTTCTAGTTCTGATGGCAGAGGTTTGGGTGATCCCCACTGGGCCCTGAATTTGATGATCAATGTCAGTGTCCTGGGGCAGCTGAATCAAAGGACCACAAACTAGGTTGCTTAGTAACAGAAATGTAGTCTCCTTGAATTCTGGAGATTTGAAGTCCAAATTAGAGGTCATTCTCCCTGTGAAGGCTCTAGGAAGGTGTCTAAAGTCATCAGTACAACACCAATGCATTCTCCCTGCAGAAAAATACACCCCTCCCAGAATCCAGTAGCCTCATGCATTGGCCTTGTGGCAGCATAGATCCAATCACAGTCTCCATCTTCATATATGCCCCACCCCCCATGTCTGTGTCTCAGTGTTTTCATTAGCTAACCCTGTCATGTCTGTAGCAAAGTCAATCTCCTCACAAGAACATCATTCATGGGATTGAGGGCTATACCCTAATGCCTCATCCTATCTTTATTAAGTATGCAGAGCCCCTTCTCATGATAACAGATATACTCACAAGGATTGAGAGGTTAGCAATTCATCATATCCTTCTGTGTGTGTAGGATTCAACCCAGAATTACAGAATGACAAGGAAGAATTGAAGGTGATAACTTGAGCTGACTCTTACTTTAGAAGACTTCACTTCCAAGGTCATCCAGCTCTTCGAGTAGTTCAGTTTGTTACACTAGGAGGTGTTTGTCAACCAGAGGCCACACTTACTCAGGACCTGGAGACCAATGACATCCTTCATCTCATGGCTCCTACTACCCTCTAGGTGTTAATCTGCATGGAATCCATCCTATGCCTGGCATCTCTCAGATATCCCCTGTGGTCACAGTGGGAGAAAATGTGTTGCTTTTAAAGGGTTCATATAATTAGGCTAGGATCCCTGGGACGATTTCTCTTGTGCCATAAAACTGAACATACTCAAGAGATTAATAGCTTGAATTTACAAGCTCTACCCTCAATCAAAGCAGAAGGGCTGTGTAAGGAAACGAGTCATTTGGGGTCACTCTTGTAATTCTGCCTACCATATCATTCTTATCAGGTCCTTTTATGAGCTTCTTTAAACATCAAATTACATGTTCACCATCTTCTGTTTCAAGTTAAGGTTCTATGAAGGTAAGGGACATTTGTCTCTTATTCACAGTTGTAGACTTAAACATCAAGGTTAAGACAGTAAGTACTCAAATCAGTAAATAAATGGGCACAGAGCTGCAAAAATGACAAATTAATCATGATTTCAGGTTGGTTTGACGTATTCTATTGCTTATCAGGTATGGAAACACTGGGAGCCATTGTCTTGCCCTACCAGACCTTTGTTTCCAGACCGAGAAATAAACTCTGGCAGGTGCTGAGTATGTGGCATCAGATATCATAGTTTAGATAATAAACCCAGAATCTTGATTGACAGTGGTCAAAGCTTTTGAGTGTTCACTCTTTGCCACCACATGAGAAACAGACTGCCATTAGCTCTGTCACTTCCCCTAAGAATACATATTGCCTTTACAATAAAATTGATTGTCACAGACAATTGGATGATGGGCAACTAGGAGACAAAATGGGTACTTTGCAGTGATACTAACTTAGCCACTCTGGCTTAAAACAACAGGTGTATTTAAACTGCTAAGATTAAAACCCTATCTCTATTCCTTGACTGAATCAATAAGCGGCCTCCTTGTAAATATGAAACTCCTATTCTGCTGGATCTGGGGATGAGGTGCTTATAAGAAAGACAGCACTCTCAGTAACATTGAGGATTTTTCTATTCTAGCTCCTGTCTGATTATCCATCTCTCTGCTCTTCTTTGCAGACATTACATAATGCACAGAGGGAGGTGGTCTGAAAAATTCCCAGATTTTGAAGACAAATAGCCACACTCCAATTGCCGTCCAAGGATGAGACTGCCCTTGTCATTCAGAATTAATTACTTTGAAACCTGGTTCAGCTTGATTTGGTACCTGTGGGAAAAACCAAATTATTAAATACATTCCGCAAATCCTGATGTTCCTATATATTTCAAAGATAGCAAGCTTTTCATAGAAACGTAAAGCAGCTGAGGTGTTCAGCATTACCTGCTAAAAATGAAGTCTACAACCCCATTTGTGGGCAGTCAGGTACAATGGCACCTTACATATGGAAGGCAAATTTAGGGTTAGAGGAAGCCAGCTGAGGTTGCTCAGAGGGTAGAAGAATGACAGAAGTCAGGGCATAGAAGGAGATTGGAAAAAAAACTAATACAGTCCAGATGATACTTGATGTTAGTAAGTCTAGAATACTGAAGATTATTAAAATAATCTCTCAGATATATACCTAGGTGGTTTTTTTATCCAAAGACAAAAAACCCTTCTTAGTGGCAAAGAAAATAATAATTAGAGTGTTTTTCTTTATAATTCTCACAGCATAAGTGAAATACATCAACACATTTCTTTCTAAAAAAAGAGAATTTTATAGAGCCTGCAGTTTAGTCTTCTATCAAAAACTGATGTAATTCAATGTATTTAAAGAAAATAGCCTAGGGACTGAAATATTTTAATTTGCTTCTCTAATGAGAGGTTTTTTGCAGTTCTTCTAAGAACATTTGTTTTCCTGTGCTTCTTTCTCCCACATTCTCTCCCACATACACATGCTAAAAGACAACGTGTAAAAGAAGCCTGCCTGTGGAGAAGCCTGGGCTGGGATAAAGCTGGCTCATAAGAAGCCAGGGCGCTTACGTGCACAGGTGCATTTGCAGATGTCCAGCAAAGAAGTTTGTGTGTGTGTGTGTGTGTGTGTGTGTGTGTGTGTGCATACTCGAGTGTGTAGGTGTGTGGACAAGGGTGTTAGTGGATGCCAGAAGAGAGTATCAAATCCCTTGGAGCTGGAGGCATAGGCAGTTGTGAGCTGCCTGACATGGGTGGCTGCAAGCAAACAGACCACTGAACTAGCTCTGTGGTTTCAGAGCATTGTTTTTAAGCAGAAAAACAACAAAATCATCTCAGTGCCCATGTCCAACATGCTTCATAACTTCCTGGCATTTTGTTTCACATTTCTCACTTACGTATGGCTTTCTCTCTAGCAGAAAGTCTCAGCCCTCCAGCTTTGGAGGGGTATGTGTGTGAGGGACTTCTTAATCCTTACTAACTTGGAGAGGAACTTACCTCTCTTCACAAATCCAGCACATTAAGTCCTCATGTTGATATTTGTTAGAGTGTGATAGTACCAGGGACCATGAGAGTCCCCTAAGTATGACTCCATAACTAACTATCAGAAGCAGCATATACAACCTTAGCAGGATACATATTACTAGGCCTCACCACAGACCTACCCAATCCCAAACTCTGGGTCTGGGGTCCTTCATATCTTTCAGGGAATTCTGATGTAGGCTCAAGTCTGAGATTTATTGCCCCTCCCCCCCCCCCCCCCCCGTCACTTAAACTTCACAAGTGTCTTACATGTGGCCAAACTCTCATTTCCTTCTCTGATCTATTAGACATAAAGAAAAGGTGGTTCAGAAAGCTGAGGTTGTTTGTCACTCGATGGTCAATGACAGGGCTGAGATCCAAACTCTGCTTGTTTAGAGGGATAGCCTGAAGCCTTCGCCATTTACCAAATAATAGAATTTCTACTGGCCACAGAACATTCAACTCGGAAAACAACTCTCCCTGGCTTTATCAGAAACTGAGTGACTCTCTCTTGTGGGGTGCCATGTTTATACACCAAATTTGACTTCTAATCCCCCACACCACCTTCACCGGGAGAGACACATAATCATACCCCTAAGATGGAAGCTTTAGTAGCACTTAAGACATCAGGAGAGTAGCCATTGGCATTTCAAGCTCCTTTATCTCAAAGGATTTAGGCTTTAGCAACAAACCACAGAAAGGACATGGATTTACGAGCAGCTGAAACGTCAACTGCTGATCTGGATCCTAATCTTAATGCGACCTTAAAACATCTCAAGTATTCACAATCAGCGGACAGGATAAACAGTGAAGGAGAGAGAGAGAGAGAGAGAGAGAGAGAGAGAGAGAGAGAGAGAGGGAAGGAGGGAGGGAGAGAGGGAGGGAGGGAAGGAGGCAGGGAGGGAGGGAGGGAGGAGGGAGAGGGGGGGGAGAGGTGTAGTGGTGTAAACAGAGCCACTGAGAAAGATTTCTGAGACAGGACGAAATGTGCTCTTCCATGTATACAATTGCTTAAAGCTATCTAGAAAGAGACAATCCTTTTAGAACCCTAGAGATGCTTTTATTCCACGAAGAGAGCAGATCTGTGTTCTCCAGAACACTGGTGGCGTAGTGCAGGGAAAGCTGATACAACTTTAGTCAGATTGCTTGGTTGTATTTATGTCTATTTCCTGATAGTGATGAGGTGTGGTAACTGTGCAGGCCTTTACCATTAGGAGAAAATGACTAAAGGGTCTTCCATCCAAATCAAAATGATCTCAAAGTGAAAGCCCCTTCAAAGAGGCAGCAAGATTTGAAAGGCAGAGACCGGTTTGGGAAGAACAACTTGGGGAATACATGGCTATAAATGGCAGCCCTCCCTCTGTGTACTGAGAAGCCAAAGGGAACTCAGAAACATAGTGGCCATCTACATCTTCCAAACCCTCCATAAAAGTCACTGAAATCTAGATGCTCCTGTTCTTAATTCAAGTGAGACTTCCAAGAAGTCTTGCTTTGGAGGAGACTTTCCTCCAAATGTAGGCATGTCTGGCATACAACCTTAAACATGGTTGCTAGGTTACATGACTATATTCCTAGTCTGGTGTAGCATTTCTCAACCCATTCTTTTTGTGAAAGGAGTAGACATGTTGTAGGGAAGAAATATTTGCTGGAAAGAAATCTACCTACAGATGCTCTTTTTCCCCTCCCTCCTTTCTTTCTTTCTTTTCTTTCTTTCTTCTTTTTTTCTGCTGAGCTGCCAGACAAAGTACTTAAAAATACACCTCAGCTGTTGCTGGGTGCCAAAAATTTCACATCAACTTGCTGCCTGTGAATAGGTTTGATGCAAGGCTTAGAATGGCACACTACAATTCAGTAAGTAATTTGATGGTGACAAGATCAGTCAGCACACTGTAGAACAGGAGAGTCCGTTCTTTCATTTGACACCCTGTTTTGTGGAAAAAAAACTCTATCTTATAATTGGAAATATAATATTGTATCTACCACATCTTTCCACAAAGTCTGAAAATATGAAAAATATATCTCACACTGATAACGAAATGTAGAAACCTAGTTGGGACTGCTACTCTTAAGCACACATGGGAATCTGGACAATATGCAAATGTGGATTTATTGGGAACTCTGACAGTGTCATAGGCAAGCACTGTCATCTATCTGCTCCTCAGGACACCCATGAGCTAAGTACCCATCTTATGATAATTGAGGATAAAAGAATGACTTGCTTTGTCTGTGGTCCCATCACTAGTGGGGTCTGGCCTCCAACCCAATGTCCTTTAGACTTGCATCCCTAAACTATCACATATCTATGTGCTATAGGATTCTTTAGTCCATTTTTTTCTAAAGTTCTATGAATAATTAGGAGACAATTCTTTTGAGTACCATTGTTATTGAATCAGATGCTGATAAATGACCACGTTACTTGACATTTTCAAGAATAAATCTGTCACTAAGAGGTTTCCTAATAGCAGGGAGAACCAAAAGCCCTGAGTGGATTAAAACACCTTGGTGCAAATGGTCCAGATTCTAACATATCTAAAGGGGGAGATAGATGGTGGCTGTGGGTGACTATTGGTGACAGAGGTTTTTGCTCCTTTTTATCACGTGGGGTAATTGTTATGATAAATTAAGGAAGTATGACCACGTCTTATCTTATCTCATTTGATCTTCACAGTAATCTAATAAACCCAGAAGGACATTTTACAAATGAAGGAGGTGGAGTTCTCAAAGAGTACATAAATTAGCTAGAGCTCCGGACTATTCTATGCTTCAGGGACTGGCAGCAACTGTGCACTCCCACAGATACAGGGTAAGAGTTCTGTCTTGTCATTATGGTAACTGACAATGCATTCAATGTGTTAACTACTTTCTGAGAACTGGATTCTGCCTCCCATGAATGTTCACTGCTGTGTGCATAAGGTGATTGGGTGGAGAGCCAAGCTCTCTGTTAGTCACTGAACTAATCTCAGGTGACAATGTTAGCTCTTAGTACCATATAAGTGTCATGTTTCAGCTTGAACAGTAGCCACTATAAACCTTTCCTATTCTGTTAGTCAGCATTTAGCTTCACTGGGCGTAAAGGGCAGATGAACTGACAAGGAACTGGGCAAATGCTCAATTGGCCATTGAGATAGTGGCCTTTGTCATAGTTTTTAGCTTCTTTCAAAACCTCAGTTATAAGGATCTGTATACTTGCATTGCAAAGGGGTCATTCTTGCATATTAATCACCTTTTAATGCTCCAATTATATGTTTGCAATTTGGGAGCCATACTAGGTTTCTATTTGTCTTTAATAACATTATATGCTAATGGACTCATAAAAGTTATCCATAATGCACACTAGGCTTAGGACTTATTTCTTATTTCAACACCATTTTTCAGTTGGGGTTGAAAATTGGCAACTATGGATCCAGTCCTACTGATAGATAAAAGGTTTTCCTTTGACTTAACTGCATTTTATTTAAGAATTTGATTTGATTTCATCTTACTGGCTTAAGATTTCTTCATTTACTCATAGTCTCTGGCATTACCAACTGTACTGAATGCATGTTAGTATTTTATCATTGTTTATTCTACAGTTAGATCTTCATAGACAACTGAATTAGATGGTCATGGAGAGGTGCTTTAGTACAGAGGTTGTTATAAAAGCATTCAAGATTAATACAAATTAATGGCTTATTAAAATTTTAGGGGTTTGATATAATGATCTAAATACACACCAGAATGGTACCATGTTAGACCTTAATTTCTTGACATAAAAATGAGATTAGAATACTAGGTACATAGCTCAGATCTGCAATATCAGATTCAGTGAAGCTGCAGCATGAGGGACTTCATGAGTTCAAAGCTAGCCTGCCTTCCTGTGAATCCATCTCTCACAAAACAAGCCAACAGCAAGAATCAGTGAGAATACTACTGTCAGTTCACCCATGATTTATGCTGTGAAAAGCAGATGACTGGAAATGACTGGCTATTTCTGGGAACCCCAAGCCCAGAGCCTGCCAGCGTGTGAGCCTGAACACTCGGGAGAGATCTTCTATGGGATTGGCTAAGGCAATGAACAGGACAAGTCTTCATGGAACTATTGTTAATTCTGTAGTCTTTCTACTTAATGAATACTTTCAGAGAGCCATTTTTCAATGATGGTGATGATGATGATGATGATGATGATGATGATGATGATGATGCTTCAGAGAGGAATGTGATTGGGCATGAAAGAAGTCAAGGAGGATCTGAGATTTAACGTTCTACAGGTTTGCAGTACTCCAACTGATAGTCAGCTTGTGATCAGCAAACAACGGCCCATTCTCAACAAGCATTTCTTCCTTCTGTTCTGTGTACCACTGCCAGGGGCATGGCTTCTTTACTCTGCTTCTATGTTGTCCTGTGTTTGGCTCTCTCAACGCACCTGTCTCAGGGCATTACAGTTTCCATTTCAGGAGACCACAAGCATCTTCACACAATAGTGTTTCCCAGATAAAGATCTGACATTGCATGGGTCTTCATCTTTGAGATGTTTTGAAAGATTCAGTTCTTGCTTGTCTTTGGAAACTATTCTCTGTGTCCTCTAAGCCCACTCTAAGTCACCAATGTTGCTTTTCTGGGTTTTGACATATTTACAACCCAGAATCAGCTTCAACATAAAGAGCACATCACCACCTTCTGGCCCCACCACCCATCAGAACTCAAAGCTTCCTCCTGGTGCACTTTACCACAATCACCTGCTATTACTCTCCTTCCCCTTGGATAGTCCTAGAAATCCAGAGACAAAATACTGAAAATGTATGAGCAGCTGCATCTGTCCTTGCCCTGTGTGTTTTCTTAGAAGAGTTAATACAGGACAAGAAAGACTGAAGAAAAGATAGATAAATTAATTAGAAACCCCAGACATCAACTCAGGAACAGTATCCTTACAGAAATCTGAGGAGACAGCTGAACACATCCCATGATCATGTCCTTCAGCACATGGCCTTTCCTATGATGCAGTTATCACACTGAGTGATTGGCCATACTTGGCCCAGACATATGTCCTAAGATAAGATTAAACTTGTTCTGTGGAGACATAATTAGATCATTACTACTTTAGGAAAATGTACATGCACCTGCTCACATAGCTGAATATCTCATCCAAGTCTGGGCCACAGACACTATAATGCATTTCTATTATCTAATCTGTCTTTAGCATCTTCACAAACTTATGCAAATTTTAGATTTTGCCAACACTGTCCACATGTGTCCATGTGGGTATGTTTGCATGTATATATTGGGGAGAACACCCAAAGTTCTTATCAGGTACCTTCCTTAACCACTCTCCATTTCATTTATTGTGACAGGATATCTTACTTAAAACAGAGCTAGCTCATTTCACTTGGCTGGCCGGTCAGCTTTCCCTGGGGATCCTAGATCTGTGTCTTTTGAGCGTTGAGATTACAGGATGTGGCATACATGCCTGGCTTTTTGTGCAGGTTCAGCGTACTCACATCTCCACACTTGCATGATGCATGGTTTTTTTGTGAGTCTTAGAGGATAAAAGGCATAGAGTCTAAACCATCTTCCCAGCCCCTAAGTTTCAAAGGCTATACCAAGTGATCCTATTAGGCAGCTAAGGCTATGAATTAACAAGCCATACAGGCTTCTTAAAGGACTAGTTTGTGCTAAGCACCCTTAACGTAACTGGCATAACCCTCACAGAGAACCTAGCAAAGGCTATATAATATAGTAATGTCAAAGTTCAAATACAGTCCAGATTCCCTATGCCTTTATCTTAAGAATGTTTGTGAGACAAGACCGTGACACCACCTCAGACAGCATAAAATGTGGTTTCATTGCACTAGAGGACATAGCAGAATATAAATTTCACCTCTGGAGTAGAGTGTTCACCTGCAGTCATAAATTCTCTCTTGAAGTATATTTGTTCCTAGCAGGAGTAAGGAATAGAGAGTGGTGAACGATGTCTCTCCACACATCACTCATCATCAGCTTCTGATGTAAAAAACATGTTTCCTTGCTTAGTCCATATCTATGGATCGCAATGGAAGGGGACAAGCTGCCGCTGCTGAGGCGTTGCCACACATGATGGGTGAAGCCAACTACTGTGAGTGCTAAAAACTCTCCCAGCCTCAGAGCAATGAAACTAAAAGGCAGAGGAGAAAGGGGCCATCTGCTTCATGTTGGCTACGGATGCAACTCTGCTTGGGTGGAATAAAGAGCCCTTCACTCCTCTAAACAACAACAGCAACCAACAGTTTCCTGTTCATCTGTGGAAAAATTGCTTCTTGTAGTTAGAAGATATTTGTAGCATATTTGTATTTTTACAGTTAGGGAAAGAATAAGGTGTCTTATTTTTCATTCCATTCACGTGTGTGTGTGTGTGTATGTGTGTGTGTATGTTAGAGATCAATCTCAGGTCTCAATCTTTGGAGATTATCCATCTTTTTTCTGTTTTTGAGACAGGGTCTCTAGCTCAGTCCTGAGACTCACCAATTAGGCTAGGCTGTCTGACTGTCCAGTGAGCCCCAGGAATCCTGCCTCTGCCTTCTCCAGCACTGGGATTACAAGCAGATATCATTATGCCAGACTTTTTAACATAGGTGCTGGGATCAAATGCAGGTCCTCATGCTTGTCTGGCACTAACTTTACTACTTGAGCTACGCTCCAGACCTCCTCCAATTCTATTTTAATGCCTGGTCTTAGAATAAAGTCTAGACAGGGAGCATACAGCATAGAATTTTCTACTATTCTTAGACTTGTAACAAATGAGAGTTTCAGTTACTGTGACTACTGGTACTTTTAATACTGCTTTTATCCTGGAAAAGCTATGAAAGAGCTGGGATTTGTGCTGGTATATTATAAATGAGATTCTTGTTGGCATGAAAGAACAAGGGTTTTCCATGTGGGCTGCTCAGCAGAATGTTTAGTGCTACCAGATCCGCACAGGGGCACCAGGAAAACAGAGAGATGCTGGGGCTGAGTCCTGGCTTACTCCTCTCCCACCATGGCCTTTCCTGTGAAGAGAACATATTCATTTTTATCTGTTTGTCAACAGAAATTTTGTGTCAGGTTGCTTTTGCAGAAACTATTTTCGCTAGTAAAAAATATCATTTCCTAGGGCGTGGGGGAAAAACAGGAAACATGGAACCAGATGCATCTCTTGTGTGGAGAAAAGAGCACTCTGCACCTCTAAGCACGGGTATACTATAATATGGTTTTAGACATACAATACATGAATTATGAATTTTGAATTTATGGAGAAGAGAAATGTTGTAGAAAAGTCCACATTATCTCTTACTAATCTTTGCTAATGATTCATATTGTTATTTTCTAAAATCGTTGTCTTAAGTATTGGTAAGAAGTTGTTAAGTGTAAATTTAAAGAAATAATTTTTTTTAAAGAAATCTGTACTTCTGAGGCTAAAGGCATAGCTCAGTTAGTAGAGTGACTGCATAGTCAGCATAAGACCCTGGACTTGACGTCTAGCAGCAACAAAAATAATATGTAAATATATAACTAAATTCTGTACTTCTGAGATTGGGCAGTATGGAGGTATGCACCTTTGGGGCACAGATAACATGGAGAGGATATCTTTAAAGATATATAGGTTAAGGACAAGGCCCTCCTTCTGGTATGAAACATTAAGCTTTGATACATCTTAAAGCTTATACATTTATAAATGGGACAGGCTGGTAGGTTTCTACCTGCCCACTTGCCAAGTAGATATTAATAATGGGCTATCAATAGGCAGACTTGAAGTCCTGTCGACCGATGGAATAGGTGCCTCAGAAATAAGGCTTGATTGTTGTCACCCACCACACACTGGTTATAGGAATCCAGGACCAGATCTTAGGTCTTCTGAGTTTTCTATGCCAGCTAGATGCTAGCTTCTACAACAAAGGCAAGGGTACAGTGGTTACAGGTACCAACTTTGGAGTCAGATACCTGCCAAAGCTGTGACCTCTGCCGTTTCTACATTAAAACCACCCACAGTCTCTCTACACCGATCCTTCCCTGTCTGAAACATTAGGATCATGATGCATGGCACAGACTGAGATGAATCTTATGTGCAATGACGTCAGTTTGTTAAATCATGTATGTAGTACGGGATCTAGTCTTCAATCGCCAAGTATTCTCAGGAGAAATTGTCCCTGTGATCAAATTAATTTTACATTGCCCACTTATGTGGTCTTCCTGACAACATCCAATATGCATTTAATTCTATACCATTGGAAGAAACTCAGAGAGAGATGGTTGTATTCTCAAGTATAAAGCTCTGAAGTCACTATGTGTGGACTCTCATGAGGTCACCAAAGCATGATCTCCCATCAAGGTTCAAATGTGGAATTGAACTTCAATTTCTCATTCACTTGGAAGATTATTTAGAGAAATAATATCAGTGCTTGGAACATAAACTACAAGATGTGAAGACACAGAGACATCACATTGTTTAACTTGGAAATTCTCTAAAGCTTTTCAAAATACAAATAGATTGCATGAATACTTTGACAATAGGCTTTATTTAAAACATGCATTAGTGTGTGTGTTTAGTTGCATGAAAACAAAGATAGGAAATCTACCTTATCCCAGTAACTACTACCTCCAGATAAACATAGAAAAAGTGGATATAGCAGGTTCCTTGTATCAACTTAAGATAGCTAAGAAATGGAAAAGAGACTGGTATTTCAAATCTAGAAAATTCAAGGCAAATGAAAAAATTTACTTGAAATTTCCAAAGCTTATTTTCATCTACTCAATTGTAAAATTTTCAAATTCAATTCTTTTGATGATATCATGTTGGTCAAATGACATCCAAATACATTCTCCTAGGTACTTTTTAAAATTATTGAACATGTAGTTGGAATTCCTGGTTCTTTATATAAACTATGGGATCAAGCATATTACACACTTTACTCCTTGTATATGTATGCTGGGTAACCACGAGTTATGCAAGCCAGTAAGGATTGTCTTATGACGAAAGGGAGCAGCTGCATGAGCTTCCCAAAGCATACAGGGGAGTCACAGAGAGGCAAAAGTAAGCTGTGCCATATTAGCAGGAGAGAACATTAGACATCCTCCTGTATGCAGGGCTGCTCATGGAAACACACTCACAGCATTTCAGGGAGTCACAGTTTCCTAGCGTGAATCTAAACTTGACAATGTTTTTAAAAAAATTAAAAACACAATAGAAAGCATAACTGTTTATATTCAATTATTTTAGCAAGATATTTTGCAATACCAGGGGAGAGAAACTCATTAGGTGCCTCCATCAAACAATAATAGCATCTTTTTTTCTTGCTTCTCTCCGTTCCTTATTTATCTACTACTGCATCTACTTAGGCACCCTGCCCGGGTGAGATTTACTGACTAATTGATTCTGGGACAACATGCTTGTTGAGCACGTCCTGATTAATCCAGCCGTTTTTAACCTTACAGGCACCTTGTAACTGCCTGCGGAGATCTTTAGCTGAACTGATGCCCGTGCTTCTGGGTTCTCTTAGCTGCTTCTGGACAGAGCCACTCTGGAATCACAGATCAAAGAAATTACTGCTGTAATCACCTGTATGAGTAAAAACAAGACGAGCCAGACTTTTCTACTGTCCTCAAGAAAGCAACTAAGTGACCAAGCAAATTCAGACCCAATAGACAACTAGAAAAACAAACATGACATATTGCTGGGTCCTGCTAGAAGGCTGAGCAAGGAAAGGCGCTTGTGCCAAGCCCTCCTCCCTGAGAGGTACCCCCAGGACCCTTACAGTGGAATGACAGAACTGATCCCACATGTTGTCCTCTGATGGGCCCATAATCAAAACAATTATATTATGCCAATCATAAACATCCCTGAAAACTTTCCTTATTTCTTTTCGTATATAGATCATAGGCCAAGGCAGCAAGGACTGGTTCCTTGTGCAAGTTCAAGGTCTCGTGGAGGACACGGGTACTGGTATAAGATGGGGAGAAAGGTAAACACTGAATTCCCAAGGACCTCACCAATGGGCCTCTAGGATGCTAACTAAGGGAAATGTCCCTTTGTGGAAGTGACATGGGACCTGGAACTTTCAAGGTTGACTTAGCTTATCCATACATATGCAAGTGTGAACATTTAGTATCAAATATACTCTAATCCCCGAGGATCGTAAAGGAGAACAAGAGTTTTCTATCTCTGAAGCCAAAAGTTAATCAACAGAGCAGAGACTTAGGCTGGACAAATTAGATTACAGAATAAAGAAGCTATCTGTGCATTTTTTGGGAAGTCGGTGGGTGGGGTTGGTGGTATGGACCTTCACTCCAAAGGCTCTGGGGAAGTTCTGAAAAGTCATGAAAAGTTTTGAGCTTTGAGACAAACCCTAGAAATTTCTTTTGAAAAGAGAAGAAAGCAGCAGCACATTTTTCATCTAATAGTGTCATGGTGATTGATTTCCCCAAAAGCTAGCACATCGGTCCATCCTCATGCCACAAGGATCTGATGCTCAGCCCCAGTTTCTGAAAATACCCTCGTAGCTAAGACTTCACAGTAAAGAGAAGGAATCTTACACCATTCCTTAGTATCCAAATGACATGTTCAAGTAAGAGAACAGTAATGCTAATAATTGATATGCACATCTTTTCTATTCTTTGTGATAGATATTAATATATATTTAATTTGTAATTCTTTATATGAGTCATTTCTCATTATGTATTCCCAGCTGGTCTCAAACTCATGGTTCAAAAGAACCTCTTGCCTCAGCTTCCTGAGTTTCTGAGTCTTACAGGTATGTACCACTATGTTCAACACTATAGATTTAACTGTTATAAAAACCTTTGTTATGGTGACACCATCCTACCCCAGTGAAGTTAAGCAACTTCCCTAGGCTCACAGGGCTTGCATGTGATTCATCTGAGATAAACACAGCGGGCTATCAAGCTAGGGATTTTATATCTTATGCTCTTCAGTTGCCCAATGCTTCCCATTCTTTATGGTCCATCAGCAGAGAACAAGACAAGGGAAAAAATCATTGAAAATTTGCTGGGCACTGTATCAGCCCTATGAAGGACAGTCTAAATGTAAGGGAATATGTAGCCAATCTCTTCCAGTTGCACCAATGTAGCTTTTGACTACTCTTTAGGGAGCTGACAAGTCTCCTCAGCAAACTTCATTTTCTAGATTACTTGCCATACGGGCTACATCTTCCAGACACCACAGGAAATGGTCCCTGACTCATGGTTTGGGCTACTTAGCGCTCCTACCTCTTGCCAGTTCCTTTTTTTGGTTTTGTTTTGTTTTGTTGGTTGTTTTCTTGTTGTTATTTGGCCTTGTGAGTTCCCCTGGACCATGTTCCCCAATGAGTTATCCAGTGACTGCATTCTAGACTATAAGAACATTGCTAAGAGACAGATTGTATTCATATTCAAGGAGCACAGAGCAAAGAATGGAGGCTTGAAATAAAACATAAGCTTGGGTCTCTGTATCTCCATTTCTCAGCTGAGCTGGGTTGGGTGAAAGATTTACCCCTTTGAGGTCTTCTCAGCTCTTTATCCATGTAACACAGGCCCATGACTCCTCCACACAGTGCCCTAGAGTTCAAGTCCTATGACTCAGTGAGCTTTGGTGCACACTGAATTTCCTTTTTCCAGTTTAGGGAAAGCATTAGTAAAACAGCCTCCAAACTAGAATTGCTCAAGCTGCCACATGGCATGGCTACATGGATGGACATCCTTATGGAAACCAGTGGCATTTTTTGATATAAGCAATAAATTTCCAACCACTTAGTTACTGCATAGGAGGTCATCCTCTGCACACATCAGGGGAGACATGCTGAGTACTGGGGCTCCTCTAGAAGCCTTGAGGCATGGTTTGTTTACTCAGTACATTTATGACCCCACTAAAAAATATGTAAGGAGACAAGGCAGCTTGAAAATGTGTGCCAATCTCCTGGTCAGACTGAGGCTGGCAGCACTATGTGATCTGTTCAGAAGAGGTGATACTGGGTTTGTAAAAGGTAAATGAAAAGGACAAAAGCAGGAATCAGGATGGGCTCAGTGTAAGCTAAGTAACACTACAAAAATCAGAGAGTATTGGAAATCCTGAGATGCAGGCCAATCACCTTGGTGGGATCTCTCATTGACAAGGAATTCTTCCATGTCCATTGGGAATCTGTGAAAACCCTAGAAAAATTGTGTGCAAAACTGTTTAAATGTATGAATGTTCTGAGCATGCAGTCCACAGACTAAGGACACTGATTCTAGGTTGAAATCCTGGCTGAGCTATCTTTTCACAGTGCGGTTGTAATGATTTTTCAAACTGTGATTATTCAGAACATTGCATAATCTCTTTGAGAGGAAAACCAAAGCACTGTATAATTAACAGAGTTAATGCTTATAAAGCCCTTAGGAATGTACTTGGGATATAGCATTCAAGAACATCATTTTGGGGGCACAAGGAGCTTCTTGGATACTAGATTTCTAGGTCATGGGCTGACCTCACCCTAAAATAGAAGCTGGTGCTTAAATATTCAATGTAGCAAAGAATTGCCTTCATGATCAACTGTCTCTAATACCTGATTTGCTCCAGACCCAAAGATAGAAAGGAGAATAAGGGGACGTCATTCTATAGAGGAACATAGGGGGTAGGCAAATATAGGTAAAACATACATAAAGAGATCATTGTAGTTAACTGGCTGGCTCAATGGCATGGCTATATTGAGGGGATTATAGAGACAGATGACAAATGCTAATGAAGTTGTGGAGACTAGTGACCTTCAGCATTTGTCCAGGAGAGCTTTGATTAAAAGCTAGCTTTAGTTAGGAAGGAGGAAAATTACCATTGTCACAATTGCCATTAGTGTATAGCTCAAGTATCAGTGTTCTTTTTTAACCTCTCTGAGCTGCGAGTTTTCTATTCACTTGCACAGGGATAACAGTTACCCCTTATTTCAAATTCCTATGGATGTTGGGGTATAACCCCAACATGACCCAGGTGTTTGAAGAAGAAAAGATGTACAGGCCATGTGTGTCCATGCTAGAAGAGTCCACATACAGGACAGGGCTGTGGTGAGGTGGAACAGTAAGAGTGGGGTGGACCACGGAGGGCCTGAATGCCTTGGTGAAGAGGTAAGGCTCTTTATAGAATCTTCACAGAGGGACAAAACTGGCACTGGGTACAATGGTAAAGAAGGCTAGGAGTGGTGTCTAGAGTTCATCATGAGAGAAAGAAAAAGGAACACCAGGACATGAGCTATGCACATAGCTCTAGGGGTACACAGAGAAGACAGATGTGTGGAACATCCCTGCATAATAAGTCTCACTGGCATGAGAGAGAGACATGGTTAGGCATAGCCACTGGAGGTTTCCAGCCTGGGTGATGACAAGCCTGTGATGTCATCAGCTGAGATGAGTGGGAGGATCAGAGCATGTGTTTAAAGGGACAAGCAGGGCTGATGAGCTCACTACAGGCCACTGTATATTGGATTATTGAGTAGGACAAGGTGAGTGAATCCAGAATAGGCTTCTAATAAAGATTAAATTAGATAATGCACATGGAAGCTTCACAAGCTACAGAAAACTAATTACCATTGTCACAATTGCCATTAGTGCATAGCACAAGCATCAGTGTTCTTTTATAACCTGTCTGAGCTTTGAGTTATCTATTCACTTCCATGGGGATAACAGTTACCCCTTATTTCAAATTCTTATGGATATTGGGGTATAAAATAAAATTGTTTATGAAACATCAGTTCTTTGTGGGTAGGACACATACATACAATGTAATATTGTTACATGCTGTTAAGGCCAAAGAGTCAAAACAGTTTTAAAAAGTCATTTCCTCAATATTTAATAACGAGAAGACAATTCAGCTTTGCAATGCACAATCTAACATGAAAGTCATGTCCTGACTCATAATCACACAAATGAAAGTCAGCCTTTTCTAAATCTTGTATGTCTATTTTTAGGACTTTCCTGGAAGACAAAATAATCTTTTTCCCTCAGAGTGTGCATACAATGTGTGTGTGTGTGTATGCACTTCTGTATGCTTTGTATATGGAAGAGTGTACCCTCTCATAACACAGATGACAAATATATAATGTAAATATCCAAGCTTGACTGGTGTTGCTTGGTAAACAAAAACTAAGGCTTTTTATGAAAATAATTTCATATTATAGTATAAATACTTAATATCCTGAACAGCATGACTGGCTCATAGGAAATAATAATTTGAAATTAAAAGCTGACAATTATTTAAGGCACAGAGAGAAAACACTTTAGATTCTAAATAGTCAATTTCTATGTGTGTATCTAGTTATCTTGACTACTCCTCAACCGTTCTTGTACATTTACTCAGGTGGGAAATCAGAATAGAGTCAGTCCCTTGAGATCTGTGAGTATCCCGACAGTCATTTCAGTGCCTCTATATACATTCACCTAAAAACACATTCCCTTTAGAGCATTTATTTAGTCCAGTCCCAATCTCCAGGAAGCAAAGGAGATTCTCAAATTCATAGCTATAACTCTTTCTACTCTTTCTCAGTCCTTACCACTGGCATGCACATCCTCTGAGTATACTCTAAATCCATTTTAGGTATCAATGGCATGATAAGTCTTAGGAGAAAAACACAACACAAATGAAAAGGAGGCTCACCAGACAGGGTTCTCACTGTCTTTTCCTCCAGGTGACATCCAGGGAGTGGCACAAGGCACATTCACATGCTGTGTGAGTGTTTTGCACTGGTGTCATCTTGCAGAACTCTTCCAATGCTCCTTTCCAACATGGGGTCAGCCAGATACAGAATAGATCCTCCCAAGGAGAGTCATGAATAAGCCCTATGCAGTAGCCGACTTCCTTTTGGTCCTACAGGGACTTCACAGTGACAGTGCTTTGGAATCAGGTTTGCTAGATTTTCTTTCCCAAGTATGTTGATGCATTTTATCCCCATGGTTCTCCTCACTTACAAATGAGGGTTGAGAAACAAACAGTTCATTTTCTCTAACAGAAACGATCATTACCTTACTGAGAATGTTGTCCTTGAACTTCCATTTTTAGATGCCAGTCCAACAACATGTAAAAACATTATATGGCCTCAGATTAAAACCAAACATTAAAAAGTACTTAAAATATTTCAAAGAAATAAATACTCCCTATTTGAAATAAGCTTTTATGTTTGTGATAGCTTATAGAGAAGACAGTCTGTCTGGACCCTCGTTCATCATGGGCCACAGTGTATCTTACTTACATACTGGGCAACAATATGAAGGAATAGCGCATTAGTCAAAGAGTGTAGTGTAGATGTTCTTACTGAAATCTTCTAAGAGCCATCGTCTTTTTTTCCAGATAAGGTTACTGATATACCAAGCAGGTTGGTAGTTGCTCAAAATCATTCAAGTAGTAAGTGATCAAAACCTGGGGGTTCTTTTCCAAAGTCTGCCCTCCATTCATTTTGGAATGGAGATTTTCTTCTCTTAGTCTAATGTGAAGCTTGTCAAGATATTCCTGTTTTTTAATTTTAAAAGACCATGTGCTTAGTTTCCTACACGATCACTTCAATTATTCATTTAATCATATTAACAATAATAATTATGTGGTTTCCATTGCATGTCAGTGATGAATCTAGTAATATGATAGTGAAATGCTTAGTTTTTCTAATTTAACAAATTTTTCAAAAGAAATCTGTCAAGTCAGATATTTGTCTCATTTTATAGGGAAGGGAACTGAACTTGCCTTTATCAAGGTCATTCACAAGGAATAGAGTCGGGATCTGGATGTTAGGGCTCTTACCATCTGTCTAGGATACAACCCCCACCATACTCTAGATATACAGCCTATGCTAGGATAATTCAGCAGCTTTGCAGCCTTCCTCACATTCCTGTACTGATGAACTAAAGTTCTGAGGCACAATCCCAGACTGCTAATGGAGAGGACATTTCATCCCGTATAGTAGAAAACACTCTATTTTTAAAGACCACGACAGATATATTTGAAATAAAAATGACAGCTCATCATCAGGTTTAGTGACAATATCAAGCTCTGGTAAATGAAAAAGCTTTTCCATCTATATTCTACTGGAAAATTATCTCCCGATGTTTTCTTGTGCTGTGAAGACATTAACAGGTATTTCTGTTAAGAATCATCTTCCTTAGAAGACAACTGAATTCTTGTGAACTAAAAGGAATTAATCACCCAAATGCTATAATCGTTGTGGCAATTGCTAATAATCAATATTAGCAATCATTAGTAAACCTAAGATGATATTCCTTATTCTTCATTTATGATCAAGAACACAGACGCAAAGTTACTAAGGAGGACTCATGGCCATGAAAGAACAGTAGCTGTGATTTCTATGTTGACTCTATGTGGTGGTTTGTATGAAAATGACTTCCACAAGCTCATATACTTGAATACTTGGTCACTAGTTGATGGAATTTCTTGGGAAGGATTGGTGTTGAGGTTTTGTCTTTTACTGTCTGTTTTAAAGGTAAGTGTATGCCACCACGACCTAGAGCCTGCACATAGACCCTGGAAACCTGCTCCCAAGTTAATTCTGATTGGTGAATAAGGATGCAGACAGCCAAACCTTGGGCAGAAAAGACATAGTGGAGTTGAGATTGTGCACTTGGGAGAGAGCAGAGCAGGAGGGAAGGAGGAGAAAGAAGCCACCATGGACAAGGAATGTACAGGAGGGAGACGGAAAGCCACCATGGACTAAGGGCCAAAAGAACATGGCCAAGAGGGCTGCCCAACTGTTAAGAGCACTCTTGATAGAACATAGTTAATAATAAGTGATAACTTGGGTTATTGATAAGAAGTAGATTCTAATAGCATGGAGGGTAGGCAGCTACCAAGCTATTGTACTGTCTAAGGCATATTTAAAAATGTAAAGGCTGTGTGTGTATTTCATCTGGGAACATAAATGGCTTAAGGTGAAGAAGCTCCAGGACAGGATTTTTAGTATTTTTTTTTTATTGTAATTGTGAGTTGTGACATTGCTGGCATGGCCTTATTGGAGGAGGTATGTCACTGGGATTGGGCTTTAGAGTTTCAAGAGCCCAATCCACTCTCATTTAGCCCCCTCTGCCTTGTGTTTGTAGATAAGGGTAGAAACACTCCATGACTATGTGTTTGCCATGATAATCATGAATACTAATCTGCTGGCTGTGTAACCCTTACATTAAATGCTTTTATAAGTAGGCTTGATCATACTGTTTTATCACTGCAAATTAAAAGTAACCGAGACACTATCTTTTTTTGTCTTATTCCTGATATAATACTTGGTCCAAACTCAGGCCTTTGCACATACTAGACATGAACTTTAGCATTGGGCTATATCCTCACTCCAGTGCCTCATTTGTGTATCTCCAGAAATACAACTGAATTATAATATACACAAAAGTAATAATGATAGTAGAACTGAAGAGATGGCTCAGTAGTTAAGAGCATTTATGCTTTTTCAGAGACACCCGGGTTTGATTCCCAGTACCCTGCATTGTTTATTTTGTGGAGAGATAGGGTTACAGGCACAGGGAGAAGAAAACCAGCTGTACAATGGCAAAAGGCTGGGTGGAGCTCTGAACAGGACATGTGACCACTCAACAGGAGGACAGGAGAACACCCGAAGTCAGGTACCTCGATGGCTAACTGTACTGACTGCTCACTGTCTGCTGCTGCAGTATACTGGCATCTAAACGTTATCCTTGTAAAATGGCTTGCTCTCATCATGCGTCTAACACCATTACACAACAGGAAAACTCCATAAAAGTACAAAAGGTGAGTGTACCCTATTTTGGAAAAGTCCTAGCCCATGTGGAATTCTCCAACATAATTCATTAATCATCATCTCTTTGATTAAAGTTTGCAGATGAAACTGCCCAATATTCTAAAAATACTTATGTTTCTTTGATAAATTGCTTTTACCTCTTGATTATGCTTGCTTGTCCTATAATTCCAAATTTTTTATTTTGTCTCTTCTTTGAATTCTTTGATGGTAATAATATGGAAACTTTAGAAATAAGTCTTGCTTATTCTTTTTGTATTAGAGGCTATGTGTTGTATCTTAGCTAGGGTTTTTGTTGCTATGATGAAAAACCATAACCAAAGTAATTTGGGGAAGAACTTGTTTATTTGACTGACACTTCCATGTTACTGCTCACCTTGAAGGAAGACAGGACAGGAACTTGAGCAAGGCAGGAGTTCTCAAGGAATTTAGAGGCAGAAGCTGATGCAGAGGCCATGGAGGAATGGTCCTTACTGGCTTGCTCATGACTTACTCAGTCTGCTTTCTTATAGAACCCAGAACCACTAGCCCTGGGATGGCTCCACCTATAATGGGCTGGGCCCTCCCACATCAATCATAAATTAAGATAAAATGCCATGATAGGTTTGGTTACAGACTGATCTTACGGAAGCATGTTCTTAATTGAGGCTCCCTAATCTCCGATGACACTAGCCTGTGCTAAGTTGACATAAAACTAGCCAACACATGCTGTATGTATGTACATGTGTCAAGTGGTCCATGTGCATATGGGTGCACATGCATATGAAAACCAAAGGTTAATATGTAATCACTTTCTGTCTTATATTGTGATGCATGATTTCTTACTGAATGTGAAGCTCTTCTCTGGGTTGGCTACACTAGCTGGCCAGTAACTCACACAGATCTTCTTTTTCCTTGTCTTTGTCTTTGAGTGCTGGGACTACAGACACTCACTACAGTAAAGATTTTATGTGGATGGTGGGGCTTGAACTCAGGTTTTCACGCCTGTTGAACAAGCACTTTAATTGGCCCAGCCCTTTATGAGATCTTTCTGTTTTAGAGATTCACTCCACTTCCAGATTCAGCCTTTATTGATGGCAAACAAACAACAAAAACAACCCACAATTGAATGGTTTCCAGCACCCATGTTCAGAGGATACAATGCCCTCTTCTGTCTTCTGCAGGCACCTGCACTCATGTGCATGTACCTTCATACAAATACACATCCACATGATTAAAAAGAAAGTAAATTTAAAAATGTAACTGGGCACTTTGTCCTGTATTCATCTCTCCTTTTGTTGCTATTGTGAAAGAGACTAGACATTTATTTTGAAGAAAGTCCCATAGTTTAAATTTTCCTGACTTTATCTTCATTTGGTATTTGGTGTGCTCATTCCTCCTTCTCTTTCCTATACTTGAGTATGTCTAGATGAGTGTCAGTAGTTGGATCCAGTTCCTGAGAAGTCCACTAAGTAAGCCATGTGTTATACCCCACCAGAAGATACAGAGCATGAGGATTTTATCTGGATGGAATGCTGGTGTACTGCCTAGCATCACTGATTTGTTAGAAGGTCCAGAGAGGAGCTATCCCAATTGTATCAATACTTCTTCTATGTCATGTAATGTGTCCTATAAAGAGAAGGCTGACCTGATGTAGTTTGCTTGAAGTATAGTGTAAGGAAAGGCAGGATTCATTGGGTTTTGAAATAAATAAGCTTTTCGGTCATCTTATCAAATGTCCTGTGGCATGGGGCATTTTCTTCAGTATTATAAATTTATCAATGTTAATACATTTGGCGAGTTTCAGGCCTTTTCTGTCATTCTCCTTATCATGTTTACACTGTTCCACCTTGGGTCAACAGGGCTTCTTGTGGCACTCAATCCCTCTTGATCTGACTCCAGTTCTCTCTCTCTCTCTCTCTCTCTCTCTCTCTCTCTCTCTCTCTCTCTCTCACCCCCATTCTTGTCTCTTCACTTGGAGTTACAAAATCTCACTTGTGTTTCCTTAGAGATCGCCTTTGAATCTGTTTCTTCTTTCTTTTTCTTTTGCCAGAAGTTCTGGTTTATTCTTAATAATCCCACCATAACCCTGTACCTTGGCCTTCACTTGATGTCTGCCTCTAATATGTCCTCACTCTCAGTGTAATGACTTATCAGAACAGCAAACCCCTCTTGCAGATCCAACTTTCCCTTACTGAAATGTAATTGTTGACCTATCTCTCGTTATATACAAAAGAAATACAAGGTCACTTGGTGACTTTGGAGATTTATCATGACCTAGTGTGGGTGGCTCCCCTTTAACCTGGGATTTCAGGAAGCATATATCTTTCCAGCCTAGTTGCACCACATCACAGAGTCTATACCACACCCCTCGCTTCTCCACTTGCACTAGTTTGATGAAGCAGCTCAGCCATATTCCAAGGCTCAGCTCAGAAGCACCTCCTCTTGATCACTTCACAGGCTGTGAATGAGCTTCACTGGCCTGTTCTTTCTCAGATTTTTCACTCAATCATTCATATATGAATCAC
Organism: Grammomys surdaster; assembly: GCF_004785775.1. Classification (NCBI taxonomy): domain Eukaryota; kingdom Metazoa; phylum Chordata; class Mammalia; order Rodentia; family Muridae; genus Grammomys; species Grammomys surdaster. The sequence continues at coordinate 16,182,653 of NW_021621338.1, read as the reverse complement.
CCATTCACATACTTGCATAACTTTGTACTTAGACCAGAGCTGTGCTGCTGGTATTCCAATGCCTGCTTATGAGTATTTTTGGAAAATGTTTAAATGATACTGAATTGGAACTCATTTTCTGATTCTTTCATTACCAGTAAGTGAAGCACTACCTCAGTGGTGAACAAAATGCCTAGTCTCGCACTCAATCTGTTCAACTTTGCTTCCAGGATGGACTCCTGAGAGAAGAGCTCAAAGGCAGAAAACATCCTTGGCATCATGGCCACATCTGTCGGCTCTGTCTGCATGAAGAATTTTTTTTTAAAGAACTAACTGCCTAATAACAGAATATAACTCTATGAGGTAGACTGCAGAATCTGACCAGATTGCACTGCTCTTAGTACTTAGACCTCTCACCTAGGGTGAGAATGTTCAGGTCAGCTGGGCTTGACACACACTACGGAGGCAGAACCAAGAGCATCATGACTTTGAGCCAGTCTGGGCTACTTTGTGAGTTGCAGTGAGACCCTATTTTTATTATTATTCTTTAAGAACATTTGTAAATATAGATAGGTGATAGATAGTTATGCTGTGATCTATATATGTGCTATATGTCAAATAATATGATTAAAAACAAAGGTTGAGTTGTTGCCTCTTGGTGTTAGTTTGTACTCTGCATGATGCTGAAGACCCTCTCTGGATGCAGCTAACCATTGTAAGGTCATTTGGATAAATGTTAATGCATCATGAATGATAACATTGAACTGTCTAATTGGAATGTTGTATTTGACTATTTATATGTCAACAATCCCAACGAACAAGTTTAACACTTTCCAAGTTACATGATATTTAATCTATTTGATAGAAATAAATAAAACGAAATCACTGAAACTTACAAAAGAGCATTGCTTTCCTTGTTTGTCTTACAAAGGTCACACTCAGCCACCAATATGTGTTATGGCAGGGACATCCAGCAATTTTAGTGTGGTGAGTTTTACTGTGAGTTTCTAATATTAGAGTATAATTTTAAGATTTACATCATACCTGAGAGAGAAAACATTTTTTTTTTAAGATAGGGTCTCTCTGTATATAGGCTGTCCTGGAACATACTTTGTAGACCAGGCTAGTCTTGGACTCAGAGATCTGTCTGCCTCTGCCTCCTAAGTTCTGGGTTTAAAGGCATGAGACACCACTGCCTGCCTTGAGAGAACATTCTTATAAATGATAATGGGGGATGCTGGAAAATGCCTGCCGAGTTGGATATTCTCCACTGCCAAGGAATATGGAGACCGATGAGGGTGTGTGGGTGAAAAGTGTCACAAAATATTGAGAAAAGTCTCAATTACAAGAGATTACTTGTCTTGTTAGCTGGGATTACACAGTCATAGGAACATAAAATTCTGATTTCTGCATTTCCTTCCCAATATGTAGCTTTTGTACAGGGTCTGAAACATTCCCTTTGTGCACAAAGTCTTCCTTGAAGAGGTAAATAATGCAATTTAAATAGAGTCAAAAATGCTAGGTATTTGATTTTTTTTCAAAACTTGAATGTCTCATTATTTTCATTTCAACAATGCAAATAGAAAAATACTTTCTTTTTTTTAAACATTTATTGATTTTTGTGAAGGACGCGTACATCCTTGCTGTTGCATGTACGTGGAAGTTAGGGAATGAATTTTGGGAGTTGGTTCTCTCCTTCCATATGAGTTCTGGAAACCAAACTCAGGTCATCATGCTTGGCAGCAAGTACAATTACTTTGGAGCCATCTGGCCAGCCAGGAGGAGTTATTTAGATGTCAGAACAGAAATCCAATTCTCCTTTCTTGGAGGATCCTCAATTTTTACTAGACATATTTTCCAATTAGTTTTTAACAACTTCTAAACTATAACTATATAAAATTATTCCATTTAATTTTTTATACATTTATGCTCTCCTACCATGATTAATTCTAAAGAGAACTGCTAACCAACAGAATTGGGGAAAACAGTAAACATAAGCAATTTACTATTTAATTTGTTGTAAGTGATTTTCCCCAAAACACTAAGTGTTGATTAAAACTTCTTAGAGTTGTAGATATATATTGATAATTTCTATTTTGTATGTACCAACAAAATCATAAACATATGGTGGAATTCTTCTTGTCTAGAGAAATCATGGAACATTTATTTTTAGTTGGCTTTGTAAAATTTAAACATGTAAATCAAAAAAGTGACAAGCATCTAATTTCATTCACAATTTATGATTATTCCCTTTCTGGCTTCTTTTGTAGTGTTTGGTATTACAGATGGGCTCACTCGTTCACACTCAGCCTTTTCAAAAATAACTTTAGTAGATGGTCAACAATTTCCAGATGTTACTCCTAAAGCAGAGGAGAAAACCTAAACTTTTAAAGAGCTAATATGTCCAGGAGCAGGATTAAAAGAGGAAAGTTAAAGAGACAAGGTAAGGGAACAGGACCCCTAACCTGTTCACACTGGAGCCTTTTACCAACTGAAAGCAAGAACTCCTGCATAATCAACATTTTCTGCACAAGCCTACGCAGAGACTGATAAAAGGTTAACAGTCTGTTAGTGGGTAGAGATTCTGTGGGATGTACCAGTGATCTCAGCTTAAGGAATGACTTTGGGCTAGTACAGGGAAGTTGGCTCAGATATTTTGGTCATCCTGATAAGCCCTTAGAAACAGTGATCATGGGAGTGTTCACGGAATTGTGTTTAAGGCCTTGCTTGTTCGTTGACTATTTGTGTTTATTGACTTGCTTGTTCCTTGATTATTTGCATCTGTTGTATTGCTAGACCCTCAACCTAGAACTCACCTCAATACATGCATGTAATCAAAATGGTATAAAAGCAAAAAAGAGGAGGGGGGATGGGGTAGGGGATTCTAGGGGGAAAGGAGATGACATCTGAAATGGAAAAAAAAATCCAATAAAAAACAAATAAAACATGAAAAAAAACCAATCTTCTAAGTCTATATCTACAGTTCAAATTGTGTAAAATGTTAGTAATAGTAGCATTGTTACATGTACAATGAATAAATTGAGAATAAAGTAAAAAAAAAAAAATGGAATGACCTTGTGTTGGGCTCATTCTTTTCTTCAGTTAAGTCTGAAAATTTCAAACAAGAGCATTAAATTTAAGTTTAAGAAGTGTGTGTGTGTGTGTTTGTGTGTATGTGTGTGCGTAATGTGTGTTTGTGTGTGTTTTGCTTGCATGTATTTAAGTGACTACTTTAGGATCTGGTGCTTGTAGATCTGGCATTCATGAAGCACAAACGAGAGGGTCAGATCCCTTGAAATTGGAGTTACAGTTACAAGCTGCCATGTGGGTGCTGGGAACTGAACCTACATCCTCTGCAAGAGAGTCAGTGCTCTTTACCACTGAGACTCCTTTCCAGTTCCTTCCTTTTGATGGTAGAAACTTCAAGCCTATTCAAAATCTTCTCCATTTTTTTATTGTATTTTTTTAATTGGCTGGGATTTTTTTTTTAAATGAGCCTAGCCCCACATTTGGATATTTCTTACTTTCAAGATGCTTTGTTAAGAAGCCCATACTTAAACACTCCTAGGTTTGTTTGTCTTCCAATCACCTGTAACTTTAATTTTCTAGTTCTTATTTTTAATGTTGGTTCTTAAGCACTTTAACCTCCCTTTTAGCCCACCACCCAGCAGAGGGAGTGGGAAAGAAAAGATACGGGGAAGTGGACCTGTTTAGAAAGGTTCTTTGGAGCAACTCTCATCTGTGTTGTCTGGAAATCTGAAGTGCAGTTCACAGGTTAGCAGTGGCAGCTTGATCCACTCACAAACACAAATCAGCAGTGGTGGCACTACCTAGCAGATAGCCAGGCCCCAACCTTGACACAAGTCATCAGGAGGGATCAGGAGAAACCCCATGAAAAGTTCTTGGCTGTGGCTCTCTCGGGGAAGTGAAGATCAGTGCAGATGTGAAATCCACAAGCATTGCACAGCTAGCTCTATAAGCAAGCCAGGCTCAGTCTCTGTCACTGTCATGTTCTACTTATACCCTCAAAGCATCATATGTCCTCCACTGGTCTTGCCTCAGCTCCTGTCTTGCCTCAGTATGTGTGTTTGTCTCAGCTGACATTGCTCTGTAAATTAGCCCAAGTCCACAGAAGCGGCAAGAAACTGCAGCACACCATCAGACATTTTTTTGGTGCATTTCTCTCTATGGAGTCCCCACAAATGCAGCTCAACTATGCAGTGTAAGGCAGACCAATACATGCGTGTTGTTAGCAAATAATTCTTCATCATGTGTCCTTTCACATGCTTGTTTTAGCAGAACATCCTCTGTCCTGTGTCTGCTTCAGGGAAACGTTCCTTCACATATTTGCCCCAACTGACTTTCCAAAGAACCCTTAAGTTTCCACTTCAATCACCCCTCTTTTCCTTACTCCTGTGCTCTGAAATTCTTTACAGTACTAAAGTGGCAAACCAAGTGTGGCCAGAGTAGAGGTCTCTAAAAGTCTTGGAGAATTCCCCAGTCGACTGGGGTAACTGTGGAAATCTGTGCTTCCTGTCTTTGCCCCTCCAATGTGGACGCGACCAAACAATCCTCCCACCTGTGCCCTAATTTCACTCTGGTTTTGTCAGCTACAAATTAATGACATTCTCAATGTGATCAAGTTAGTTGGCTTGGTTAATGTAAAAAAAAGACTTTGTCTTCTCAACCATGCCATTAGATTATATCATATTTGATTGAATTATAGAATTGTAATTAGTGTGGTTACATTATAATCACAAAAGCTAGCTTAAACAGGCAAGAGAAGTCCACGTGTTCTAAGCGTATATCAAGCTGAAAGAAGTGCAAGTGTCCAGATGGATTGGAGTAGCCATCAGTCCTCAGATTCTATGTTTTGAGGAAGGAACAGAAAGATTTAGTTAAGACACTCAATTAGTTAAGAGGGAATAATCTAAGATTATATTTCACTTGAGAGCACATTTCATAATAAAGATTTTAAAAATCTCAAAAGCAAAATAAGCTACATCAACAACTTATAATAACTCAAAACTTTCTTGATAGAGGGACACAATGTCATAACAACATTGGTCTTAATTAAAATCAGTGTGATGAGTGAGGGGGACATGGATCAGTGAGCAAAATGTCTTACTACACTAGCCTGAAACCCAAGGGTTCTATTCCCAGGAGCTACTTAAAAATCAAGACGAGGTGGTACCCACATGCAACCCCAGCTCTCCTTCGGTAGAGTAGGAGAACAAGAGAATCGCCCAGAAGCACTTAGACCAGCCAGCATGGAGTACTCAACCAGAGACAATCTGACCCTTCCTAAAGCAAAATAAATAATTTTGACTAGGTTGACTTTTTGTAAGTTTTATTTAATTTTTATTGTACCTATTTATCTATCATCTACCTATTTATTTATTTATTTATTTAGAGACAGAGTTTCCCTAGATATCCCAGACTGGCCTCAAACATTTAATCACCTCTATCATCCCTTCTTCAGCTTTATCCTACCTCTCTCTGCCACCTATCTGAAACAAAAGCTATTCCCTGATCTAGCTTTCTGTTTGCACCCAGCCACAAAGATTTCACTGCTGTACCTGTACAGAAGGTGTGGGCGTCTGTTAGTAGTGAAGTTCCTTGGATGATTTATTAAATCCATCAATTACAATACAAATGTCAGATAAGTTCCAATGCAAAGATGAAAAATTTAAACAATAAAAGTAGTAGAAAAAGCTTGGATAGTTTTATAAACTTTAGGTAGAGTAGTTCTTTCCTTATGTAAAATCTCAAACAATTACAGAAGGAAAGTAGAGTTTCTACCAATCACCCTTTCTGTTGCTGGAGATGTAGAGTGGGTAGTGTGTTTGTGCATCAGTCACAGAAGCCTCCATTAATCCCTGTCACCACATAACCCATGTGTGCCCACTATCTCAGCACTGGGGACTGAGAGGCACATAACTCATGTGTGCCTGCAGTCTCATCACTGGGGACCGAGAGGCAAAGCATTTTTTTTGTTTCTGTTATGATACATTTATAACATGATTTGTTATGACATTAATTAGGAGGAAAATCAACATTTTATGTTCAATGGCATGATAAGATTTGTCTTCTTTTAATAGGCAAAATTTTTATAAGATAACATAAAATATTACTTTTGGATAAAGTAGATGTAATATTACTTCAAAGTACAGCCAGTGGCTTTACTGCATCATTTTAAAGGGCGGTCTATGTGGACTGACTGGGTTAAGTAAAATTTTAAATTATCTGCATCATTTCATGTGATGTATGCACTGTATTGTGGTATGTCCTGCTGACGTAGGTTTGGTGTTACAGAACAACTGTAAACTCTAATCCACATTAATGCAAATGTCTCCTTATATCACTGTTGCCAGGAGGAATCTGATTTTCAGGGAAGTAAGTTAATTTGGAAAGAATCAAGTCAAGAGAAATTGTCAAATTCTCTAGATATCTATGTTGCTGTATTGTAGAAAATCTTTGTTGGTGTTATGTTTTTAACTGTGCTTGTTGTTTTTGTTGTGAAAGTATAGCTCGTGAAACCACAACTCAATAACACATATAATGTGGAATAATGACTGTGGAAACAAAAACCTACGGATTAGAAAAGGGATAGTGATTAGGAAGCCTGCCCTAGAAGCCTCCAGATGAATGCACAAAGCAGAAATACACAGAGCTCTTCCTAGTGGTGGCAGAGAGAGATGCTCTGAGCCTCAGATCTCCCCACAGTGTATTCCAGGGCCACTTCGGTTTTCTTTTCAGTAATCCTGATTCCTTCCTGTCATTTCTTGTCAATTCATAAGGAAGGAAACACTATTAACTTTGAATAATTTTTAGATTAGGCTGCATCAGCCCTGTGCTTCTTTGGGGGAAAATGATAGATTAGTTCCTTCACTCTAACAACTGAAGGTATGTGTAAAATCCAAGTGATGCTTTCTCTAAAGCCCAACAAAGGCTTTGGACTCAAATCCTAATCGAATATTGACTGAGTGAAAAGCTTAGGCTCGCTTCAGAGAAACAGATGGGGAGGGGCATGAAAGCTCTTTGGACTCACTGTAGAGCCAGGATTGTTTAGAAGTATTGCTGGGGGTGGGAGGACATGACTCTGATTAATTAAAATGAGTGTCAAACTTAACCACATCTAATAATGGAAAATAAAAGCATTATGTTGGAACTTTGGAAGCCTGGGCTGGCACTGGGGCCTTCCTTTCTCAACTCCTCTACTCAGGTACACACTCTATAGCCATCTGTAACATGAGGTAAAAAAGGTGATGGCACTAAGATGTGGGAGAAGAGACACATGAGTGGAATTGCCATGCTTCCTTCTTAATGTCAGCAAGTGGCCAAAGAACTTTCCTGGAATTTTCCTACTAACACCTGACTCCTTCTTCTTGGGGAGCAGTGACAAATGTGGAAGTGAAGGTATCCTGTCCCACATTGAAGAATGGAATCACAAGGCAGTGGGACAAAGATACCCTTCTAGTGTGTCTGGACATTCTTATCAATTCTTTCTTTAGGAAAGACCCTATTCCCACATTATAAATCTGCCTTTCCTACGTCCTTTTGTGGACCTGGTATTTATCTGGTTTTATTGTAGTATTGTGCCCTTTGGGAGTGGGCATAAGCTTGATCATGATTCCCCACATGTTGCTCAGGAGAACATTTGCATCAGAACATTGGTCACTGAATTTACATGAAACTTAAAGGGGTAGGCACCTTGCTTGTCATTAGTCAGCTTTGCAGAAAAGCAACATTCATATTCCATACAGGATGAACAAAAAAGAAAAGCTAATACGATAAAATAAAGCCAAGGGTCAGCAACAGCTCTGAAGAAGTGCCCCAGAACTACTGTTTCTACATACAGGGAATAATGTCATGAGATTTCTTACAAACTTTCCCACAGAACAATAAAGTGCTAAGCATTATGCTCAAATCTAATCTCTGACCTTTTCTCACCACGTTAAGACATTTGTGTTCCTCTTTTCTTTTTTCTTTGCACAATTTGCTTGGATTGGAAAGGTGGGCCAGTCATAAAAGTCATAAAGGGTCTGTCGCATAAACAAGATGACTTGAATTTGAGTCCCTAGTACCCACCTGAAAAGCAGACACTGCACCTCTAACCCCAGTACTGAGGGTCAGAGACAGAGAGGTTCTTATAGCTTATTGGCCAGCTGCCTTATGGAGTCTATAAACTCCATGTTGATTGAGAGAGCCTGTCACAATGAATGAGGTGTAAAGTACTCAAGTAAGATGCTCCACATTGACCTTTGGCCTTTAGGTGAGTTGACTGTGAGAGCCCAGTCCCAATGTATCAGGTGCCCACAATGAAGATGCCCCATGTTGACCTTTGGCCTTTGTGTATGGATGCACACATGTGGATACACATCTGTGTTCATATACATATACTATATACCTAAACCCATATTAACAAAAATGATTGATCTGATTAAAATATTCTATTAGTCAGACTACTGCCAGGCTCAAGATCCTAAGACTTCCCTAGTCTTCAGGTGAATGTCCACCCTTCCATGGACTGGCATCAAGGAATATCTACTTGCAACCATCTTTTCCTCTCTAATGTTAAGTATTTTTACAGTGTCACCTGTCCTCTTAGAAGTCTTTAGAGTTATTTTGTAGGTTTTAGGCCTCGAACAGCTGAAAGTCTCTTTTAACCCTTCAAAATGTGCCCCACTACTATTATCTGACCTTTGGGGCTGGGGAGATGGTTGAGCAGTTAAGAGCACTGACGCGTCTTTCAGAGGACCTAGGTTCGATTCCCAGAACCTACAAGGCAGCATAAAGCCATCTGTAACTATACTTCCAGAGGATCTGACTTCTTTTTCTGACTTCAGGCACCAGGCATGCGTGTAGTTTACGTACACACATGCAGACAAAAAGCAAAAACATACAAAAAAATCTAACTGACTAACAACAACAACAACAACAACACAACAGCAAAAGATCAAAACTCACATACATAAAACAAAATAAAACAACAAAAATAAATACATAGTACTCTCTTCATAAGATCTAGCAAAAGACTATTTATTTATATGGTGGCTAGAGGAACTTTTTAGATCCTGAAATAGTACGAAGTCTGAGTATGTAAATAAAACACATTAACTTAATAGAATACAATTGAAATAAGCCCCCAACTACATTCTAAAAACATGATGCCTTCATTTTAAAATTTAGTCCTCATAAAATATTTTTATAATTCCAAGCCATTGGAAACATTGTTTCCATTTACAAGGATCCCATAAAGCAAAATAAAGCAAACCAAACAAACAAAAACCTAATCCCTGGGAAATGACTTCTTAACTCTTTTATACAGCTAGATTGAAAAAAAATACACTTCAAGTTTTTACGAAAAAAAAAAAAAGGTAACCTTAACATGGAAGCTAATGTATTTGTTATTAAGTAGGTAGTCTTCCAAGGCTACAGTGACAAGGACACTATCAATATGAGTCTGGGACCAACAGCTCAGAGGAGGGAGACCAAGATTCATGCTGGAGGTTTAATTCAGTCCTCTGTAGTTCTTTCCAGTCAGGAGGAACTCTCTGGGTCACACTTTTGCTCTTTAGAAAACAGGGGTTTTCAACACATGGCCTGCCTATTCAAGGGGTTGTTTTAGTGAATGAGATATGAGCAGATATGCTATAAATATCACCATTTTATAAACAATTTCACACACACGCATCCCTTATTTGTTGAACACTCGTTCTGTGTAGGGACTGTCAGATACCACCTGAACACAGTAAATCAGTGATTTCTGACAAATCTAAAAAAAAAAAAAAAAGAAAAAAAAGACAACACTGAGATATGATGGACCCAATGGTCTGATATTGTTAATAGACAGAGTGACATGTACAGGTTAGAGTTGTACTGCTTGGGTTACAAAACAGCTCTTCTGTCTACTAAATGTGTGACCCAGAGGGGTTTATTAACTACTTTGGTACCTAATCTCTGTAAGGTTAAGATAACTGATCACTACTTTGTGCAGTTATTAAATTACAAAAGGTTTGCAAATATACAGAACAAGAACTATACAGACTGAACACCAGAAATCTTCAATATTCCCTTTTGTTCTTTGTAATAACTGAGTGTCATCTTCTACTGAGAGGAGTGATGGTGGTGGTGGGGTTTCAATCAGGAGTAGCAAGGATCTTGAGGGGCACGAACACATGGATGGTTCAGGGCTGGCCAGAGACTAATGGGCCAATGCCTAACTGACATTGGTGAAAACTGTAGGAATTAAGAATTGATGGGAACGGAGTCATGCCATGTATGTAAGTTCAGGCTTTATCCTGTATATACAATAGGAAGCTGGAGAAGAACTCTGGCCAATACTGAATTTGTTTCTGAAAGATTCCTCTGGTATCTGAGTGGGCAAGAAAGGAGGCCAGAAGGTGTGATGCTAAAGATAACTGTCAATTTGACAGTAAGTATCTAGAATCACTTAGAAGGCAAGCCTTCAGGCACAGCAATGAGGGACTATTTAGATTGGATTGGCCATCAAATGCCTGTAAGTGATTATGCTGATTAGGTAAACTAAGGTGCAAGGACCTACCCTGAAGGAATATGGCAGTACTCTGGCCTTGGATCTTAGGCTGCAACAAAGGAAGACACCTAGCTGAGCACCAATGTTGTGATTTGAAGGAAAATGCCCTCTATAGCCTCATAGGGAGTGGCATTATTAGGTGTCTCTTTGTTGGAGTAGATGTGGTCCTTTTGGAGGAACGTGCCACTGGGGCAGACTTTGAGGTTTCAGAGCCTCAAGCTAGGAGGTCCAGTGTCATTTCTTTCTTCCTGATGCTGGTTGATCCAAATGTAGAACTCTCTGCTTCTTCTACAGCATCATGTCTGCCTGGATGCTTCTTTGCTTCACCATGATAATAATGGACTACATGTAACTACATGTAAGCCCACCTCAATGAAATGTTTTACTTTATAAGAGTTGCCATGGGCATGGTGTATCTTCACAGCAATAGGAATCCCAAGATAACTAGCATTCACCATTCTCCAGTTGTCTGCTTCTTGACTTTGACTGCAATGTGACCAGCTGCCCCAAGCCCTTGTCATCATGACCTCATAGACATGGGTGGCCTCAAACTGTGAGCCAAAATGGATTCTTTCTCCTTTAAGGTGCTTTTTTCAGACTACTTATTTCATCACAGCAAAAAGAAGAATAAGACAGAAGATTCATGCAACCAGTCATGCAAGCAAGTTTTAGGGCCCAAAGCAGGTCCATGAGCTATGAAATGCAAAGAGAGAGGATAAGGAAAATAGTAATTGAATAAGGTACATCAGTAGAATCTGTGCAGGGCATGGTTATGGGAATGAACAATACTAGGGATGTAAAGCCAGGTTGCATAACCTTGGACAGCTTAGATATGTGAATATATCACTGGATCTCATTGAGCAGAAAATGCAGAAGCAAAGGATCTGGGTGAGAAGATAGTTACTGTTGAGTGGTTTAAGGACATCTAAGGGCAAATCTATGGAATTCTGTATTCTATATGTAGCTTGTAGACCTGTGCCTACAGTGGGCCGCTCGTTATTGGCTATGGTCAAGATAAATTTCTTATATTCCAACTATATCAGCCTCATCACTGAATACATTGCTCAAAATGGCTGACAATCCTCTTGCAGCAAAGCCTTCTATTAAAAGAAAGGGTGTAGGATAATCTGATCCAAGTTCCTTGCCTCATTATAATTCATATGAAGACATTCACTGGCTTCCAACAGTCTGCAGCCACACCTTGAGCAGTGTTAATGCAGACATCTGGACATGCAGTACAGGCAGAATGGAACAAGATCTGTTCTGGAGACAAAGATTTGGGAACTAGAAATGTTGTGATGTGGGTGGCTAAAGCCATTGTTAGTACTGATGCTGCCATACATGAGACATAGTTCAGGAGAGGGCTGTGCTAATTAGAACTTTTGTAATGAAGCATTAAAAACCATGTGTCTTCAGAATGGAGACTGTGGTGGTGGTAGAGGTGGCTCCTCAGAAATGTGAGAAGGAATCTGTTCTGAGCCTCTCCCTAGCTTCTGGATTTCTAGGACAATCTTCCATGCTCATTTCTTGTAGAAGCATCATTCTATTCTCTCTCTTCCTCTTCTCCGAGTATTTTCTCAATGTGCATGTCTCAGGGTCCAAATGATCCCACTCTATAAGGACGTTAGCTATAATGAATTAGGGGGATTCATCTTCAAATATGTTGTTTTCATTAAAGTATCATTATGAGGTTCCGAGGTTAGTACTTTTCTATATGAATTTTGTAGGGGACATAACACCCTTAACAAAGGCCAAGACCTGAGACCTGGAGAAAAGACCAATATTTGAAATCATAACTAATGAAATGGCTGTGGGTAGGAACCCATTGTGAAAGGAGAGAATGGATTCCTGAGAATGGATACCTTCTATTTCCTCACATGTGCCATGTGTATCAGCAAACACAGACACACAGACACAGACACACAGACACACAGACACACACACACACAGACACAGACACACACACAGACACACACACACAGACACACACACACACAGACACACACACACAGACACACACACACACAGACACACGTACACGCACACTAATAAAATAAACTCACCACATCTTGCCTACACTAGTTTTACTTTATGGGTACACATCAATTTCTTAGGCAGATCAGTAGGTTACAGGAGGTGAAAAGAGCTGTCTAAAATGGCTTTGGGTGTTTTGCCTACAGGATCCAGTGAGTTTCTTATTTTTAGAAGTGGCTCAAAACAATGTATAACATTGTCTGATGATGTCTAACAAACAAAAATTGAATATGGAAGAGCCCCCAGGAAATGTTCTAAACACAGTATGTTATGACACACTGCCTTATAGACAACAGTTGCTACACTTGTCAGAAAGATAGCCAAAGTAGATGTTCAAGCTACATTTCAAATTTGCTTAAACAACGCCATGCCTACCATTCACACCAAAAGGCTGTCTTTCTCCATGGGCAACAGAAGGCGTGATTATTTGCAAGAATTTTCACTGTTTTCCTTTTGCCTTCTGACGTGGCACAGTCAATTGCCTGAGCCACTCTGTGCTTTTGCCAAAATCCCATTGTCTCTTTGAAAGTGTTACACCCCCTGGGTGGGCTTGAAACTTAGCATGTGCTCCTGGAACACCTTAAAAAAAGTGCCTCCTTTTCATAGGCTGCTGGAAGATGGCTCAGTGGATTTGAGTGCTTACTCTGTAAACATGAGAACCCATGCAAAAAGCCAGGGATATTACAGGTGCCAATGACCTTAGTTAGCATGGTGGGGGGGTGGAGACAGACAGATCTCCACCCCACATCCCCCATTAGCCATCCTAGTTGAAGCAGTGTGCATCTACTTTAGTGAAAGACATTATCTGAAGGCCATAAGGTAGAAACAATTTCCTTCTACAGCCTCTGAATGTGCATATTTGGGTTGCTGTGTATAAATACCCACAAACTCACGAGTACACCACTACAAACATTGCAGGCACACGCATACAAGTGAGCACATGCATGTGGCCGCAAACACACACACACACACACACACACACACACACACACACACCACAAACATTTTATTCCCTGTTCTAGTTTGCTTTCTGTTGCCATGATGAAACAGTCTCCTCAAAAGCAACCATGGGAGAAAAAGGCTAACGTTAGCTTTCAGCTCACAACCCATCACTAAGGGAAGACAAGGCTGGAGGCAGAAACTGAAACAGAGATGCTAGAGTAGTGCTGCTTACTGGCTTGCTCCCTAGCTTATGCTCAGCTACTTTTCTTGTCCAGCCCAGAACCACCTGCCTAGGGATAGCACCACCCATAGTAGGCTGGACTCTCCTGTGTCAATTGGCAGTCACACAGACATGCACAAAGGGAACAACTGAAGTTTCATCTTCCCATTTGACTCTAGACAATAAAAGCTAACCAGTATACCCCCATCTCTCAATTTCAGGATAATAGTTGCAGATTAAAATATCTGTGGGCTTAATCATTAAAATAAAATTTCAGACCTTTCTTACAGTTGTTAAGAAATAATAAAGAAATAATAAAAAGAAAGTAATAAAGCTGCAAAGAGCACTTTCCCCTTTTATCAAAGAAAGCTATCAGAAAAGATCATACCCAGAAATAATTGAACTCCTTTATAGATATTTCATACCTATAACATCCTTATTACTATACTAATGTGCAAGAGTCCTATAGTTATTACTTATTCAAAATCCAACCAAATCTGGAAGAGACAGCTTATGTTAAAAGACCAGAGAAAATAATGCTGACAGCTCCTAAATGTAGAAAAAAGAGGTATATTTACCTAGTGAACCATACAGAACTTACAGATCCCAGAACTTTGGCAACCCTTCACCTGTCCTACAGTCTTTCCTTTTCCTGTTTTCGGAGATGGCAAATTGGACACATCCCATGACAGAATATGTATCTAATTCAGCCACACTCACTATAGCACTTGAAAGTTTTCTGTCTAGCCATCTAAACATACACCATGATGATTCATGATCAACTAGATTCAGCTGTTGTAAGAAATTTGTAATTGTCATATTGTTTTAAAAGACTTTTCTCCACAAAGGGCCCAGATATTTGTCAGCTCTCAGTATAAGCAAGGAAAGTGTGGAGGTAACTGATAATGTGTTTCTCTGATAAATTATCCTGAAGTTCTTTAGTAATTGGTTAACCCTTTCATAAAAGTAAAGAAGTTCTGTGTCTCAGGCTGAGAATCAGAGTCCTTGACCTCTTCCCTTTTAAAACTTGCTAGAAAATAGAATGTCACTGTGGACTTTCAACATTTTCTAAGAACAGACTCTGTTTTATTGTATGGTAGGTGAAGGATTGAGGAAAAGTGGAATGCCCCTGCCTGTGAAGGAGGGAGGCATACAAAAAGTATGAACATTTCTCCATCATGGACCCTCTGTAAAGAACTTGTTAAGCATTTAACATGCTTCTCTCTTACAATTCTTGATGATGTTTCTCCATTTTACAAAATAAGAAGGGGGTGGGGAATGGATCTGTTAGGGTTTGAATGTGAAACATCCTTCTCAGGTTCATATGTTGGAAATGTAGTTCCCCTGATGGTTGAGCTATTTCAATGGGCTCTGAATTCTTTAGGATGATGTAGAGCTATAGGGAACCTTATGGGTCATAGTCCAGGTCTGTTTTCTGGCCCAAGTATTGACTCTTGACTGACCAAGGTGTAAGCAAGCAGTCTCATACTCCCATTACCAAAGCCTCAAGCCATCACAGACTCCACTATGTCTATCCTGTTCCAGTGGACAGCACATAAACTTTAAGTATGCCTTCTCCATCATTCCTCAATCAAGTAGAAGGTATTTATTTGATCATAGTGTCATGAATAGTAACTTAGGTCATATAGCTGCCAGCTCATAAAGCTGAGGAGAAATTTAAACCATGGAAGAAAAGTGTATGGAGGTGAAGCACTTCACTACTATGTCTGCTGTATGTTGTCTGTTTCTGTAAGTCTTTGTGTGTGTGTGTGTGTGTGTGTGTGTGTGTGTAACTATAAGTCATATATGCTGAGAATTTACACTTTACGCAAACATAATGTACTTCTCATTAGTAATGGCAACAACAGTTTGATACCACAACATTAAAGAAACACTTGTAAAAGAGCAATTGTATCAAGATAAAAATATCCAGACTTGAAGATACAAATTGCCCTATTCTATGACCAAGAGTGTAAGGTGGGAGAAGAAAGATGACAAGGAGAATAAGAAATTCTCAGAGTCCCACCATAAGCCACTTAGGTGGTCCAAGTCTCTATGAGAGTCCTCTGTTAACCATGTAGCAAGTCTTTCCATTAATGTGTGTGTGGTGTTAGTCATGATACAATTACATGTTCAAAGGGCCCTTTAAAAGCTGGATGAATTGATCTATTTTTTAATAAAATTAGTGAGGCATCTGAACAAAGATAATGGAGGAAGACAGAGATATATTGCTTGCTTGACTCCATCTAGTCTGTAGAAGATGCTGTAATGACAAGCACCTGCTTTCCTAGATCTGCTTATGTTGCTGATGCTAGAAACTAGAAATACATCCTTCAATATAACAGTACTTCACATATATTAGTTCTCACCAACCTTTCAGATAAAAATAACATGTTATCATATATGTATGTATGTATGTATGTATGTATGTATGTATGTGGACACATGTCTATATACACATTTGAGTGTATGTATAAACATTGCCAATGCAAGGAATAATGCTTATTTTACACTTACCAAATGTCAGACAGCTGTTCTAAGAGCTTCATTATATAACCTTACCTTTCATAATAACCCAAAGATGACAGGACAAGTGCTACCCTCTATTTTTCTGATGTATACACTGAGTCTCTGAGAGAATAAATAAATTGCACAAGATCACAGAATCTATAACTGGCTGATTTAAGTAGGGAATAATCCTAAACCTCAAAGTCTAAGCTCTTAACCGCTGTCCTTACTGTTCATCAAGATACAAATAGTAATGACCAGACTCTAATCACCAACTGTCTCCCTCCTTTGTTATCTGATAAGAACAGAAAAGTAATTCTATTATAGGCTTGGATTGACCAATAAAAATTTAATGAGGTAGTGCTGACCATCAAGCCTCTAATTCTGCAGAAATGATGAATCTCATTCTAACAAGAAAACAAGAACAGTTGCCAGAAACAGGAACACAGTGTTCTGAATGCCAGATTCTCTCCCAGGAATGCTTCCCAGGGGCTAGGGTCAGACCATCAGTATCTGTTAAGCAACATAAAGAAGAAAAGGGTTTGGCAAGGCCCACAGTACTTCTGTTCTACCATCTAGACATATATGGCTTCCTCCTTGGAACAAATATAATTAAGTTAAAAGTGAAGCACATTCTATTGTTTAAGCTGTGGCAGGAGAGTCTTCTTTTTATTGCTTTTTACAAATCTACAAAAAATTTGTCCTAATGTTGCCATGAAATTAATCATAAAAAAGTTAAAAATTCAAATTTTTGATCATAAAGCATCTTGAGTAGAGAACTAATTAAAAAACATGGAACATGCTTCATAGACAAAATAACTTTGTAGATTGCTTCCAAGTTACAAGTTAAAGCTTAAAATCTCCAGCGCAGTCTGAACAGTTGGATAATTAGATGAATTGTCTCATCTCTAGTCATCCTGGATTATTTGGAAAGTGCCTTACTTCATAATGTGGAAATATACCACCTCCAAGCTTAAAGGATTTGATGGATTGTTTGGTAATTGCCTTATTTTATAACGAGGAAATATACTACCTCCAAGCTTAAAGGATTTGGTGTCTTGGGAATGAGCAACTACATTTTCCAGAACAATCAACTATTATATCTGAAGGGACATGAACAATATCTAATGGTTCCCAGCCCCTTCCTAAAAATGACAGATCATGGTACCTTAGAAATAGAAGACTTGACTACAACCTGTGACCCCTTAGAGGTAGCATTTGCTTCAGACACAGGTTTCAATATATGTCTACCTCCCCTTCCATATTGATTTTTAAAAATTGTGTAGAGAAAGTCATCTGAACTCCAGGATCCAGCCATGCCAGTATCTCTGAACTGAGTCTTTTATCCCTGCATCCTGATACATCCAACCTCTGCTGTGTGGTTTATTTTGATTAAGAGTCAGGTTTTGGTCACTTGGAACAGTCTACAAGTGTTAGTCAAACAGTGATTCTTTTCCACATTCTTGCTACCTCAAGGTTTTCTCCCAACTAGAAAATTCTAGTTTGTATGACTTGAAATTTCTGGTACCCATTCTGGAAAAACTATGGTAATTCTACAAGACAATCCTAATGATTGCTTTATGATGATTTCCCTGGCATAAATCCAATCTGGGTACATAAGACTACACCACTCCTTCCCTCTTTAGCACTTGCAACCAACATGTTCTAGTTAACTCTTTCCTACTCTTATTTGTATGCTGTGTCTACTATCTTCCAAACTATATCATAAACTCTTCCAGTTGGGGACCAAATGGCACATGCGTCTTTTGGTTTGGCCACCCAGCCTGACTCAGTGCTTACTGCAGTGAGCAACTACTTGCTTGTTTGGAATTGGTTCTAAGGTAGAACTCTCCCCATCATTCTCATTTCACTTTTGTAGATTCTTGACCCCAAGTCAATTACTCTCATATTCCAATGTGATAGCCTATGGTTCTGCATTTATTTTGCTTTTTCAGAGGAAAGATCTCTGAGTTGTTTGACTTTCATTACTTTATAGAGTACAATTCTTCAGGAATGAAAGATTTAATTTCCTTTGTTCTTAAGTCCAGCTGTAGGGAATCAGAAGGCTATTCCAGGTGTGTAATGAGGCAAGAAGGTCCCATTATTTTTATATATTCTGCATCTTCAGAATGTAGTCTATGCCAGGAAAATGTGTAATAAATCATTCCTTTTCACTGCACCAAACAGACTTGGGAGCAGGGGGCAAAAGGCAGATTTAAATAATTTAATTATTCTCCTGATAAAGAAAGACACAATTCTGTTGGAAGGAAATCAAGTAACAGTCACTTATTGTCTTGATGCATTAGAATAGTTTGTATTTCAAAATGCAGATAATATGCATCTGCAAAGCAAAGACTAAGATTTTTGAACAGTAGAGCAACCTAGGTGCCAAAAGTTAGGAATGGAGCAATCATAAGACTCTCATGAGCATACAGAGTTAACCAGCACTGGGTCTTGAGTTTTGTGAAAACTATAGCTTCTAAAAAAATGACCAAGTAAAGGAAAACAGTAAATGAGAAAGGTGGAATCTCTGTATCAAACAGTGACTCAACGGTAGCCATAATTTCATGGAAAGATACAAGCTGAATCATATAGAAAAGATGAGATTGAATTTAAGATGTATTTCATCTGGGCATAAATTTCTCTTGAATGAAATACCTCTGCTGAAATAGATACAATTTTGGACAGTCTTTTTCCACCATCACGTGAACATACATATAAAAGCACATACATACATTTGGGAAGCACACAAAAGATCTACATGAGAGAATCTATGATCCAGGAATTATGATTAATGGCTGCCTAACTAAACGTCATCCTGTCGATCTAAATATTACACATTCTTGTTTACAGAGCCTGATTTCACATTCCCTTTGCAGCATCTATAAGTAGCTGGTTCACATGAGGTAGCCACCCATCACCATTACTATGTAACTTAGAGACAGATGGTATAGCTCTGTCATGCCAGCTCTAGGTATATGCTTTAGCATTCTGAGGAGGAAACAGAAAAAGCAGAGACCTATTGCCATGTGAGTTGCTAAACTGGTATTGTGAGAGTGTCATTGGGAGAGTTTTTGTTTGGGTCATGAATGAATGACCCAGTACCACCATGCCCCATTTAGACTCAGTAATGAAGACAAAAAATATTTATAAATGATAAAAACACATTTTGTAAAATGTCTATTTATAGTCTTTTATTTACATTGAAGAGATTAACTAGATGCCCAAGCTTTTTTGTTTTTTCTTTCCAGTAAATGAGTGTTAACTATCATTGTTATTCAAACAGCATCATCTTCTTTCTCTGCCTCTCCTCACTGTTCTCCTGAGCTAATGTACTTTTCCTTTCAATTTGAACAATGTTAAAAAAGAAAGGGGAAAACGGCAAGAGAAGGGTGCCCAGCAGATCCACCAGCTATTGGGTCTGGATTTTGCTTCGCGTTCTTTATGTCGACTATCTGATGGGTGCTCAGGTGAAAAGGAGTGGGCTTCTTTCTTGAGGAAAGTAGAAATATCACTTTGTACAGAAGGATGCATGGCATGGTACCAGTGTGCTAGCCCAATGTTTGTATACTCTAGACTATTTATGGCCAGTGTCTTCTATTTAGAACACAGGATTTGGAGTGAAATCACCCTTAGGCTCACTGCCTACTCTTTTATCTGTCTACATTATACTTCAGGCAAACTATTACATTACGACCTTTTTCAGCTTCAGAGTGATCTTGGTAATTATGTCAGGATTCTTAGAAGAATTCAGAATGATCTTAGGGGCTGAGAGCAAGCACTGGATCCACTTGCTTTTTATATCTAAGACTCTGGGTTTGAGTCCCTGTACCAACAAAACAAAAGGAATTATGATGTAAGAGCAGGAGATGAATTCAGATAAAAACTATACACTTTACTGGCAATGTATTATGTTCGCTCTTCCTGACTTGTATAATTCTGCTGAGTAATTAACAACATAGGAGACTTGCTTCTGCATGTGGGAACTGTGTATTGTAGTCCCTGTTTTTCAGTTAACGTAAACTGTTCAAAAGTAAAGTGAGGTGTGTGATAAATGGTCCAAATTGAGTGTCTTACACATTTTAGATATCTGAAGTTGGGGAAGGGCTTCACAAGGTGCACTGTACTCTGGTGTACACCCCTTCACTGTCTTATGATTTGTTTGCATAGACAGGTCTCTCTCTTTTTGCTTTATGCATCAATCTAACCCTTTCTCTACATCGACTTTCATTTTTCTTTTTTTTAATAGTCTGTTCACAGCTCACCCTTAGGTCACAAGGAGCATATATTGCTCCAGACTAATATTAGTTTATCAATTTTATTCATTGCCTTTAAATTTTACCATAATGAGTACGCAAATCTTTTCATTACTTTCAGAGTTTCAAAAGGTTGAAGTTTTAGAGAAACAATGTTATCTCCTCCAGAATGCACCAAACAGTAAAAGACAGAGCAACAAGGAAACGTTATATATATATTCCCCACTGTAGCCACTAGGCCTGGGGTGGTTTTGCTGGGATGTATATTTAGCAATAGTTTTTGCAGTGTCTAAAAATAGTTAGACAGAAGGCTAGTGTTATCAGTCTGTGCTGAAGGCTCTCTGTGTTGAAAGGTCATGTGTAAAAACAGACTTTCCCCTCAAATAACAGCTTTGGATGGGCTGAGGTAATACATGGAGTCAGATCGGAGGGAAATAGTCTTATGGTGGTCTTTCTGCTTGATAGAACTGGGTTCCTACAGGATTTTCTTGTTTCTTTTTCCCACTGCTGGACCCACTCATCTACTCAAAGGATGAAGCTACAAAGCCTTTGGCTGACTAATAGAAGGTCTTGTTTCATTCTGTTTAAAGTCAGTTTTCATAGCAAAAGTCTAGGACATCTTTGACTAACATAGTCCTTGATGAGATTTAGAAGGTAAAATTTACCATGCTAAAAAGACAATTAATATAATTCCAAGCTGCAATTTAGATTAGCTATGTAGAGCCACATTCAATCTTAAAATTTTATCAAAATTTGACAATCTCTAAGGATATTTCTGCCCTAACACAGTTGGAAAGCAAAAGGCCTCTGTTAGGGGGTAATGTAGGGATGGGAGTGGAGGGTGGTGTGTATGGCCCACCTTCTATCTCTCACCTAGGAAATAAGTCTTTTGACTTAATAAAACTGGCATACAAGCAGTAGTAGCTAAAATTAACTGACAGGGTTGGGTGGTGTGTATACACATATAAGCAAAACAAACAGA
This sequence comes from Grammomys surdaster, assembly GCF_004785775.1. Lineage (NCBI taxonomy): Eukaryota > Metazoa > Chordata > Mammalia > Rodentia > Muridae > Grammomys > Grammomys surdaster. The sequence continues at coordinate 16,161,174 of NW_021621338.1, read as the reverse complement.
GCAATCTGTTCCACCTCGAGATAAGGATGCAAGGTAAATATAGAAAGATGAAACACTTTACCTGAGCAACATAAAATTTAGACTTAAATGCTAGCAATGTTTCTTAAATCACTATCTTAAGAAATAGTCTCACAACCCTGTGGGTTGCAGCTGGAACCCCCCATGACTCCCGGGTTCAACTGACCTCATGCAAGCTTAAATGCTTCATTTGTTCCCAGAGACTAAGCTGAAAGAGCTTCTAACTCCTTGCGGGGTGATCCTCATCACTGACCCTCAGCCTTTAGTGACCGCACCTCCTTTCTCTGGTTGGAGATACTAACGGGCCCCCTCCCATCAAAAGCAGCTCAAAGCCGGCAAGGTCTTGCTCCTGTCTCAGACACAAAAAGCTTTTTATGACTATAATTGAGAAGCTGTTTGCAGCTGCACTTTATCAAGCCGGTAACAAGAGGGCTTGGAGCCTTGGCAAAGCCAAGGTGTCTGCGAAGTCACCTTGGGAGGAGAAGAGGGTCAAAGAGGGTATGATGGAGGTGCTGACCCGGGCACAGGGACCCAACAGGAGCGCCCCTGTCCCGGGATCCATGAGGAAGGGGCAAAGGATTGGAGGGATGACCAGCAAGAGGAAAACGCTGCTGCAGGAAGACCCCTAGGCTACCCTAGGTGGCGATCAGCTGACCGGGCTGCGAGGGGGCGCCCTTGGGTGCGTCACGGGAAACCTCGCTTCCTGGGCTAGCTCTTTTTCTGTGTGCCCCTGCGGCTGCCGGCTGCCCCGCGGGTCCAGCGCAGCTAGAGCTCCACACCGGCGCTCTGACCTGCCAGGAGCCTGTGCCCGCCTAGTGCACGCCCCGGAGGGCGGGCCAGAGCGCAGCGCAGCCGCCGCCACCCGGGAGCGCAGGGAGCCCCGCAAGCGACAAGGCCTCTGTGGGCGCTGCCCGCTGCAAGTCACTCCCCGCGCCACCTAGGTCACAGAGCGAGCGGGACTTTCCCGCCTGGTTCCCCCCCAACCCCCAGCAGGGAGGCTCGTGCGCGCAGCCCTGTGCCGCAGGCCCCTGACACATCCCGTGGACATCTCCGGGCTCGCGGAACTGGATCGCGGCAAGCCAAACTGGGCCGCGGCGAGACGGGCCCCTAGTCCCAGGGCGCGGTCTCCACCTTCCCCGGCTCCTCCTCGCCAGCTGTGCTGCCGGTACCCATTGTTCGCCCCGCCCGCTTGCCCGGCGACGCTGGGCGCCGCTCCCCGGCCTCGCGGCGCACCTACCTTCTGCTGCCGCCGAGCCATGTCGGTGGGCTGCTTGGCGTTGAAGGGGTAGGCGATGCAGCGCATCACGAACACGTACAGCTGCAGCCTCTTCTTCCTCTCCTCCTCCTCCTTCTGCAGCCGCTCTAACTCTTCCTTCTCCTTCTCGCTCACCACCGACGGGCTGGGGCTGGAGGGCCGGCCGCCGCCGGCGCGGCTGCTGGGCTGCAGCCCCCCGGCCCCGCCGCCGCTGCTCGCGCCGCTACCCCCACCGCCGCCGGCGCCCACCCCGGCCCCGGCGCCACTGCCCCCCATCCCGGCGCTGCCCGCCGAGCCCTCGCTGGTGCGACTGGGAGATAGGCGCGCTCCGGACGCGGCCGAGCCCAGCACCTCCTTGCCGCTCTCCTCTTCCAGGATCTCATCCGATTCCTCTTCGCTGGACGAAGGGTCCAGCATGGTGGCGCCTGGGAGAGGAGGGGTCCCCGGTACCCCTGGCTTGGGGTGCAAAAGGTGGGGGGCGCTGGAGGCAGCCGAGGGTCGACTGTCCCGGTGGGCGCTTCTTCCTAGGTCAGGGAGAGCGAGCGCTGCTGCTCAGCTTCGGCCGCCGCGACTGCTTCCTCTGCCGGGCGAGAGCGAGCTGAGCGCAGACCCAGGAGCGCGAGGGGAGGAGGAGAAGGGAGAGGTGCGTGTGTGCACCCGAGGTGGGCAAGGGCGAGAATCAATTGCGAGCCCCGAGCCCGCAGCCGGATGCCATCTGCAGCCGCTGAAGGAGGCGCCTCCAGAAAAGATGCCGAGTGTTGCAAGCTGTCGGTGCAGCCAAGAGCCGGAGAGGCATCTTGCCGATTGGGGAGCGAGCGGCGCTTACGTGTTTATTGGCTTAACTCTCCAGTGTCCGCGGCGGAGAGGGCGACTGCAAAGGCCTAAAGGGGGAAAGTGCAGAGCACCCCCAAAACCTCAGAGTTCCACTACTTTTGACCCTCATGCCCCCCCAGTCTGCCTTGCCCCCTCTCCTATGTAGACCACCTCTCTTTGCCGTGACCTCTCTTCCCCTCCCGGGGACAAAAAGTTTTTTTTTCTCTCCTGGGTGGGGAGGGAAAATAAAGAAGCCAATGGTAACTTCTGACCAGCGGAAAGCAGGCTTTCTGCATGCGTCCAGAGGTCACACTAAGAGGAATTCAGCGAGATGTCACCTTCAAGAAAAGGTCTATCTTCTAGTTCAGACTTCTCATCTGGGGTGTGGGGACTGGGAAGGGGCAGCAGGAAAGGTAGGCATTGTGTTTGTCTCACCTGTGTAAACCTCTATTCCAGCAACCTATGCCACCACAATGTGCCCACTGTAAAATACAAATGCATCAAATTTGAGTGACTTGATGTATGGCTCATGAAGTTCAAAGTAGAAATCAAGAGGCTCCCAGACCCCAAGTCCCTAGAAGTCGGTGTATTTTCTGCTGAACCTTGCCAGGTTTCTGGTTGTTCAGTCCTTCCTCCATGAAGGATCTGAGGGAAAAAATAGGAACTCCACACACCAAATAAGACACCCCCAAAACTCGGCAGCAACAATATCTAGTGTACTGTCTCTGTCACATTGTCTTCACCCTGGGTTGTGGAACTGTAATTATCAATACAAAGAACAGATGATGTCTTCCTTCCCAGACTCCATTCTTTCTTAAGTCAACAGAGACCAAAAGGCACTGGGGAGCTGGCCAGCGTGCTGAACTTACTCAGCGACCTTAGATGCATCAGAAAAGGAACTAAAGGCGGTCATCTTTGGACCATTCCATATTAGCTGCGGTTTATAAATGTGTAGCATGACTTTAAATTTTAAATCACAACTGTTGTTCTGTGTTTTCAAATCTACTGTGAGTTTTAAGTTTTCTGATAAACCTGATTAAATATGTGAATGAACTTAAGACAAAATGTATCTATATGTCATTCCAAAACTTTCTCTTCATTTTTTGAATTAAGTAATATATGTACTGCTAGTATTTGGTTCTACCATACATCAAAGATACAACCTTTATAGCCTTTACACATTCTTTATCCATTTAACATTTTAAAATTGAACAGTGTGAAAACTTTGACAGCTTACCAGTTCTACTAAACTCTTCTGAGGAAATAAAATCTGTTAGAATAAAGATTTACCAGTTTCTCTGGAAGAGAAAACTATGGTAGGCCAGTTAGTGGATCAACAGCTGTTAGTAAGCATTTTTTGTTAATGAACTGCTTTAAGTGCTTATGGACATGGAACGTTTAGAAGATTCTCTCAAGAGTATATTCATTCTCCTTTGGGAGATACAGCATAAACATACAAAGAAGTGTGGCATCATTTATTTCAAACATAATGTCAACAAATCTAGGTTTGTAAATGGAAAAAGGTTCTCATCAATAAAGCAAATCAGAATACAGCAAACTATGTTCTCAAACACGAGAGTAAAACTTTAAAGAGGGTACATGGAGGGGTGGATATAGTACATTGAAATGGTGATTCAGAAAGATGTAATGACAGGACTCAGAGGAAGAAAAGTACAGAGTTTTGTAGAGCTCCTCTATAGGTGAGTGAAGTTGAATTATAGTACATTTGACCATACAGAGAGACTGTATTTAGCATAAAAAGAGACTGGTTATGGAGAAGGAACTGATTTGGGGAGGGTGTGCTGAAGGCCAGACAGAGACCATTGGTTAATCAAATATGTTCCCTGTAACAGTTTAGACATTTACTTATTACATAGTGAAGACAGAGTGATGTGAATTATGTCTGTATATCTGTTTGCAGTGTATAAAATGATATAATATTTTATATTTATAAAATGCAGTTTATAAAATGATGTAGTATTTGCTTGGTTTTATATTTTTGCAGATTGTTGGGGGGGAGTGTTGTTATTTATTTCAAATAGTCCTTAATGTAGAAATGCAATATCTACCTTTTATTAAAGGTAAGAATCTACAATTTGGATAGTTTGTTAGTTAGGGTATTATTGCTATGAAGAGGCATGGTGACCAAGACAACTTTTATGAAGGACAACACTAATTGGAGCTGACTTACAAGTTCTGAGGTTCAGGCCATTATCATCATGGCAGGAAGCATGGCAGTGTCCAAATAGGCAGGAATAGCATGTAAGGTGCTGAGAGCTCTACATCAGGTTCTGAAAGGAAACAGAAGAAGACTGGCTCACGGGCAGCTAGGAGGAAGTTTTCAAAGCCCACCCCCACAGTAACATACTTCTTCCAGCAAGGCCACACCTACTCCAACAAGGTCGTATCTCCTACTAATTCCACACCCTGGGGTAAGCAAATTCAAGCCACCACCTGGCTCCCATAGGCTTGTTCAAACACATGAGTCTATGGGGGGCACACCTAGCTATAGCATAATGCAAAATACATTTAGTTCAACTTCAAAAGTCCCGTAGTCTATAGCAGTCTCAACAATGTTAAAAGTCCAAAGTTCAAAGTCTCTTCTGAGATTCATCCAATCACTTAACTGTAATCCCTCCTAAAATCAAAATCGAAAAGCAGATCACATGCTTCCATCATCACAGGATATATATTACCATTCCAAAACCTCACAGTGAGGAAATACTGAACCAAACAAGACCGAAAGCCAGCTGGGCAAACTCCAGACTCTGCATCTCCATGTCTAATATCTCACATCTGATATCTTCTATCTCCAACTCCTTTCATCTTTGTTGACTGAAACTAACTTCTTCCTCTTGGACTGTTTCCACTCCCTGTTAGCAGCTTTCCTCAGCAGGTATCCCACAGCTCTGATATTTCTAGCATCTTGGGGTATCTAAGGCAACTTCAACTTTACACCTTCTTGTTCCAGTGTCTGGGATCGACATGTGATCTTCTGAACTCCTCCAAAGGGCTTGGGTCACTTCTCCAGCTCTGACCTCTGTAGCACTCCATACTCTAGTTGACTCCACTTTACTGCTGCTGCTGTTCTTGTTGATCACTCCATGGTACTCCTTGATACTAGCATCTCTAATTCCCTGGAGTCTTATACTGTAACTAGGCATCATCAATAGCATCTCACAGGCTCTCTTCATGATGTCAAACCTCAAGTTTTTTACATGATCCTTCAGTCTTAGGCCATCAACTGCAATTGGGGCTACACCTTCACCAGTGGCCTTCCCTGGCCTCTCACTGTGCCAAGCCTCAGCTATTCTACATGACACCTTCACACTTTCAAAACCAGTACCACCTCCGTGATTCTTACACGTTACCAAGTCTAGCAGCAGTGAACGCTATAACTTTTACTATCTTTGGAACATGGTTATTTGTGCTCTCAGAAGATTTCACCTTGGTGATGCTGATTTCTTCTTAATCACTGCTAATTTCTTACCTCTAACTAACCAGCATCAATTGTCCCAGTAACCACTTCTAGTCTTGATTCTAAAGTCAGAGCCACATAACCAAAGCTGCCAAGTTCTGCTGCTTGCTGGGCCTAGAACTCTATCCCCCTTCTTCTATTACATCTTTGCCAGCTTTCTGGTTTTGATGATTTCCTTCATTGACTAAACTTGGTTGTCTTAAAACTTTCTCTGTAGACCAGGCTAACCTTGAACTCAGATCTCATGGCTCTGTCTTCTGAATGCTGGAATTAAAGGTATGTACCACAATGCCTGGACCTAAGCTTTTCTTTACCTGGAACTTGCTCTGTACCAGGCTGGTCTAGAACTAAGAAATCTGCTTGTTTCTGTTGCCCGGGATTAAAGGCATATGTCACCATGCCCGGGCCTAAGCTTTTCTGGGTCACTAGGCCTCAAGATCCAGATCAAATGTGTATCATCCATGTCAAGATCTGGATCAAAAGCCTGTGTCTTCCAGCCTCAAGTTCTGGATCACAAGTGGGCCCTCCTTTTCTGGATTATAGTTCATTCCATATTGAAAGTCCAAATGAAAACAAGAACCAGGTAATAACACCTAGCATGATATAACTATTTCTTGTTTAACTGCCAACACACAAACAAGCTTAGCTAGGTGAGATCTTACTCTGATGTCAACACTCCCTTAATTTTACTTAATATCCTTGAACACAGGATTTAGATCCACTGCACTTCCTGGTGCCCCTTTAATACTTGAAACATACATACATTTTATAGTTTTCCTTTCTAACCTTGCTATGCTTGATCAGTCTTCCTGAGAGTAAATCAGAGGACAAAGTCTATGCTGGATGTTTCTGAGACTCCTTTGTGACATGCAATTAATTTGAGTCACTTCAGCTTAGTCTCATGAAGACTTTTCACACAAGGGCAAAAAGCAGCAACACTTCACCAAAACATCACAAAACAGTCTCTAGGCCACATACTAAAATTCTTCTCCTTTAAAACCTCTAGGGCCAGTCTGCCACAGTTCAAACCACTATCAGCCCCAATGTCTTCCATATTCTGACTAGGATGGCCCATAAAGCCCCACTTACAGCATTCCACTACCTTTCAAATTCAAAGTCTCAACAATCCATATTCTTTCAAACAATAGCATGGTCAGATCTATCACAGCATACTTGAGTCCCTAACACCAACTTCTGTCTTAGTTAGGGTCTTATTGATATGAAGAGACACTATGACCAAGACAACTTTTATGAAAAGCAACATTTAATTGGGGCTGACTTATAGGTTCTGAGGTTCAGACCATTATCATCAGGAAGCATGGCAGTGTCCGGCTAGACAGGCATGGCATGCAAGGAGCTGAGAGTTCTATATCTGGTTCCGAAGGCAAACAGAAGACTGGCTCATGGGCAGCTAGAGGAGGTTCTTAAAGCCCACCCCTACAGTAACACACTTCTTCCAACAAGGCCACACCTACTCCAACAATGCCATATCTGCTAATAGTGCCACACCCTGGGCCAAGCATATTCAAACCATCACAGATTGTATATGACATACTGTTAAGACAAACCTGCCAATATGTACAAAGAAATTCTCCAAAATATTAGAGGCTTAAGATATGTCTTTCAAAATCATGTCTTAGATCAGTAAAGGTTAGTTCACTGGCCTTGGAGGTATTATAACTTCAAGAGAGCTACAGACAAGATATGCCATCCAAAACTCCTTAGGAAGTTGACCTAGAGATCACAGCTTTTCTAAATGAAAATTTGATGAACAAGTAAGGGAACAAAACTTAGAACTCAGCCAAAGGCTCTTAAGTTTTGTCTACTTTTTAATGTCTCTGTTTACATGATAATATGATTCTACTGTAAATACCAATGCACTCATGCAATTAAATATTCAAAGGAGCCATGTCAGGAGCATACATTTTTCGAATCCTGTACTGTTTGGCTTTGTATGAAACTTGGGAAACCTTAAAGTGATAGAATAACTTTTAGTAAGGAGTATAGAAAGATGTATAAGGAAGGTAGAAGTTGTAACATTGAATTTAGTAATCTCATGTATAACAAAGTCTAGAGGAAATGAAAATAAGAGAGACACTAAATCAGGGGTTTCTAACATATGCCTTAAAGATCTTTATTCTCCTCTGCAGTTTTTGTCATGATTGAAGTAAGAGGCTACACATTGAGAGATATTTTAGGTAAAGGCAATCACCTCCTTATGTGGCTAATAAAACATGTTTCAAGTAAAAACTGATTTTAATTTTCATTTTGATGTCTTGAGGTTTGGTTATCAAAAGGTAGCATTTGGCCAACATAATCTTTTTTAAAAAAATATGCTAATTTTGATTTTAGATGTATACATTTCATCTAATCAATATTTTCTTTAAAATTTTAAATTATATGACTAGCACAGAAGATCTGAATGTTAGTTTACTCAAATCTGGTGGTATGTCTAATATCAAGTTAAATGATCAGGTTCTCTGTCTCTCAGCAAATGAATAAGCCAGACTCAGTGGGGATGACAGTATACAACACACCCCAGCCCCCAACCCCACACCCACACCCACACCCACCCCCCACCCACACCCACACACACACATAAACTTGAGTGATGTTTTAGCTATGAATGTTTTTTTCAAGCAATGAAAGAAAGCCTTATAATAAATAGGTAGGTAGGGTTGGACACAAACAATTAGGAAGGAAAATAAACAAAACCTCATAGTGAAAATGAACAGATCCCAGGTTACAGAGGTTTGCTTTTTTCTGTAAATGAGCTCCTCCCTTGTTTTAGGTACTATTGAGGGTTTAGAAAATAACCTATTCCATTTGGGAAATCATTCTGCACTGTCTGTCCTTATCATACAGTGGTTCTCTCTATAAGGAGACAGTGACATGCTTTCATTATGTATTAACAAGTCATACATAATGATTTACCATAGGAGCCAAAGGCATCTATAAGAACTAGGGTTTGCATTGTAATGTGTGGTGTATTTCTCTCTGTGTGTCTCTCTCTGTCACTTTCTATCCCTGTCTCTCTGTCTCTGTCTCTGTCTCTCTCTGTCTCTCTCTCTCTCTGTTCCCTTATCCATGTGACTGTAGAAGTCACAGATCGACACTAATTGTCTTCTACAATAGCTCTCCACCTTACTGTTTTACATAGGATCTCTAATTGAACCTGGGTCTTGCTATTTCAGTTTGATTTTAGCCATCAAGCTACTGGTGTCCTTATATCCCCACACCCACAATGCTGGTGTTACAGACACAGGTTTCCACACACGACTTTTACATTGGTGCTTGAGATCAAAATCAGCAAAGACTTTACATAACTGAGCCATCTCCCCAAATTGGAATTTGTTATATTTTAGTCAGGTACTTAAAGGTATACAAATCTTATTCTTTCATTGCCCTTTATCTTATATGAATCTTAAGAGAGATTCACAAAGAAAAATTGTATATAAACATCATAATGCCGTTACGATAAAGCTGAGACAAGGCTTGATGTTCCCCAGCATAGAACTCTAATAATGTTAGGATAAACTGAATAATTTAGCTCTTGGACCTGAGCAGAATCTCTACCTTCAAATGCTAGGATTTATAGTTTGGAATGCAATCATCCTCTAATCAGTCGTAAGGTATAAAAAAAAACTGAAGTAACAATGAGCACAATTAGGGATATTTGCAAAGAAGGAATAGAAAGGCTTGTTCAAAGACTTCAGGTCTGGAATCCACTTAACCCAGTGATACAGAAGAAGACAGTAGAAGAGTCCTAGAAATACATGGGTGATACATTAGTTTCATTTTCACTACTGTAGTTAAATGCCCTGATGAAGGCAACTTTGCTAACACTGAGGATACAGTCCATCCAGATGGGGAAGATACAGTGTCAATATTAAGAGCCTGACTTGGACACTGTGGCAGCCTCAGTCAGGAAGCAGAAAGTGAACAGGAAGTGGGGCTGGACTATACAGACTTAAGCTAGTTCCCATTGTCTGATTTCCTCAAGTGAGGCTCAACCTCCTACAAGTAGCATCACCAGCTTTGGACCAAGTGTTCAAACATATGAACCAATGGGTACAGTTCGCATTCAAACTACAAGAGGTTTCAAAGCCTTTCAACCGGAGATAGTTCTGCTCATGAACAACTCAACTGGCAGCTTCACCTGTGAGACTTGATTGCTTTCCAATCTTCTTGAGGAGGAGGTTTAACAGTGTAGATGAGAGGAAATATTCACTTTTCCTCACCCATTACTAGATTCTTCACTATACATAATACAAAGAAACAACAATAGCAAAGACATAAATATTTGTGCAATATAAATTCTACATGACACAAGAGCTTTCACAAGTGAAGATCCAAAGAAACAAGAAAAACTGTATTTTTATGTTTAAGCTTGAGGACGTTCTGACAATCACATAGAAGAATCACTGGACAAAGGGATCTGATCTGATGGCAGTGAGCTGGACGAAACTTGACAAGGCCTGTTGGCTCACTCTTCTCTGTGTGCCTTCATCGGCAGGTGCAGGGACATTCCTGTGGACTCATCTTACCTGGAGTTGATGTGACTTGCATTAGAAGAAGTAGAGAGAATTCCAACTAGATATATAGCTTGCCTTAAAGAAATACGGTGAAACCAAGGAGATACCCTCCTGCTTCTGTTTTCCTCAGATGATGAAGAGCAAGAAGTCTTTTAGTACCCTTAAAGATGTCGTAACACAAAAGGCATCCTAGAGACTCAGACTCTTCACTCCTGATTGTTCTCCAGCTATCGATCTGAAAGATGCCCTGCCTTTGTCTCACAGGAGCAAACTTCTTCCTGGTATTTGTTCAAAACTCTGGCACCACTCTTGGTAATGTCCTTGAGGGGATGGCAACCTAAGAGATGGGTGAGAGCACAGCCTAGCCTGCAGCAAACCTATGCAAAATCCAGCAGACACTGGGATGCTGTTTGTAATCATATTCTATTCTAAATGACATGGCCAGGCACTAGGAAGTTGAAAGGGGAAGGGAATGTGTTTACTAGGAACAAAGGACAAACATTTGCTTTTTAAAGAAGATACTGCGAATTTGCAGCCTAGACTAGGCTCTGAAGACAAACACTGTGGCCCCTGCACAAGTTTTGCAGGGGGTGAGTAGTTTTTTTGCTTGATTGGTTGGTTTTTTTTATTACATATTTAATGCCTGTTCCTTTTTTGACTCACTCTCACATGCTACTCTCCTTTTATATTATTGGAAGGTATAAGAATAAGGAAGAGACTGAAGTAAACTGACACAGTGACAAGCAGTTAGGATGATCAGGACTCTAAGGAGGACCCTTAGAGTATAACTTAGAGTTTCTATTACCACAATAAACATCATGACCAAAAGGAATATGGGGATGCAAGGATTTATTTCACCTTCCAACTCTCAGGTCATACTTCATCCCTGAGGTGATCAGGACAGGAACCTATTGGCAGGAATTAAAGTGGAACTTGTGGAAAGACTTTACTTATAGTCTTGCTTTCCATGGCTTGCTTGGGTTGATTTCTTACTCCATCTTGGACAATCTGCCCTGGATTCCCACTGCACAGGATGGCCTGTGCTGTTGTGTTTTCCCATATCAATCATTAATCAGAAAAATACTCAAAAGCCTTGCACATATGCCAGTCTGACGGTGGTATTTTCTCAGTGGAAATTCTTCTTCCCTGATAAGTAGCTTGCGTTAAGCTGATGTCAACCCAACCAGACAAGGGAATATTTGAGTAGGCACGTCAATTGTCACAGAGATTTTCCACCTTTTTCTCACAGGGTTTACTTGATGGCATAAAGTACGACACACAAACTTTGCTTGACTGGTGATGATCAATCAGCATTTCAGTGATCTCATCATATCAAGAGTGATTTGTGTCAGATGATATTCTATGCTCAAAGTCAGCTCACAGTAAGACCTGTAAAAAGTTAGACTAATGTTATAAGATTGCATCCAAATTTTCAAAGCTATTTATACTGTCAAACAACAAAGGGGAGCTGTGAGTCACTAAATCATTTCTATATCGAAAATTTTAAGCAGTACATTTTCCATATAATGACCAGTATGATTTGGTTAGTGGAAAGGGAGAAAAGCAACAATATGTGTCATAATACTCTCAGACAATTAGTTGAGTAACCAATTAAAATAGATAATCATATTTCCAATTCATATATATGCATGACTTCTGGTGATGTCACAGGTTACATGGGAATGATTTCATCACAAAAGAGCTCCATCCCTGGGTTCTGATACATATTCAGGGTTGTTTAGGACAATTGATTCTCTATGACTTGCAGATGTTTTATAAGATAGGTGATAAAAAATGATGGATGTTCAAACTGTGCCCAAGCTGATAAAATGTGCGTGAATTTAAAATTGATTTCCCATGGCTAGAAAGATGGCTCAGGGGTTAAGAGCACTAAATGCTCTATCAGAAGAAAGTTCAGTTCCCAAAACTTCAGGCATCTCACAAATACCTATAACTCTAGCTCCAAAGGATCCATATTGTCCTCTTCTGGGCTACTTGGGCACCTGTACACACATGTACACACACACACACACACACACAGACACACAGACACACATTCAAATTGTTCATGATGATGATAAAATTATTTTTCCATAGGAATAACTAGTTACAAAATTAAAAAGTCATTGGATTTTATTAATAATTTAAAATTTCCTTTAAATTTTCTCAGTAGCTTGGTATCTTAGTGATACAGGCAAAGTTCTGACATCTTTATAGTTGTCTTTATGGTCTATAATTACCAATATAGTCTCAATGCCAAATATTTGGTTTCCATAGTTATCTGTTATTGCTTTGTTTGGATATTTATTTAACTACTTTTTAAAACTTAATGTGTATGGATATTTTGACTCCATATGTCTGTGTGCTACTAATGACAAGACTCAGCTTGTTCACAGTTCTGAGGAAGGGTTGTTTGAGAGTGGTAGAAGAAACTACTTTGCGTCAAATCATGGGTACAAGCTGACAACAGGTATTCTGCTTGAGACAGCTTTCTCTGAAGATCTCCAGACAGCTCATCTGGATAGCACAGTTCTCTCAGACTAAAGCCCTGTCTTTTATTTACATATTCATTCAGTCATTTATTCTAGGTTCATCTTTGATTATCTCACAAATAAGCGTTCTATGACCCCCATCCGCCTGATTCTTAGAAAAAGACAGCAAGCACATGTTTTTTTAAGCATTGCAAATGAATTCAGAGATCTGCCTGCTTTTTTTTTTTTTTTTTTTTTAAGCATAGACAATAAGCTTAGCTTAGTAGGATCCAGCCCTGAGATTAGCATTCCCACCATATCTGGGCCTGGACCTAAACTTGCTCTGTCCTAGGTTGACCTTGAACTCAGATATCTGCCTGGCTTTGTAAGCACAAACAATAAACTTAGCTGGATGGGATCTTGCCTTTCAATCGCCACTCCTCAAATCTATTTATCTCCTTCCTTAATATCTTTCTGACAAGCTGGCTCATAGTGGAGCTGCTTTTGTTCTTTTAGGTCCCTGAATCTTCTCATATAATTCATATTGCATCCTTATATTTTGCATAGTTGAGAAATTATATATTTTTGAACTCATGTTTTCAAAGTTCTTTCCCACAGCCTTAAGGGCTGTCCTTAAGGTCACAGTGTTTACCGTTTTTGCTAAGGACATAGACATATCCTTGCCTCACAGACTCGTGCTGCTTCTATCATAGAATCATTAACCTTGGCAGGGAGAACATTCCCTATAACCATGGTAAGGAGAATATTTCCCAAAAGAGGAACATGAAGTGTGTGTGTGTGTGTGTGTGTGTGTGTGTGTGTGTGTGTGTGTGTTTAGCTTTTGCTACCCCACCTTACTGTTCTGGGAACAGGTTGCACTACCCACCTCCACCCAGAGAATACTGGATTTGTGGATGAAAACCACAGATACAAACACATTGCTCAATTTTAACCTGTCTTACTGGCTCAATTGCTGGGCTCTTCTAAGTCTTCTTCAGCTATGTCTTAGCTCAGCACCTCTCAATCTACCCTCAACTTTATTTGTTCAATTACATTTAGTCCCTAACCTTTGGCCGCTCTGCCCAAGATCTCTCATGGCTCCTCACCTTTTGTCTCTCAAAACATGGGGGACACTTCTCTCCTCCTCTGCATCTGATTGCCTCCCCTGCTGGGACCTGGAATATTATGCCTGAGTTTGTGTCCCACTGATTTAGAGAACTACAAAAAGAGATATAACCAAGATTTGACTTCTGCTGAGAAGTCAGATCATATTGGAGAAAGCTTTGTAAATAAACATTCTACTTTGTTATTAAGAATTTAACCTTTCATCTGAGAGAGAAAGAGAGAAAGAGAGGGAGAGGGAGAGGGAGAGAAAGAGAGAGAGAGAGAGAGAGAGAGAGAGAGAGAGAGAGAGAGAGCGCTTTATGAGAGATAACTTGCAAAAACATATGAAGTTATCATTATAGACAATCAAAATTCATGTAAGGAAAAACTTGTTTGCCAATTGACAACAAAAGATGATATCATCAGTCTTATAGTGAGGATTACATCCCTGGCAGAAGAGAAAGAAGAGGCCATTCAAACATTAGTTTTTGAGATGTCAGCTAAATAGTTTTCAGAAAGAGCTCCCACCAGCTTGTATTTGCATAACAAAAGATCCCCTACCTTCCTGTAGTCTTATTTGCAGACCCCAAGTGGAATATTTATTAAGTCTAGATGCAATTAAAACTTTTGTGAACTGTGTGTTTGATCATGAATAGGGGTGTGTCAGAAAGTCTGTGAGCTGAAACATAAAGCGACTATACAACAAAGCATTCCTATCTTATATTTAGCAATGACATTCAAATGACAAAAAAGAGAAGATCTTGCAAAAGATGGAGTTTCCCATTGAGTGTGCTCATTGCTGATCTTGGTTTCTTTGTTTATTGTTCTCATTAATTTGGCTAACTAACACATGCTGTTGAAAGATCTGCTTCAAACATGACAAAGGTAGTCTTGCTCTAACTGAAGCTGTCTGGATTCTAAAAGTACTTTCATATGAAAGGAAAATACAGTGAATGCTCAAATAGTAGTATGTGCTTCATTAGCATAACAAAAGCCACCCTGCAGATTACTACAGGAATATGCTATAAAGTCTAAGCTTTTTCTTCCACTTCAGAAAATTGAAAGGCTGTCTCCACTCACCTTTTGCTCTTCTGAAGTAGGAATTCTTTTAAAACTCTCTATATTTTAGAAATATTTCAAAGGGTGTTTCTTAAATGGTTCTCCAAGCTGGAGAGGTGATGGAGGTGTGGGTCAAACAAGGTAATTTCTAACCAAAAGAATGGCTTAAACAATTACATAATTTATTTATAATCTATAAAAAAATCATTAAGGGGGTACACTTGAGTGATTTGAGAAAACGACAACAAATTTCTTACTCCAGCAATTTTATAAATTAAAATTTTCCAAGAAGACTCTCTCGTCTACCTGACCCTGTTTTGCTTTGTGAAAGCAAAATATAGCGACTGGGAAGAAAGAGGGAAGGAAAACAATAATCTATGTTTTCATGTTCAGGGATTATTTGATTCCCTGGTAGGCTTGTCTTGCTTACTTATAATCATACCAAAATATTCATAATTTAAAAATTGGCAGGAAATGAAGCAGCAACCCTTCTGTCCCTGTTGGAACATATTACTGAGTTGGGATTTTTCTCCTTCCCTAGAGAGTCATTTTATCATGTGCCAATCTCAAAGTCTAGGGATGCAAAGAGAAAAGAATTGTATGAGAAACAGCAAGGCAAGCCAAGAGTCCCCTGAAAGTGCACCCTAAGACTGCAAAAGCATTTCAGTTCTAGTAATTAACATACATAGATGTTTTTACATTTCAGATGTTCTCCCCTTACCCAGGAGGGGGCTCTGATACTTTTACCAGTTTTAGCAAGTGGGTGAGAATTGTTGAATAATCCTGAAGTTCAGAATTTGGCTATCCATTCATTGATTTAGCAGACACACCCTTAGCCCCAAGTATGTATCAGCTTCTGGGCTGAACCCTACAAAACCGAAGTGAAATGGGCAAATTGTCAGCTTCTGAGCAGCTTTCAGTATGGTAGGAATACAGAGAATAAGAGGATAAAGGTAACAGTCTGTGGAATATTCGACAACAGAGCTGTGTCTTGGGTGCCATGGGGCCCCCTGGGAGGAGTTCCAAAAGTGGGACTGGGAAGCAGAATGAGAAAGCAGAGAAGCATGCTGACAGTGGCTATGATCCAATGTGTCTCAAAGAGGAAAGTGCCAGGAAAGGGAATCTGGGTGGTATGGGATGGGGTAGGGTAGGGGAGCCTGTTCTTGCTTAAGTAACCCTCCATGATACTGCCAAAACCATTTGAAATTAAAATCTTTTCTAGACAATGAAAACAGAGAAGGACTTGGAGAGTTGAGCAGAATTGCCCACTTGCTAAAAAATGGTAAAAGTATCGGAGCCACCTCCTTACAAAATCTAACTCAAATGACAAGGGACATTATTTTTAAGAGTTAAAAACATCTCTAGATGTTAATTACGAGAACTGAAGTGCTTTTGAGGTCTTAGGGTGCACTTTCAGGACATTCTTGGCTTGCCTTGCTGTTTCTCATTCTCTGCTTCTGGAAGCAGACAGATCTATCCTCAAACCAAGTGTTTCCTAGACCAGATTGATTTACTCCAGTCTACTTCTTCATCCAAGTTTTAATGTTAACTTTATCATGTCTAAGATTAAATAACTGTCAACATTCCTGCATGTGGGGGTATCAGGGATGCTAACAGTAGAGAAGGTTAAAGGTAGAGTCAGTAAAAGTGATACCTGTCATGTTCACTGAAGGTGCCTGCTAGCCCTAGGCAGATAGATACTAACTGGCAGAGATGGCTAACTTTGTAAGTCTATCTGCAGTAGTTGGGGGTGCACAGACACTAAAAGTTCCTTGTGAGTGTCTGTGAGGGACTTATTGGATGAGATCCACATCTGAGTTTCCCTACTGCAAGTAGGCCTCATCCAGTCTAGTGAAGGCCTAAGCACACTGCAGAAGCTAGGTCAGGAGGAGCTTTTCCTGCCTAACTGCATGCTCTGGGCCAGTGGCTTTCTTCTGCCCCCATTTTGAGCACCTTTGCAGCTAATGAGGCTCCAACATGCTGGTGACAGATCAATAATCTCCACCTGAGGTCTGAGGGGGAAATAAACAACATATCCAGTTGCTTCTGCTCCTTTGAAAATACAAACATGGTTTTTTTTAGACATTTACTCTCATTTTTTCCCAACAAGTGCTCATAGTCTTTATTCAAAGCCAAACTCTTTGATATGCCAGTATTCTCTGAGCAAATGAATGTATAAATTCAGCTATTATTTTATTATAGATAAAAATCATATCTAGCTTGTAGTTTGATTCCTGGTAGTTACTATGGTTGAAATTTTTAAATTTAAATCCCTTTGCCACACAAACCTGCATCCAGATCCTGGTCATATATGTTCCTGGTCCACTCATGTGAGTTACATCATTTAGGTGAGTTACTTTATTTCAGAATTGATTTTTCTTGTTATCATCCTTATTTCCTATGATTATTCCAAGGATGAAGTAGCAAGGATTATGGAATGTAATTATTGAAGCCTGTCGTCATAACCATTGTCTGTTTTCCTACACTCTTTAAGAATATAGTCACTGCTATTAAGGGCTCCCTTGATGTTTGTGTGTGTGTGTGTGTGTGTGTGTGTGTGTGCCTTTTTACTTTTTGTGGTACCTAGGCATTGAATTTAAGACCTCAAGTATGCTAGGAAACTGACTAACCACTAAGCTATATTTTGACTCCTATTTTTCAACAATTTCAATGGAATTATCATTTTAAAGGGGCCTAGTACTCAAACTTTTAATTCTCACTGTTATGACACAACCCGTGCTCTAAATAACTTGAGGAAGGAGGGTCTTACTTTGGCTCATGGTTTCAGGTTGGCCCTTATTTTGTGGCTTCCTGGAGTATGGGCCTCACATGTGGTAGAATACCATGACAAGAGAAGCATTCAGCATGGAAATACAGAGATCCAAACAGGAGAGATAATAGGGCCCAGTTGAAGCTCATTAAAGAAAAGCAATTTCCTTCTGTTTAAAAGAATGAAATTTACCTTCGGCCTTGAGTAAAGACATGACATTTTGGTCTGTTCTCTGAAGAGTTAATCCAGCTGAGTCTGCCAATCACCTAGCCAAGAGGAGGGTTGATGCTTAATGCCTTGCTAAGAAGATGGGAGCAATAGTTATCCCCTACTGAGACAGTGTACTTCTTGGAACCCCCTCCCTATGTAGTCACTTGCAGAGCTCCCATAACTTTTCTGTGATACTCTTCTTCCTTATATCTTTGCCCAAAGCCTAGGTATGTGTGGGCTTTTCCCAGTACTCTGAGTTTTCTTACTCTTTCTAATGCCACTAGTTACCTTTTGTCAGTGGCTGCTTACAAATGGTATGACTGTCCACTTCCTTTTTTTCATCTCCATTTCCTGGCTGCTGCCAAGATTTACAGCTTGTCTGTCCTTATGGTGTGCTTTTTTTTTTTTTTTATAAACTCCAATGAATTGTTCCCGAGTTTCCTTACAAGTATGTTTTAAAAATTCTTTTATTAAGGAGACTATGAACCCATAAAATACCCTAGTTTCTAATTAGGCTTCATCCCTAAAGTTTTCAGCACCTCTCAAAACAGAGCTACCAACTGAAGACTTAGGCTTGAACACATGAGTCTGCAGGAGACATTTCATATTCAAGTCCAACCAGTACGGTCTTCTACCTTTCATGACATTCCTACTAACCATGGACAAATTTCCAGTTTTCTGCTCCCTCCAAGCCTGTGGTTTATTATGTATCTGGTCATTGTAGTATTATTGCCAGGTTCTACACTTCTCTTCATCAGTTTCAAATTCCAGTCATGAAATCGTGAAGCACATTTTTCATTTCTACTCTGTTCCTCACAAGGAGATTACCTTTAGAGCTCAGTGAGCCATTCTGGTCACAAAATGACTGCCATCCCTTTTACCAAAAATACATGTTATCATCTTTAAGAAAATAAAAATCACAACAAACTACCATCTTGGGTAGAAGAAAAGACAATGGAAACTCCAAAGTCCACAAGACAACATTAACCATAGATTTTACCAAAGAAGCTGAGCTGAGCTTATGGAGGACCTGAGAACTTTTGGAAATTTTAAGGAGGGACTCTCTCCAGCAACCACAAGGAAACAACTCGAATGAAGTAGGAAGAATGATGCTGATGCCCAAGGACAGCTGCTTTGTTACTTTCCCTTCTCCTCTGACATTTGAATAGCTCACCCTCACTGGGGCATTTAGGAGATCAGAAAAATGTAGGTACTGTAGCAGGCCATACTCTGTTACCTGCCTGCTAGCAACTCAAACATATGCTGTCACTATCCGCCTGGGCTTTGCACAATTTAGTGTGAGTAAAGAATGCCTGGGAAATCTTTAAAGGTTCCTGGGTCTGATTTCTGATAGTTGTATGTAGTAAGTCTGCAGAAGTCTTTGAGAATGTGTTTGATTGGGTGCCTTGAGGAGAATTACTGCACTCACCCCAAGTCTTTACTTGAAGAAGTGCTTCTTAGGGAAATGTTTGTTGTCTGTTACATAAATGGAGAAAGTGCCTAGTCCTGGTAGGGTTGGATTTTATTTGGACAAAATTGTTCTCTGCATAGGTAGAAAAAAATAAAGATTTCTTTGTGAAAATAACAAAAATGACAAATGAAGTTTTAATGGAAGCATCATAATTAGGAAGTCAAAAGAGAAAGCACCAAGGCCAGTAAAATGACTGTCCACACAGGTCAGCCCAATATCAATCCTGAAGGCTTTGTTTCTGCTACAGATAGGCTTCCTTCAATCTCCTGGCTCAACTGTGGATAATTTAAAAAGTTCATCCTCCCCCAGGGAGTAAGCATCTCTGCCCTCTTCCAAGCTGTCATTCGCAGCTTCTTCCTCTTGAGTTTCAGGTTCCAGTTTAATGGAAATAGAATGTGAACATCCAATGCATCCTTCTTGACAAAATGATGACCTGGGAGCCTCAGTGGATTTCACCACTTTCCCCAATCAGGAGAAGAGGAGTTGCCCATGAAGAAGATCTAGGAAACCCAGAGTTGACCCTCCCTCAGGAAAGAAACCTCTGTGCAGTGTCTAGGGCAGTTACCACCCAATACATTAAAGATCACCTCTTTCTGTTTTAATCCATAGAGAAATGAGTCAGAGCCCAGAAAACAAATTCTTCTTGTTCAATGGAAGGTATATTTTCAGAGGAGAAAGCTATTTTTAAAAATTACTTTTATTAGTCTATTGATTCTAACCCCACAAAATGGGTCAGCTCTCCTCCTACGTAGCTGAAGGTATTTGTGTGAAGTTGTTAAATAAATTCAGTCACTAGTTCGCCGCTTGGAGTCCTGACCCACTCTTATCCTCTACTGTGAATAAGAGATAATTTTGTTCTTAGCCTATTTTTCATTCACTGAGAATCTCTGACCTCTCTATCCCAGGTTAGGCTGTCACAAGCCCCGGAGGGATTCTCAGACTCCATGTGTGGTTATTTTAAGATTTTAAATTACATAAGCAAGCCTCGTTTTTAGAATCCTTTCCTAGGGTCAGCCCCACACAGGACATCCTTAAAATTGCTGCCAGGAGCCTGTGAGCAGCTTGCCATTTGGTCTTTTCTCATTAGGGCTGCAGAGGCTGCTGCCATGGGAACCAGAGCAGGTCACCTGACAGCTGCACTTCTCAGAGTCACTGGGCATAGCCCTCATGGCACCAAGGAAGCAGCAGAAGAAACATTCTGTTTTGGATATAGGGAACAGAACTCTAATTCAAATTGGCTGAAGCAAGTTAGGTAGTTTATTAGTTCATATAATTCAAATACAGAAACAGAGGTAGGACAAATTCAGGTCTTGCTCTGTGCTGACTTCACTCTTGGTCAAATCTCCTTCATTTGACCTCATCTGACAACTCCATATAGTAGTCTTTATCTTCAAGGTCTTTGGAAAGACACATTCTTTCTTCCCAAAAGTTTTAATCTGAACTTCATTGCAATTAATTGAGCCTAATGCCACTTTGACAGCCTGGCTAAGGACACACCGTGGTCTAGTTAGGTAAACAAACATTACATGCCATGCCATTCCTAGAATTAGCATCAGCCACTTAAAAACACGGACTAGGATGGAGAAGAACTTCTCCCCAAAGTTATTAGTTCCATCCATTATCTTAATCTATTTTCTGTTGCTATATTAGAATATCTGAGATTGAGTAACATAAGTAAAAGAGGACTATTTAGCTCATGATTTTGGTTTCTGGAAGCTCAAGGTCAAGCAACCTCACCTGTAAGAATCTTTATTGATTCAAATCATGGCAGCCAACAGTGAAAGAATATGGGTAATGTTGCTTTATAAAGTCTGATCTAGGGGGTGGAGATATGGTTCAGTGGGCCGAGAGCTTGCTGAGCAGCATGTGAACACAAGTTTGGGTCCCCAGCACCCAGGTAAAAGCAAGGCACTGTAGTACACCTGTGTAACTTCAGTGCAGGGAGAGGAGAGGAAATAGGTACAGAGGCTTAGCTGGCCAGACAATCTAGCTGAAATGGTGGGCTCCATGTTCAGTGACAGACCATGTCACAAAAAAATAACCAAGGCACAGTGTGATAGAGAAAGACACCCAAATGTTAACATCTGGCCTCCATGTGTACATGGGCAAGCATGTGCACAGAAACATATACCCTATCGCTACCACCACCGCCACCTGCTCTAGTGATAATTGGTTTAGTTATGTGGGAATAAAGAATGCATTTCTGGAGAGCTGACTTCTGCAAGGTAACATCAATGCGCTTATAAGGCTCTGTCTGCTCTTGTTGTCTTCCACTGCTGCCATGGGGAATCAAGGTTCAAATGAGGGAATTTTTGATGAACATTCCTATCTCATTGCATCTTTTGAAGAAAGGTCAATGGATGCTATGGGAAAACCTATTACTTAGCATTTGATTAAATAAATCATTTAAGGAGTATTCATCCCTTGCTCAACTTCTGAATTTGTGGAGTATGTGTGACTCTTGTGGCCTTCATATCCTCAGATATCAGGCTATATCTGAAATATGACTAGGGAAGAAGTCCAGCAAAGCAAATCATGTAGTGGCATCATCTGAGGGCCCAGGGTGCATGAAGTCTAGACTACAGTCAGAGTTTGATCCAGTCTCATTTTGTAAACCACAGAATCTCATTCTGCAACAGAAAAGCTATGGCTACACATGAAACACCTGCCATGTGTCAGCTGCTGCTACATGTTTCTCTCTCATGCTTCGCTTCTCTCTGTACACTGTAGACTCTCTGGTAATAAGGGTAGAGCAACCAAAGATGAGGGAGTGATTGAAAACTTGTCCTGAAGGAAGGGACTGCATGTAGATTCTTTCTGCATCTTATTGATTAACAAGGCACAGCATCTGGCCAACAGAGGAGACATCAATATTGACTTGCACACATGACTAACATCTGTTTTATTTTACTCTGTCTGGGACGCTATATAATGTACTTTCCCAACACTGGTGTACTTCACTCTCACAACCACCAAGGAAGATGGGAAACTTCTCCTGGTTGAAGATGGGGAAACAGAACTACAAAAGAGTAATGTGGGCGGAAAGCAAAAGAACTCCGGTTCAGATGATGTGGATGCAGAGCTCTTCTTAGTCATTCTTGGTAATATGAGCACAGAAGTGTGGCCTAGCCCTTTGACTAACAGCTAGACCACAGTCATATGGGGCAGGAGGATGGTCTAGCCTGTTCTGTCTAATACACCATTGATCGTTTGTCATCTTTTGGTTTAAATTCTTAAAAATTAACTCATTCCTCATATCAGTCCTGTTTCAAGTCCTCAGTAGTGATGTGCAGCTTGTGTGAGAGAATATAGAAAACTGAATGGCAGTGTTTGGTGAGTTCTAAGTGTTACTCCCATTCTTGACATGGGGTGTGGGAATTATTTTCAATGAGGCATCCACAGTTGAACACACGTGGCCCAGCATACTGACTGCCTGTCCATGTATATGTTCTGCTCCACCATCACACAGAGTGGCCTGTACCCTTCCATGTCCTTTTCCTTTTACGTACTCCTTGGAGCACCTCCACAGTCACACTGAGCAGAAGTCAGCAACTCAGTTGGACTTGTTAAAGAAATCTGACTGCGGGTTTGGACTGGATACAAACTTTGAGTGTGCTGACTCATGAGCCACCATCTGGCACAAAGAACAAGTCTGGTCTTTAGAGATAGAGAGTTGTGGGATCTGACACTTCAGTCCCTATATACTCATGAGATCCCCAAGTTCCTGGTCCTCATCTGAAAAATGTGTGTCAAGCCATCAACTGTATCCCAGCACAGATGCTTCTGGGATGTTGCCTGATGACCAAGAACTGACGGCTGCTTAGCCATCATTCTCACACTTACGGGGCATATGGCTCACGGCTTTCCTTCAATTGGGAAGGAAGGGAACCCTCACATTGAACATTCACAAGACAGTAAGCTGAGCTAACTCTTAGCAGACTGCACTTCCATCACCAACCAGAACACTCTGGTTGGTGGAACACTCTGAAGTGCATTTTGCAGGTTCACAGTACCATCCCTCAAATTTAACTTAGCTCCGTCTACATCTTTACAGTGATATGGGTCATTTTACCATCGTCTGATGTTTTATTCACTTGTAGCACTTTAGTCACTCCAAGTGTGACCACAAACCATCTCCTTTGCCCTTCAAAACACGGTGTCAACCAGGCAGTGGTGCAGAGAAGATTTCACTGGAAGCCTTAAGTGTAGAGAAGAGATTACAAACAGGAAAAGGAAATGTAGCATTGGAAAGGAAGTAACACATTTCACAGCATCATACAAAATACATCTCTGGGAAGGCCTTCTAGCCCTCTGGTCTATTATCACCACATACAAGTCTTCCTATCTCTCTCATGTGGAAATTATCTTGACCATTATCTTCTTATACAGACAGAGCTATTACTTACCCCAGAGCCAGTATAGGATAAGTCTGCTCCAATCCAGCCAAATATGAGCTGGCCTCCATTCTTACACTAGGAAGACTGATGTATACAGGCAGAACAATGGGACACACATATCTGGTCATCAATGAGCTGCATATACAATGTCATTCTCATAGAGGTGTGTCACCTCAGGGTGGATGCATAGGCACTGTAGTTTTTATAATGTTTACTTTGTTGCAATTACAATGTGATAAAATGTCATCATTGAACAATACATTTCAGCGTGTCCTCATTGTAAGTGACTGTACTACCTGATCATGAGAACAGTGGGTGGGAAGTGAGATGGTAAAGCAGCTCACAAAAGTTAGAGCTGAATCTTTGCTTATTTTGACTCATTGGAGTGAAGGGAATTTCTCGGTTGGCACCTAGCCCTACCTACTTCTCTTTGTTTTTTTTTTTTTTTGGTCTGTCCTAATATGGAGAGCAATATGGAGTTAATATATTACTCCTGATGTCTGCTGGGGGTTCCTGAGTGTTTTCTGTCTGTGTGGCAAGTGGACCATGCCACCAGACAAAAGAATTGGTAAGTTTAAAACAGATTCAAAAACCCCACTGGATCTCATAATTGAGAATTGCAGGTGTTGGAAATTCCTGGCCAGGCTCTACGTGTCCTGGAACATGTAACTACAATATCCCACTGAGAGGACCATGACAACTGGTCACATAGCATAAAAACTTAGAGTTCTCCATGCTGATAAGATATCTAGATAGGCCCTGAGTGTTTAGCCAGTGAGCTTCCCTTGCTGGACATCCTTTTTTGAAAAAGGTTTTAAATCTCTAGTTCACCCTGAGTAAGATGTATGCATCCACATCTGCCATAAATCAGTTTGGACAAGCAAGGACTGTCTCCATCAAGGACCACCTTGGGGGGGGGGTGCTTCACTGTAAAGAGCTGAGCCTAAATCTCTCAGAAAAGGCCTTCCCTCTTCCAGCCCCTCCATTCTTACTCAGAACTAGACTGGATTCCTTTCATCTGGGGCTCAGCCATCCCTTTCCTGTCTGGTGTGTAGGGCAAGCATGGACTCTCTGACTACCGTTCTCAACTCCTCTCTGTCCCCAGCAGCATTTTGGTACACAGGAGATTGAGAACCACAACATCTGTGTTCAGTTCCTGCTGTTTCTTACCCAGGGAAACATGGGCCCCCTATGTTGGACTGAGTTCTGCCTTCCCTGAGTGGCATGCCAATGTCACTCTGTCATCCCAGGGGTGAGGCAGACCCACAGCCCGACAGCTGTCCAGTCAAACTATGAGTAGAATGTCATGTGCTTGACATTTTCTGATTTTTAGGGCTAAGGTCTTTAGTTATTCTTTGGTTATAGAGAAAATGGTCCTTAGCAAAAACAGTGAGCCCAGGAGAGAAGCAGAAGCCACTGAATAGAAGGAAAAGCCTAAGGAAGGATCATTCCAGGAGGCACTTTACAAATACAAGCCTTTATTCATTAAACTCCTTCTATGAACCAGGTTCTGTGCAGGCATTATTGGATGCATGGTTTCATGTAATTCCTAACTTAGTCGTATAAGTATGTGTACTGTTTTCATTTGAGACGCTGAATTTCAATGTATAACAGGAACAAGACTGTTCACATGGTGACTTCAGATTGACTTAGCTCAGCTGTGTTTTCACACTCTACCTTTAGTTTGGCTCTAGGTCTGCCAAGCATGCCACTTCATTTATGACCATAAAGTAAAAGGGCCAGGAGGTAGCTGGGGAGATGAGCTGTAAGTGTGAAGACCTAAGTTGGGATCCTGAACACTGTTGGAGGTAGCAACATATTTGTAATATTTGTAATCCCAGTGCAGGGTAGGCAGAGACTGGCTTCCTTGCTGGCTGGCCTAGCCATTAAGTAAGCTTCAGGTCAATGAGAGTTCTTGTATTAAAAAATAAGGTAAAGAGGGATTGAGAAAGACACTGAGTGTTGACCAATGGCTTCCATAGACACTCATGAAAAAGATACACATATATACATACATGCATACACACATACGTGCATACATACATACATGGAAGGCATTCCATTCTGTAGGCATAGAAAAAGAAACACAGAGTGTGCATATGCCTTGCCCACCATTACTTGTATCTCCTTATTTTTGGTGCAAGGATGTTTCCATAATGGTGAGAAGCAAGTCTTCAAGTGAAGGACCGACTGAAAAGTGCTTGGAAAGGGTCCATTTTCTCAGTGGCATCGGTAGCAAGGTTTCTACTGAGACACAATACTAAGAATAACGTATGAATTGTTTATTGTATGGAGCTTAATAGTTCAACGGATTTTCAATTTAAGAGGACAGCTTTCTCGGAAAACAATACCATTCAGCTTAGCCTCAGAAACAAAAATAAAACAAACCTATAAAAACTCAAATCTAGGAATAAACCTGACCAAAGAGGTGAAAGACTGCTACAATGAAAAATGTCAAACACTGAACCAAGAAACTGAAAATACTGAGAGATGCAAAGATTCCCCACATCCATTCATGAGTAGATTTGAGATTGTGAAAACTGTCCATATTGTGGAAAATAACCAATATATCGAATGGAGTCTTCCTCAAAATTGGAATGACATTCTTCACAGACCTAGAAAGAATGTCCCCAAAACATGTGGAACACAAAAATGTCTGAATATCCAAAGGTAATGTAAATCTTACCCAAGTCAGAATGGCCATTATTAGGAATGTAAGTGGTAACAAGTGACAGGGAATGGGTGGGGGTTAATGAAGGCACATATTCCCTATATACACCAGCACACTGCTGGTGGGCATATCAGTTAGTGCAATACCATGGACATCAGTATGCTGGTTCCTCAGGAATCTAACTCTAGATCTACCACAGGATCCAGCTATACCACTAAGCATGAAGGAATGGTAAGTTAGCCCACCATAGAGATAGTTACACACCAACTTTCTGCATGATGCTCCCGAAAAACTATAGAATCAGTGCAGGTGTTTTTTTAATGAATGAATAGATTTTAAAAAAAATATAGAGAGAATATGTATAATAAACTGGAATCTAACTCAGTCTCCAAAAGAATGAAAGCATGTAATTTCCAGGAAAAAAATAATTGAAAATTATCTTGTAAAATGAAATAAGGCAGACTAAAAAAGACAAAAAATATGTTTAGTCTTCATATGTACAATCTAGATTAACATACACATGCAGACACACACACACACACACACACACACACACAGAGAGAGAGAGAGAGAGAGAGAGAGAGAGAGAGAGAGAGGCAACAGGGTTACCTGTGGGTGCAGATAAAGTATACTTTGTTTTTCTAATCTGTACTACCCTGGTTAGTTAGAAAGCTACTCTTTCCAAAAGCTGCAACCCTCAAAGAAAGTTGTGTTGTTGTAGGCTTGTGTCAGCTTGACACAAGCTAAGGAATTTGGGGAAAAGAAATTTGAATACAGAAAATGCCTCCATCAGATTGGCCTGTAGGCAAATTCTGCGGGTGCATTTTACTGGTTAATAATTGATGTGAGAAGGCACAGGCACTGTGGCCGGTGCCACTCCTGGGTAAGTGTCCTGGCATGTATAAGAATGTTTCCTATGGGAAGCAAGACAGGAAGCAGTGTTGCTCAGTGGCTTCTACTTGAGTTCCTGCCTCGAGGTCCCTGGTTTGATTTCCCTCAGTGATAGAGTGTGACCTGGGAATTGTAAGATAAAATAAACCTATTCTTCCTCACGTTGCTTTAAGCAAAGTAGGACAGAAGTTGCCGCCAACCATGAGATACTTCTGTGATGGGCCTGGTCATGTTAAGATTGCACAGCATATTGGAACTGTGGTTTAGAAAAGCTGTCGAGTGTTCAGAGATGAATGGTGTGTTGTAGGAACTTGGAGGGTAATGCTGAGAGCAGTGCAGATGATGGAGGCCTGGCTTGTAAAATTTCAGAGAAAAATGTTTAAGTGTCTCAAAGACTCTCAAGGTCTCAAGGTTGTATGTGAGGCATTTTGAAATAAAAATTTGTGGTTTCTGGTCAGTTGAGGCTGAAAAATCATCTGGGATTAACAAATACCCTAACTGGAATTATTTCTTACTGGAATAATTGATGCAGGTTAACTTGCCCAGAGATGTGTCTCTTAATTGACTCCATATTCAGTCAAGCTGAAAATCAAGATTAACTATTACAAGGTTGTATATATTCTAAAATATATTATTTCCAAGTAAACTCTACAATGATGAGGTGAATAGAATTCAGGGGAGTGATGCTTTTGGGTGACTTAGCTTAGAGTCTGGCACAGGGGCCACTTCTGATTATCAGAGCATAGCATCTATGACTGAGGTAAGGAGCCCCCCATCCACTGCAAAGGCAGTGTGTCAGTGTTGCCTGCTACCACTTGTCATGAAGATAGAGTCCGCATGAGGCACATGCACAGTGGTTATCTACGAAGAGCCAGGTCTTGCTGGTTCCCCTTAGAAAGCATCATGTAAAAGTGGGAGTGCTTCCCAGGCTTTGTCTGTTCAGAAAAGGCATATTGTTTGAAGTCTTTTGAGGAACTCAAGAAATTCTGATGTGTTAAGTTAAGCCCTCCCTCAGTATTAACCATTCTTGATGCATTTCTCTTCCTCTCCCTCCTTCCTTCCCTCCTGTCCTTGCCTCTCCACTTTCTATTTCTGCTTTTCTCTTTCTGTATTTTAAAAAATAAGCTATTGAATATTTTAAGCTTAGACAATATTAAATTAATTGACAAAGTTTTGCTTGCAGGAAAACTGGGCAATCTTCAGATTTAAATTATGGATTTTATAATACGATTTTATAGATTATACTATGTATACCATAAATAAAATGCATATGTAATGTGTATATTGACATATATTATTACATGAATCTAATTATTACATGTAAATAATATATATTACATGCATATAATGCATATATGCTACATTTACATTATATATATATATACATATATATATATATATGCACATGTAAAATAAAGAATGAGGAATTATATGTGTCCTCCATATCTCAGACTTGTTACAGAGGCAGTTAGAGAGTATTTTCTGTCAGATTAGTTTTTAGTCCTGAAGTCTCTATAGAGTCCTGTCACATGTTAGAACATTCTTGACTCAGTTTCCCGTGAATCCAGCCCATGTCATTATCTATTTTATCTTAAACTTTGGGGGTCATATACATTTCAGAAAATACAATATCTCTGCCAGATAGTTTAGTATGGATACTTTCTTTTTCAAAAAGGTGTAATCACTGTTAAATTGAAAGGAGTCAAGTTCTTTGACATTCTGATAAACTCATGGTAAGCTTCAAATACTACTGAGAATGCATTTAACATATCAACCAAACATTGCAGCTCAGTAACACAACACACTGTAGGGAGTCGTTGCTTTACTTGGGATGGTGACCATATGACTGGGAATCACATTATTCGAGGAAAATTCTGTTCAAATAAGGAACCTAAAGGAAGACTCAACTCCCACGAAGCAATTAATCATCATAACTCAAATTGGCAAATAGTACAAGTTAGTTTGTCACTTAGTGCCCAATTAAATGTAATCAAATAAGCCAGGATGACTGAATGGAAGAGTCTCACTAAAACCAGTTTTATCTCTCCATCTGTAACTAGTAAATCTTAATATTTAGAATAGGACTTTAATCATACAAGGAAAGTTTCATTTCTAGTGTAATTCACCAAGGTAGGAAGGAGAAAAAGGAGGTGGAGAAGGGAAAGGATGGGAGAGGGGAAGGGGAGCCAATGACTGACTTGAATTTTCATTCTGCCGACTACACTGAGGGTTGACATAAGAATGAACGGGGTTCATAAGTGGCTGCTTTGCTCATGTATTAAACTCTAGGTACTGGCTACACACTGAGTGGTTTGGGCACAATTGTTTTATTTAATACTGGGGAAATCTCTGTGATACAGTGTTATACTTTATGGTGAATTTTAAGTTTGGAGAGTTTGAATAACTTGTCCAAAGTCACACCATTTGGGTATACAGGATTCAACATTTGGTTGGCCAGATTGCTTAAGATGTTACAAAGTATATGCTACTGTCTCTGTTGGCTTTTTTCCCTAGATACTTCTTCATGTTTGGCCTAAATTTATAAAACAAGAATAGTAGTATCTCTTCACTTTTAGTTAACCACTGGATTTATGAGCACACTTGACCTCTCTTGCAGTTATTAACAACTGCTAGTAATTGTTCAGAAAAAGACTCAGAAGTCTTCAGTGGCCAGCAAGAGGGTATAGGATTAAGAATGTAAGAAGGGCTTGTATGGGTGAGAGGGAGGGGACAGCACTGTTCCTGAAAGGTGGGACAGGGAAACCACAGAAGTAAGGCAAGAACTCCAGACAATCAGGATTAAAGTAGTTCTGGAGAGGAATGGGAAACAGTATACACTCTGAGGTATAGAGAGGACAGGCCAGGAAGAGGATGTGTGGGAAGAAGAAAATGTAGGTCTGCTGCCTATCTGTCAGTATGTTTGTCTGTCTATAGTAGATTGATTGTATTTATTAATACAATTATTTGTTTGTCTTTATTAATCTCCTCCTCATACCACTGTTTCATACCATGTATGAAAGCATACATGTTTTCATATGTAGTGTCTCCCATCAAGAGACAGAGCCAAGTTCACCTGCCTCCTCAGATGTGAGCAATCGTCTTTGGAGCATGCTTTGGCCAATTGTATACAGCAGCAGAACAAATATGTCATTTCTGAGCCTGGGCCTAGAATGACACTTTACCCACATCTGCTTGCTCTCTTAAATGCCTGCCACATCATGACATAAGCAAAGGTCATTGTACAGGGGGAGAAGAGAGAACTAGTTTAGTCAAGACCACCTGAGAAGAAGGAATAAAATCCATTTTAAAGGAAGATAATGGCAGGTTTCCCAATTATTTAAGATATTCAAGACCTGGGGAGCTGGCTTACAGGTAATCTTACCTGTCACATGAACATGAGGACAGAGGTGGGCTACTCATTGCCTACTTACATGTTCAGTGGTGGGTTCAGTGGCTCATGTGTAATTCCAGTGCTCAGAAAGTGGAGACAGAATTCTGGGAATAAGCTGATTAGCAGTGCTAGGTGAAGCAGCTCCAGGATTGGAGCTAAGTCAGTGGATAAGATGGACAGTGATGGAGGAAGACTCCCGACATCAGCCTCACCTGCATGTGCGCACACGTATCCACACATTCAAACACGTATCCGCAATCCATCATCAAGGGAGGCCGGGGCAGCTGGTGCTGCTAGACTGCCCATTGGGCAAGATGGTGGCAACTGCAGGTGGATCAGGGCATCAGTGATAAGAATGCCCTGAAGAGACAGTGGCCATTCTCCTTGGGGTTTGCAGAACAGAAAAGCTTCTGCGATAAGGTAGTGTGATGCCAGATTTATGTCATCTTGACACAAATGACTGCCCCTGACGAGCAGTCCATCATGTACTCAGGTAATCTCATGTGGACCATCTCTGCATTTTAACTGATCAGTAAAGGCTAGAGTCTGTGATTGGACAGTGGAGGGGGAAGGCTAGACTGGAGGTTTGAGAGTGAGGTCAGGTAGAGGGGAGAAGAGGACGAGAGGAAAAGGAGAGGGGACTGAAGAAAAGGAAGAGGTCCATTATAGCCATGATGGACCAGAACCACATGGCCAGGAGAAACCACAAATAACAAGGTGTCTCATAGCTGAGGAATAAGTTAGTATAGTGTTAGATCTGCCCAATCTAGGCTTATAGCTTATAATTGTAATAACTGGATTGTATGTTTTATATATGGGTTTATTGGGGTTAGAAATTCCAACAGTTTTTTTCAGAAGAGGGAATCTAAATTGAGAAAATGTCTCTACCAGATTGGCCTGTGGGAAAGTCTGTAATGTGTTTTCTCTAGTGATGATTGATGTGGGAGGGTCCAGTTCATTGTGGGTGCTGCCATCCCTGGGAAAGTGGTCCTGGCTGCTATAACAAAGCAGGCTGAACAAACAATAAAGAGCAAGCCAGTAAGCAGCAATCTTCTGCATCAGCTCCTGTCTACAGGTTCCTGACTTGAGGTCCTACCTGACTTTGCTCAGTGATGGACTATGACCAAATAAACACTTTCTTCAAGTTACTTTCAGTCATAATGTTCTATACCAGCAATGGAAATCCCAACGAAGAGGTGGTTAGGATCAGATGTGTTACTTGACCAAAAGCCTTTACCTGTGAGGTATTTGATTACCCATAAGCCTCTACCTATGAGGTATTTGATTACCCATCTCCTGCAGACAAACCCCCATATTAGCTCATCTGAGTCCCTTCCATTTCCCTGTGACTGTGCTCCAATAGCCAGCACTCCCAGCTCTGCTGTCTTGAAGCCTCTAGAGCAGTAGATCTCAACCTTCCGGATGCTGTGACCCCTTAATACAGTTCCTCATGCTGTGGTGACCCAACCCTAAAATTATCGTCAGTGCTATGTCAGAACTGTAATTTTATGAATTATGTATTATGAATCATAAGGCAAATATCTGAAACACAGGATATCTGATATGTGGCTCCCAAAGGTGTCATGACCCACAGACTGAAAACTGTCACTCTAGAACTACTTCTTACAGAGCTGGATGTGCCTGGTCGTCTACTGCACTCCTTGAATGGCCATTGTATGGGCAGGGAAAGCCCAGATTCTTGCCTCGAGTCAGACAAGTCACACTAGGAAAGAATGCCCGTGTCAGACCTCCCTGGCAGCATCTATCTGAGCCTCATAAAGATCCAACCAAGGTCACAGACTTTTCGTTGTTTTATCCTTAGGAGCTGGCAGATGGGTAAGCATAGAGTAGATGGGTCCTTGAATACTGTAAGGCAGAAGGAAGGCAATTTTAAATATTGTGACATAAATAACTAGAGATACTTAAGAGACTCAGTTCAGATATCTGAAAACTGTAAAAGAGAAAGACTACAGGAGAGTGAATGAGCATCAAGGAACAGGACTCATTCCTGGCTTGGGACTCTTTAGTGAGCATCTACTATGTGATCCATGCTGTGATGAGAAGTCAGCTATAACAGGGCTCTTGGGCTCTCTAGTTCTTCCTTATCTGAGGAAAACTACCTTAGCCAGGCCCTGGTGGCTTACTCTTAAGAGTTCCAAACAAGAAACCTAGAAAAGCCTGTGTAAGTCCACGACGGGTATAAAGGAGATTCAAGTCTTGAGAGCTTCTGTCCTAGCTCTGCTCCCTGAGAGGTGTGTGGCTATTGACACCGAGAGTTCTTTCTTCAGGTTTACTCTCTCGTATAATAAGTATTACAGCTGATATTTCTGTGGCCGGATTATGTCTCAAGTGCTGCTCTGAATACTTTGTCATGTTTTATTTGCACGATCTTAAGATAAAGCCACATGTATCTGATTACATCCTCTATAGACACTGTGGACAGAGAGCTCGAAGGCTCTCAAACTCACACATCCTGCAGCTGACAAGGGGCTGCTCGCGCCCAGGAAACACACTGGCAGCGGTGATGTGAAGCACCCTCTCTCCGATGTGGCTCACAGGTGTCCATGCTCTTTACCCTATCACTGTTCTTTCTGGGAAAAGTGGCAGGCCTGGCTCTGATTTCAGCTTTCTACTTTTGGCTCCAGATCATATACAGTGGTATCCTCCAGTGCTAATCCAATAATAAAATGGTTTAATTGGAAGACATAAACATTGTGCATCCTTCTGAAACCAGACACTAAAATGTTGCAACCAATTTGAAGTTACTTTCTAAACGTACTGTGCAAGGGATCCACATAAAACCTCAGCCGCTTCCCAAGCAAGACCTCTATCTCTCTGTTGTAAACGATTTGACATGGTATTCAGAGGCCCATCAATGGCCTTTACAACATATCATAGCTGTCTCCTCTCTGCAACCTGTAACATAGGACAGTATGAATCTCATTGGGCTGAGCCGCAGACAATCTATTTCATAATAATTGTTCTCTAGATTTCCAGCTATTTCTATGAATGTGGTGCACTCCCACAA
Organism: Grammomys surdaster; assembly: GCF_004785775.1. Classification (NCBI taxonomy): domain Eukaryota; kingdom Metazoa; phylum Chordata; class Mammalia; order Rodentia; family Muridae; genus Grammomys; species Grammomys surdaster. The sequence continues at coordinate 16,127,612 of NW_021621338.1, read as the reverse complement.
GCTTCTTACCATCTAGCAATTTACAATACTGATTTTGGGAGAAGTCTTCTAATTTCTGGGAGTTCTATAATTGGTCATTAGCACCAGACATTGACTCACAATATGGTTTTTGCTTGTGATTTTCATGATAACTTCATTCAAGAAATGAAGAATTGGACATGTGGAGAGAACTTCAGACTGCAAGTAGGCATGGCAGGCGTACTTTCAGCGTTGGTCTCCAGCAGATACAGTCTCTTGATAGGTCTTGATTTCATCTTTCACAGAACAAAGTTGGGTGAAGAATTACAGGTATTGCAAACTGTTACGATTTCATCCACTGAATAAGGTTAACTATGTTCTTCCAGGGCAAGGGAACCAAGAAAGAATAAGAAACAGGTCTAGGGAGACAGCTCAGCTGATAAAGAGTCTGGATCTCCAGCACCCATGTAAAACTGGGATGTAGCACTTCATACCCATAATCCAAGTGCTGGGGAGGAAGCAGCAGGTGGATCCCTGGAACATATGGGTAAGACAGTCCAGCGGAATGACAAGCTCTGTACGCAGCCTGACTCAGAAGCTAAGGTGAAGAACAGCTAAGAGACATGTGACTCTACCTTTTGCCTGAAGACCCTGATCCACACATGCACACAGAGTGAAAGAGACAGAGGCTCTTCCTTTATATGGCGTACCCTGTAATCCCAAATAGTGGGGCTTCTAGTTCTACATTTTCTTCCTTTTTTCTTTCTCTTTCAATGTTGAGTCTCTTCCCTCACCCCTTGTACTGATGTGGCCTTGTCACAGCCTGTTAGAAGAGAGCTTTCAGGCTAGGTCACATGTTCTAGGATGCTGGCCTTTGGGGTTCCATCCCCACCACACTGGGAAGAACGAATGTACATCTGCCCAGTGCCTATTTGGTTAGATCCATACAGCCCAGCGTGCCACATGCTTTTGCTATTGGCTATTATTAACACAAAGTGGAGCAAGTGTGTACATCTTCAGAGAACAGAAATGAACATTAAAAGCTAAAGAACAATGTAGGGAGGTGCTTTGGGGGACCACGTGACTGGGATTATTAACAGTGTGTGTGAACATTCAGAAGAGAGCAACGGCTGTGGGCTGGAGGAATCAGGGAAACTTCACATGGAGTGACTTGACCTGGGCTTTCTGGAAGTGGAGATTTTAACTGGACAGGAAATTCACCCTTCCTCAAGCATAGTCTGTATAAGAAAAGGCATGAAAGGTGGAGTGAACAGTAAAAATAGCCATCGTTTTTAGAGTCAGATAATGTGTAGCATTGTCTATCATTGAGATAAAAAACGAGGCTTAGAGAGGCTACTTAACATCTCCAAAGCCACACAGGGGCAGGAACCAAAATTGCAGAGAAACTCAATCTGTTGGTGCTATAGTGCTTCCTACTGGAGGGCCCTAATACCCCTGATTACCTTACAAGTCTCATGCAAAAGTGGTATTTCTCCTATTTAACTGTAAAGTAGCTTTGAACTAAGTAAGTGAGTCTGGATAATAAGCAGGAACACTGAGCAGATTGTTATTCCGGAATTGATGAAGAATAAATATTTAATGGTCCTTGACAGAAAACTGTCCTGGAAATGATGTCAAGGCATAGTGTTCTGTGCACTTAAATGCAAACAAGGATTTGGAGACGCTGCCAACCTCTCCTGGAATGTCTCTAATTATGACAGCTCTGTAGGTGTACCCTGTGTAGCTTCTTATGCACCCTGTCTGCTGGGAGTGAGTAATTGGTATCTATTTTGTGTCTTCCAAGAACACTCGGGTTTCTTTAGTATTACTTCTCCTGGAAGGCAATAGATGACACATATCAGTTAAGAACAGGGAGGGTGTGAGGCAGGGAAAGAAGCCTAGCCTCTAGAGTTGGTTTACCTCTTACTCATTATGAGACAACAGGTCTTACTCTAGCTCTCCAAGACCCAACTTCTCCATTCATAAAAAGAGCTGAAGTAGATTGGCTCTAATTCTCAGAATGTGTTTATCTTGTGTTCTAAATTCATTAATAAACAGTGGCTGCTTTGAAGGCAGTGTTGAAGATTGGGAGGAAAGGACTCCGTTCTTATGAGCTATTTCTGCTCTTCAAAGGAAGGTACCTGTGGAAGTACTGACATCTTCCAGAACAATGTGATTAACCCAACAAGAGAAATTGGGTTGGGACAAAGAAAGGGACACAGAGAGTGAAGGCAGAGGAAAGACAGGCACCGCTAGCACTCTTGTGAACTATACAGAGCAATCTAATGAGGCTGAGCCCTGTGTCTATACTGCGTTAGTCAGGTTCATGACTGACAAAGACCAAAAACCTCAGGACAGTATAAAGAGAGAGAGGAATGCTTTATTTTGGTCATGGCTACAGAGGGATGGTTCTGCCCAAGGTCCCTTTAGCAGCTCACAGAGTTGGGAGAACACAGAAAAAACCGGCTCACTTCCCAATAGATATTAAGCAGAGGAATAGGACTATGGGAAAGAGCCAAGATATATCTCTCAACAGCACAAGCCCAGGGGCTATCTCTTGAAACCAGGTCTCACTTGCTCCATTTCACCATCTCCCAAGCAAGTTATCATAGTAAAATTCTATTATGGGAATTCATGGGGCTGTATATTTCATAGTTCAACTGTTCCCTCAGATACCCTTACAGATATATCCAGAAATATACTTCACAAATCTAGATCTTCCTCAATGCAGTCAAGTTGCCAATCAAGACAAATCTTCATATATACTTTTGGTGTGGCCATGCATGTATTTGTGTATGTATCCACGTGTTTTGGACATGTGTCTGTATGTGTGCAGTGTGAGTGTACATGTGGAGGTCAGGGAAAAACCTCACATTTTCTTCCTCCTCAGGGGTCATCAATCTTAATTTTTAAACAGGATTTCTTACTGGGCTGGGCTCACCTGACTGGGCCAGTGAGCCTCAGGAACTCATTCGAGGACTCCCACCTCTCCAATGCTAAGATCACAGGTACAAGCCTGAGATTTTCAGCTTTTTCACATGTGTCCCAAAGTTTATACCTGGGGCAGATCAAGTATCTTATTGACAGAGCCGCCTCCTGAGTCCATGTGCCCTTTTGTCAGAACATGCTCAATTGGCATAATTTTATTTACACATCCATCTTGGACTCTAGACAGTGAGCCGCTTGTGAATAGGAAGTGGCTAGCTCTCATTCTCAAGCCAGTTAGATTGTGAACATAGAAAGATCTAGACTAGATTTAGATCATCTTGTGTGGTCATAAGGAAATTAAATACTCTTGTTATGTTGTAAGACATTTAAGATGAGTGATTATAATACTCACCTCTGACACTTAATGTAACAAAATTATTTACTATGAATAAATTGCTTACCTTGCCTTAGATATGTGATAAATGATACTCACCTTAAATTTTTGAGTGCTCAGTATTTAGATCAGAGCCAGCATGCAGTAGGAAAGTAGAAATTCTTTTTTGCACAAGCTACACACACACACACACACACACACACAAAGTAGGAAAGTAGGTATGGGCTTTGTAATAATGGGCTTTGAAAAGTAAGTTAGAAGTTCTTAGGCTTCTAGAATGATATGGCTAACCATAACAAAGCTGTGAGGCATATCCTTAAAAAAGGAACTGTTAAGGATTTGGAGGGGAAGATGGTGACAGGATGCCTGCGTCCTCCTTGATTGACATTTGAAAGCTCAAGAGGGACAAGGACACAGGTGTGGGGGAAACCCTGGGTCCTTTTGTACTCACTGGCATCTCCTTGTTAGGATTATAAAAGACTAGTGATCAGAGTTGCACTTTCTAGAGTGCTCTGTGCGCCTGAATGGAGCGGCTCAGCTTGGTTGTTGATCAAATTAACTACATATCATCCATTTCCTCTACTTTTATGTTCACACTGAGGAAAGCTCAAGTTCATCAAGAACATAAGCTGAGAAGGACTAGGGAGGAAAGAGCCTGTGTTCGAGTGTCCTGTAGTCACAGCACTGGGATCTTTCCATCTGGGCCTCCTCTGTGCTCTTCACTGCCCATATAAATAGCATGGTGAAAACCATCTAAGACTGGAGAACGTTGAGTCTGGGCAAGGCCTTGCTGTTATGTGTTAGTAGGGATTAGCGGCTGATGGTTAGCACTGAGTATCAGCTTAATAGTATCTGGGTTCAGGAGCTGTGCCTCCAGGCACATGTCAGTTAGGTTAAATATGGTGGGAGAAAAACTCTAAAAGTGGGTAGCATCATTCCCTGGGATTTGGTTCTGGACTACATATAAAGGGGAAAGCTAACTGAGCATGGGCGTTCTCTCTTTTCTCCCCATACTATGGACTATGGATACAATGTGACCATGTGTCTCAAGATCCTTCCACCAGGACATAGCCCCTTGGTAGACTATAACTTGGAAGAACTAGGAATCAAGACAAATACTTTTGATGCTGGAGAAATGGCTCAGATATTAAGGTTGTATGCTATGCTTTCAAGGACTGGAGTTCAGACTCACTCAGGTGGAGTACAACTACCTGGAGCTCTAGTCCCTGGGGATCTGATACCCTCTACTGGGCTCAGTGGGCACCAACATACATGTGAATTGTTGTGAGCCTGCATGGGCACCACAAGCAAACAAAACGATCCTCCCTTTCTTTTGTATTTGTCTAGGTACTATTTCATAGCAAAGAACGAATAACTAATACACATGGCTATTTTTTATACATTTGTGAAAAGCACCTTACTTCTAAGCTCAGGATTTGCATTTATAACATGCCCAGTGGGTTGTTTATCTTATTGTTCCTAGAGTATTAGTCAGGGTTCTCTAGAGTAACAGAACTTATAGAATGAATCTTTCTCTCTTTATAAAGAGGATTTATTAGAATTACTGGCTCACAGTCCAGCTAATCTAACAATGACTGGCTGTGAGTGGAAAGTCCAAGAATCCAGCAGTTGCTCAGTACACAAGGCTGGATGTCTCAGCTGGTTTTCAGTATATACTGGAATCCTGAAGAAGTGGGCTCAGATGCCAGTGAAGGAATGGGCTTGCCACAAAGGAGGGCATGCAGGAAAAGAGTAAAAACCTTCTTTCTTCCTGCCTTGTATAACAATGTTTCCCAACCTGTTGATTGTGACCACTTTGTGGGGTCACCTAAGACCATCAGAAAACACAGATTGCATTAGATTTACATTACAATTAATAACAGTAGTAAAATTACAGTGATGAAGCAGCAAGAAAAATAATTGTATGGTCCTCTTGGGTCACTGGCCCACCCTGGTCTGCATGATTTTTGCAGAGTCTGGGATCTTGTGGAGCTGGCACTGCTAAGGTCAGCAGGGGAGAACTAACTCTAAGAAGGTTATGTGGACAAATGGAAGAAACCAACTGCCCCTCTACTACATAGGCCAGTGGCCCTTCAACATGTTGGACTGTGATTCTAAAAGAGGCAAACTTCACTTCATCAGGAGCCATAATATAAGCAAGTAGTTATTTAAGCAACCCCTTAATATAGCGACAGCTCCCACACTGGGTCTTTGAACCTGCTTACTGGTTTGATTTCTCCCCCCTTGTTTCCAATTATAAAGTGCTAGCAATGATCAGTTAGGCAAAGTGCTATGCAAATCATTCATAAACTGATATCTGTAGTCTAGCAGGGAAAGACTAGCAGACTTCTGGAACACACTTCTCATTGATCTCCCATAAAGCCCCGGCGCCATGAAACATCAGTCTTCTCAGAGCTAATGGCACTGCCTAATTCTAACTGCCTGAGCTCTCTGGGCTTCCCGCATCTTCCTTCCTTCCACCGTTTGCCCCTGCAGGTCCTCACTGCACAGTCTGTGCTCTGTGAGCCAAACCTTCCTACCTTTTGGCTAATTTGGAATGCTCTCCTTCATTTCCTCACTCCCAAATCTGGCTTATCCTCCAATCCCACCTTGTGTATCATCCTCCTTTATTCTCTCTCTCTCTCTCTCTCTCTCTCTCTCTCTCTCTCTCTCTCTCTCT
>NW_021621338.1:16118230-16121642 GCF_004785775.1 Grammomys surdaster | reverse complement strand
TCTCTCTCTCTCTCTCTCTCTCTCTCTCTCTCTCTCTCTCTCTCTCTTTCTCTCCCACATGCAGCTTGCCTCCTTTTGAGACCATTTCCTCTATAGTTCCCTGGAAGCAAATCCCACTGTTCATCAGTATCGGAATTATAACTCCGCACTTGCTCCGTGCTATATCTAGGACTGCAGCAGGAAAAACAGGGTCCCTAAAGCTGAATTTCAGGTAAACAAGAAGTAACTTGAGCTGGGCTGTAGCTCACTGGTAGAGTACATACTTAGCATTCTAGAGGCTATGAGTTCTATCTCCCAGGACCACCAATGCAAACAGACAAACAGACAAACAGACAAACAGACAAACAGACAGACAAGCAAACAGAAAGAACTTTTAAATAGCACATCTCTGTACCTATATCTATTTGCAGGGGTATTCTTATCTGGCATTTTGATTTAAGTAGGATCTGGAGTCCTAGTTCAGAGGTGGATTATAAAGGTTGGTGCTGTACCTGGATTATCATTTACCTTTCAAGAATGAATGCGGCTTCCAAACCCCTGCAGGGGCAGACCCTCCTCCCAGGCCATCAGAGTTCCCTTGGCACATGTCAGGATCCCTTTCAGAAAGCACATCAGTCTTGCCACTGCTTTGCTGCAAAAACCCAAAGAGTGGTCCTTTTGGATCTTTGGGGTTGTTTGATGGAGAGTGATAACTTTCATTCCAAGCATTGATTCACTTGAAGTTTGTATTACCTCAACACACATACAGATATTTGTAACTTGTGCACCTGCTGATTGCAACTCCTTGGCCAGACATTCCCAGCTGGTAAACCAAGAAGACTGGTTTACATTTTTGTTCAGTGATGGACACTTTAGGGGTGACTCAGGAAGAAATTCTGGACAATGGCAGCTCATTCACTGGACTGCATTCCTGCGGGCTGGGTGGGAAACACATTAATGGCAGTTTCTCAAACCCACTGTATTATGAGACTTCCCTGTAGATCTAAAAATGGCTCTCTGCTATTCCTAACACTTGGCACGTTGACTATCCCAGTGGATCTGCTGGCTAAACAAGGAGGCAGCAGAGAGATCAGCTTCAGTCTGAGCTGACTGTGCGTCACTTGTCCACCATCCTGGTTTACTGTCATGAAACTCAGTTCCTAGTCAAATGCTTCCTAGAAGAGTTTCCCCCCCAGAAAGGTACACTGTAAGAAGCCCCAACTCTCCCAGGCTTTCTTAGGCTCTGTCTGTCCATGGATATGGATTCTCAAAATGGGCTAATCCAAGCACATTGGCAGCATTGCCTGGAAACTCTATTAAATGGAAATTATTAGGCTTGCTTAGACCTTTGAACCATTCCCAGAAACTCTGGAGTTGAGCTCAGTCAGTGGATCTGCACTTCTAGAAACTTCATAAGCAAGCCCAAATGCATATAAGTCTTAGAACATCCATAGTCCAGGGGACCCAATGGCCTCTACTAATCTCCATGGGCACCAAACACATAAACACACATGTAGTCCATGTATACACAAACAGACAAAACACTTACATACAAAATGAACAAATCTAACTAAAAATAAAGCACAGGGATTTTTTTTTAAGTAACACCTATTGGAATATACTTTTTGTCCCTATAGGAAAAGGACGTGGAGTGCTTTGTTAGAACCTATCCTCTAAGTTCTTTATATGATCATTTAGATAAACACCTTGTTACCAGGGCAACAGTAGTGAATAGAGAAGAATCAAAGAACAGAACAAGCCTGATCTTGTCTTTGTCCTCAAGGAACTTATAGCCCTGTGGGGCAGAGAGGGAAGGAAATGGAAGGGAAATGGGGGGGGGGAGCGAGAGAGAGGGAGAGAGAGAGGGAGAGAGAGAGAGAGAGAGAGAGAGAGAGAGAGAGAGAGAGAGAGAGAGAAAGCACATTATAGGTGAATACTAACTTTCAGTTGAACTAAGATGAAAACCATGGAGAGTTCTCTAACAGGGATCCTGAGGGAAGCTGTCACTGCAGTTCTGGTTAATGTTCCAGGAGGGCGCCAGCTGTGAAGATAAACTGGAACAAGTCCACAAGCAAGGAAGGAAAGTTCATTCCATGCAGAGGCACCAACTTGCACCAAATTCTGCAGCAGCAGAGTGTAGCAGGCAATGAGAGCTGGGAGCACATTAGTGGAGATCTGAACTGAGCATGCACTAGCGATCAGTTCCAACTTTACATTCTGTGCTCGCTCCTCAGAGAGTTGGAAACTCTCTTGTTCATATTTGAACCCACACTCTGAGGGCCAATTATGTGACAATGTGGTGCTTTTTCCTCTAGGTTTCAATTGGGATGCTTTCGGCACTTTGGGACATCTGGGGATATTTTTTGCTTGTTTTGAGCTGGGGATGGAAACATGCAGATTGTTATCTAATGGGCAGAGTCCCAGTTACCACCAAATATCTTGCAATCATGGAACAGTCTCTTACAACAGAGGAATCCCTGGCTCCAAAGAGTGAGTACCTTAAGTCTGAGGTACTCTGAGCCACTTAAGGGAAGAACAACGTGCTGGGTCTAATTTGTTCAAGTGAAGGAGATATAGGGAACTTCTTACAAAGAGAAGAACTCTATTAGTATAACAACAGCACCCAAAATCAAAACAACAGCAATATGTTTACTGAATCCTGGAATGACTAACATTGGTTAACAAAGAAAATTTAATTTCTCTGTCTCTGTTTCTATCTCTGTTTCTGCCTCTGTCTCTTGCTATCTCTCTGTCTGTCTCTGTCTCTGTCTCTGTCTCTGTCTCTCTCTCTCTCTCTCTCTCTCTCTTTTCTTAAATGCAGTCTCTCTCTATGTAGGCCTGACTGGCCTGTAACTCATTATGAAGATCAGGCTAGCCTCAAACTCACAGAGATTTGCCTGCATTTGCCTACTGAGTTCTGGAATTAAAGGCATATACCATCACACCAGGCTCAAAAAAATTTAATCTCAAAGAAACACACAAATAGTTATTAATTGTGCTTCAGTGTGAATTGCCCAGCATGCCTTGGGTTCTGTCACCAGATACACACACACACACACACACTCACACACACCACACGCTACTCCAATATATACATAAACACACATATATATATATACCTAAACCTACACACAAACACAAACACACATATACACACACGCACACACACACACTCTACTCCAGCATATACATAAACACATATACCTAAACCTACACACAAACACACACACATACACACAGAGTCTACATTTTCTGATTCTATGATTGATTGGTGGACACCTAGTATGATGTGATACATTGTGTATCACTCACTCAGCTTCTGTAGGAGATTATTTCTTCCTTGAAAACTTAGGATTATAGATACAAGAAAAAGCACTCTGGCATTTGAGAGAGAGAGAGAGAGAGAGAGAGAGAGAGAGAGAGAGAGAGAGAG